>NC_056748.1:805312928-805637928 GCF_019279795.1 Protopterus annectens
CATGGTAACACAAAACCTTTTATTCCAGCAATTTTCTAAGTTTATAACATGGATATTTGAAATTTGTCCCTATTTTTGGGACTGTATTCCCCCATTATTGGCTTTGTTCAGGTTTTTGGTGCTAAGGTTGAGAGCTAGGGTGAGAACTGAATTCACTGAATATGTTTGTGGGCTGTATTCCCCCATTACTGGCTTTGTCCACGTGTTTTTTGCTATGAGGTTGAGAGTTATGGTGAGAAATGAATTCACTAAATGGTAGTCATTTAAGTTTCAGTCTTCCTCTCTTTCACAAAACAGCTGATTTGGCATAGTGGTATGTTGCTCTGACTGTTTTGCACAGGGTCTCCTGGGTTCAAGACTTGGCAGTGAAATGTATTGTGGTAACACAGCATTTTGTTCTAGCAACTTTCCAGCATTGTACAAGCAATGTTTAAAATGTGTCCCTGTTTTTTGGGCATTTGTCCCCCCTCCACATTAAATTTTGGCTTTTTCCAGATTTTTTGTGCTGCAAAGTTCAGAGATACAGCTGAGTGTCGAGTAGATTTTACAAGGAGCTGAGAGCTGCAGGGGAACAAAAGTTTAATGCTATTTATGCTGAGTCTGCTTGCATTTTTAATAGCACAACATGTATATTTGCTTTTGATGCAGAAGGGTGTGGGTTCTACTGTCACAGTAGGAAGATGAATTGCTGATACTGTACTGCATTGTAAAGGGGGTGGATGCTGCAGTCTTTTTTGGTGAAGATACCTAGTAACTATGAATCTGTTATCAGTTTGCCATCCATTCCCTATTGTGATATTATTAGCTTATCATTTTTTTAATGCAACATAGGCAATGTATTCCTCAAGGGCAATAGGCACTTTATTTGTAAATGAAACAATGACATATAAAGTTGTTTGCTAGCAGCAACCTCTTCATTAGTTACAGATTTCTTTAATGTGGACTGTAGAAGTTTGAGTAGACTTTTATGATGCAAATGTTCTGAATTGGGCAGTTTTGTCATTATTGGTACATGTATTTTGTTTCATTGTTTACTGGAAAAATGTTCAAAACAATAAATTTAAAATGCCGTCTAACAACTGTTCTGTATTGTACAAGGAATATAATTTAATACAATCAGGAAGGTCTATCAAAGAGCATGTTTATGTTTCATGTTCAAGGGCCCTATGATTTGAAAACAGCCCAAAGTTAATCTTTATCTGCCACTGGCAAAATGTATTTTCTTTGAATTTGGGTTTCAATGCTGTTTCAATGAATGTGAGTTTCAAGGTCAGAGAAGTTTTAATGCTAAGTCTGTTTTCATTGTGAGACTGCATTGCTTTGTTTAGCATATATCTATTAGGGTTTGTGCTGTAAAATGCAAAATAAAACTTTCAAATGAAATCCAAATCATCACATAAGTAAAGCAGTATGCACATTACAGTGTTTATGGTAAATGGGGCGAAATAACCAAGGAATGGGACATTGGAATGGCTGCAGGGGGGAAGGCTCCATTCGACCATGAGTTTGTGAGGGGGGAAGGGCAGCAAACTCAGACAGCCCTGGCTGAACTATACCTCTCAAAACAAGACTGGAATGCAGGAATACCAAAGAAACAAACAAACATAGGCAGAAAACAATTTAATATATCACAGCAAAGCTTTCGGGTGAAACCCTTCTTCAATACTAACAATCATTAAAACAAAAGCAGCTTGCTTTAAATAGGAGCAAAAAACAGTCACATGATAGCAGCCAAAATCACATGACCGACAAACACAATATAATATAACATATATACAAAATGCAAAAATATTTAAAATATTTAAAATAGCTTAACACGCTGAATTTTACTTAAAACAGGCTTTAGGCTAACAGTAGAATTTAATCCAGGTGAAGAATCCGCTAGTCTTAAAATCCATTCATATTCCTTAATATCTAAAACATTATTAATATCACCACCCCTACTATGAGGTTTAACTAAATCTAGGCATCTAAATTTAAAGCAATGCGTATTCCCATGTGTTTTAATATGCTTGAAAAGAGCATTATTCTCAACCTCCCTTCTAACCTCTGACTTATGCTCAATTATTCTGTCTTTAAGTTTACGTGTGGTCTTGCCCACATAGAATGCTGAACAGGCATTACAAGTAGCCAAATACACCACATTTACACTGATACAGAATGCTACTGATTTAAAGTAAAACTCTTTTAAAGTAACAGGATGAATAAATGCATAATTAGGGGTAGCAGCAATGTCTATACAACAAGAACAGCTCATACATTTAAAAGTACCAATACGATCAGAGAAAGCATTCAGCTTTAAGCCAAAATTAAAATCTTTATAATATAATAAGCTTTTAATACTTCTTATATTCCTATATGAGTAGTAAGGCTTTTCACCTAAAATTCACCTAACTTCTGGACAGGCCATCAACACAGGCCAGTATTTGGCTATGATATATTTAACCAAACCTGTTCTACTACTAAAGTTCATAACATATCTAGTTCTAACTATATTTCCAATGTTAGATCCTGATGTAATGATCACATGATCATTCATACACGCGTCTGTCCTAAGGTAAGGTTTATATGTAGTATCCCTATTAAGTATTACCATTCTCTTCAATTCTTCCAATATATCCAAGTCATAGCCATTCTTAACAAACTCATTGAACATTTCATCTAACTGTATATAAAATACAGAGTCGATTGTATTTAACCTACTGACTCGTGAAAATTGAGCTTTAACAATTCCTTTAAAAACATGGGGTGCATGCATACTATTATAATGTAAGTATCTACTAGTATGCACATCCTTTTTGTGAATAGTAGTTTGT
Organism: Protopterus annectens; assembly: GCF_019279795.1. NCBI lineage: Eukaryota > Metazoa > Chordata > Ceratodontiformes > Protopteridae > Protopterus > Protopterus annectens. The sequence continues at coordinate 805,315,745 of NC_056748.1, forward strand.
AAAGTACCCTCTTCTTTCTATACCTTAACATCAAGGAAAATTGCTTCATGTTCAGATATAATCTCCTTAAAATACAAGAAGCTCGTACTACTGTTTAAATATACTATAAAATCTTGCAGATCAGAGCGTGATCCCTTCCAAACCATAAAGCAATCGTCCACAAACCTCTGGTACAAGCAAATATTACTGTTCAAAAATTTTACACCATCATGTATAAACTCTAATTCCCATTGATACAAGACTAGGTTAGCATATGTATTAGCAACCGGTGTTCCCATCGCAACACCGGTTAGCTGTAGAAACAAAAGTTGATCAAACATAAATACATTGTTGCTCAGAACTAAATCTAATAATGCACATATATTTTGAACATCACCTGTAGGTATATCTATTTTCTTACTCAGAAACTGTCTGATAGCCTCAATGCCATACTCATTTGGTATGACAGTAAAAAGAGAATTTATATCTAAGGTTACAAATAAATAACCTGAATCGAGTTTGTTACGTAGACTGTTATACCAAATTGAAAGTTTGCTTAAAAAATCACCTGTGTCCTTTAAGATATTAGGACACTCCAATAATAAGGGGTACAATCGCTTTTGTAGATAAACAGATATCGGTTCAGTTATCCACCCACCCCCATAGACAATGGGCCTCATGGGTGGGTTATCTAAACATTTATGAATTTTTGGTAACCCATATAATAAGGGAATAGTGGGACAAGGTACTGTAAAAAAGTGAAACAAATCTAAATCTATCTCACCATTAGTTTGTAGCTCATATATATACATATTGACATTACTAATGCATTTCTTAGCATCATTATATGATATTCTTCTGAAAGCATTCTCATCTTGAAGAAAATTGAGCATAGATGTCTTATAGGCATTACAATCCATAACAACAATATCACCTCCCTTGTCAGCTTGTTTCATTACAATAGTATTGTCAAGTTGCAGTTTCTTTAAGGCACAATGTTCATCATAGTTCAAATTATACTGTCTCTTCTTCTTAATTGTAATCCCATATAACTTTCTCAAATCAGCTTCACATAAATTATGGAAAGCAGTTGTCACAGGCAAATTAAATGGTATAAAGGTACTACGTCTTTTGCAAGTATTATATGATATCATAGCATTATTTGAACCAAAAAGAACCTTTAAATTTATATTCCAAATAAACTGTTTTAAATCTGTCAAAGCTGAGGTTAAGCCATCCTCTGCTGTAGGAATAAAGCTAAGGCCTTTGTTTAAAACAGAGACACATGGTCCATCTAAGGGAATATCAGAAAGATTCAAAATACCTTGTGTTATCTGCGACTCACTTTCCTATGCTTGACAGGGCTGTCGTTTTTCCGTTTCACAGGACTGCTCGACTGTCTGGTTAAGGACTTGTCCCTTACTGCTATACTGCTCTGTACTTTCTCGGCTTGTTCCAATTGGAAGCGTTTCAGTGAAAAATTCAAAGGTAACTGTTGATTCTTCCTCATAATATCCTTAGTGTTCCCTGAAGATTCTCGCGAAACATCACCTTGAGTTACATGCCCTGACCTTTGCAGAATGAATAGATTTTTGCTTCTTATTTTTGGTTTGTTCCTCATAAAATTTGTGGTTATCTGGCAAATCATTTAGGAATGAAGTCACTAAATCATGACAGACATTGAGTTTCAGACATCATAACCTTCAGAAAAATGCATGCTAAAGCAAGACCTGTTATTCTATCAACTGTCTTACGTTTATACAAGAGAAATTTTTAGAACTGTTTGTATGTTCCCCCAATATATTTGGCCTTGTCCAGATTTTCTGCATTAAGAAGTTGAGAGGTATGTGCAAATAAATCGTTTTATAGAATTAGGAATATCCAAACCTCTCAACCGTCCCCAATTTTGGCTCAAAATGTTGCTCTCCCCTTAATAATCCCTCTGCAAAATGGCAGTTTTGGAAGAAAACGTGGAGGGTTTACAATTATAAATAACTGTAATGATCAAAGTTATAGTTTGCTTTTATTTCAGAAATGCATGTAGATGCTCTTATTTTGTCAGCTGCTCAAGTTAACGGTACTAATATTAAAAAGGTGTCCCTTCTTTGACAGGTTCCCAGCTGTATTGTGTGGCAATTTTATATTTTTGCATCACATTTTTGGTCTGTTTTGCATAAAATTGTGGTTTTCTGGCAAATTAGTGGCAAATAATTAAAGATTGAAGTTAGAAAATAATGGCAGACATATGAGTTTCAGATTTCATACCCTTCAGAAAATTCATACTAATGCAAGACCTACTACTATTCTATCATCTTTCTAAGTTTATAAGAGCAATATTTAAAAATTGTCCTTATTTTTGGGCCAGTGTCCCACTTCTATGTATGGGTTTGTTCAGATTTCTTGCTCTGAGGTTGAGAGGTATGAGTGTCAGAGCCATCACCGTCAGCCAGAGACATTTCAAATTATGACATACTTGTTGCACCCCACTCCCCATTGTAGTGGTTCTGGATATGTCCAAGCAAAGCAAGGAGCAGTTATGCAGTTAAGTGTGCAGAGTATTCCCCCATCCAAGGTAGACCACAAGTACGACCATGGCTTTTCATCTGTCCTTGATTTTGCAGAATGTTCTGGTTTTCTGTCATATTTATGCTTTTTGTTATTCAGAAAATGCATGCTGTTGCGGTGCCCTGTTGCTCTGTGTTTAAGTAACAATGCTTTAATGACCATCAGGTAACCTTGTCGGAGATTGTAAGATGCAAGTAAGGTTTAATAAGCATACTGTTAAAGAATTACCAACATTGAAAGCCCTTTCATTGTTGCCATGCAGATAATATTTACATAACTAGATAACATGTAAGCCTTCGGTATTGAAATACATATGACAGTATTTGTAATAAAGGACAGGATTACAGTATTTTCAGAAGCTCTACATTTGTTGGAGACTTGCAGTCATCTTTGCAGGCTTACCCGTAAACTAAACAGAATGTCAATCTATAATGTGTGGTCAATAACTTGTGCAGTAATCCTTTAAGCAATTTATCTTGAGCTTGTTTCTTATTTGCTGTTCATTTTTTACTTTGATCATGTCTTCCCCATGAAACAAGTAGATAGTTGTTGTCAGGCAGAAGGTCTTTTTTGGATAAGAAACATATTTACAAGTGGGGGTATCACAGAAATTACTACTTTCAACATGTTACTTGGTAATTTTATAAAGCTGAATATAAATTATAATTAGAACTGCAGTGCAAGGAGATGTGGCTTGAGTTGAGGGATACTTGATTTTTTTTATACTTGATTTTGACTGGCATTCCAGTAATGCATTTAAAAAGTAATTTATTTGTTCATGCCTCATAACCTTTGTGTTTCCATCTAGATATTAAGTAAGTTGTCATGTAGCCAATGCATTGAAATATTTTTTTCTTCTACACATAATTTTGTCTTGATTGGACACTTGTAATGGTGGTTTGGCACCAAGGACAGCGTATTTAATTAAATTTCCAGTTGTTGTGGTTTTGAGCATAGCTCCACCCATTTCTAGTTGGCCACATCTCTTCCCATTGGTCCTACCAATTCAGCTGTCTCCTTCAGCCCCCCCTTTAATTTGAAGTCACCAGCCGCCACTGGTTACAGGTTCTTTCTTTGTGTATTATATTTTAAATCTTAAACTTTTAAGTATCTTGCTACTTTCATCTTTTAAACTCACAGATGGAGTATATCGATACACTCCGAAATACTTTATATAAAGCATAAGCCCCAGTAGTGACAGGACAGTAAACAACGAGCAAGCACCTGACTATGTTTCAGTGTTAACATGTAGGAAACAAATGTGTGCTATAAATACAGCAGAAGTACTGTTTTGACTTCCTCAACCAAATATGTTGCTTTTTGAGGATAAGGAGTACCTTTGTATTATTTTATTTTGTGTTAGCTGGGGATCTGTTTAAGTAGGTTACAAATATATTTTGATTTATTGTTTACAGCTGGTGCATGTTTTAAATACACCCGATCAGAGAACCACTTCTGAACTTGAGTATCTAGAAAATGTGCCTGGTGGTGAGGAACTGGACCATCAAGTAAACAAAACAGTAATGGCACAGGGCTTTGGAGAATGCAGGGTTTAATGGGATGGGGTGTATAGAAGCAGTCACCATACAGTAAACAGAACATTATCACTGTATCACTTTGCGGCATACCTATGAGCTATCCATGTTTTGGCAAAACACCCCTTTTTTGCCTCATGTCTTCGCCTTGCCCCTCATAAAATTTTGATTTTCTGGTAACTCACTGAGGATTACAGTCAATCAGTAATGCTATATATTAGAGTTTCATAGCATTTATTTTTCAGAATATGGAGACTGATGTAAAACCTCTTATTCTGTCAACTTCTTAAGTGAGTTGGAGTACTATTTAGAAATTGTACCTGATTTTGGGGTCCTTTTTCTCCCCATTATTTTTGGCTTTGTCCAGACTTATTGAGCAAAGAATTTGAGAGCTATGTGCATAAATTTTCTTGCCCAGCTCTGCAAGAAAACTGGAAACAGAAGTTGATAATGGCTGAACATTATTTAAATATTCAGGAATGCCAGCTAGTTATATATTATTCAAACTGCATAGATTTCATGCTGCAGGGATTTTCTTATAAGTCCAAAATGTGTTTCAACAATAAGTTGCACTATTAGACTAGCTGGCTATTGAATATTCAGATGCCTGCAGTAACTCTACTGTTTAACCTGCCATTCCTGAATTTGAATAGCCTGGGCTGCTGTAGTACACTTTCATCTGTACAGTTCCTGCCCCATTTTATGCACAGTTTGCTCTTTCAAATTGTATTGATTTTTTTTTCTAAAACAGAACAGCCCATCCAGAGATATCAGCATTTTCTGAAGCACAGTGCAAGAACCAGATAATTTAATTGTTCAACCATCCATGCCTTCATTAATTAAAGCAAAATTATTTGTAGAATACTGGACAATGTGCCATACCATGTCTGAGTCTCCCTTCTTTTTAGTAAAGAAGTATTTACAGTATCTGTATTAAAGATTACAGTAAGACATGGTCCTCTATAACAATACTAATGATCCAACTGCATCTCCTAACACTTGGGACCAAATCAGTCATCATTCAGGACTTGTCCATAGTTAATGTTAGTTAACATCCAATACTCAGCAACCACATAACACCAAATAACCCTTAGCCACACAACACCCAATACTTTACATCCACATAACACTAAATATCATGCATCCACATAACATTTAATATTCTGCATCCACATAATACCTACTATCTGTAGCCATACAACACTCAATGCTCTCTAGCCACATAACACACACTGCTTTGTATCCACACAACACTAAATATCATGCACTGACATAATACCCTGTATCCATATAATACCTAATATTCTACATCAACGTAACACCTAATATGCGTAGCCACATAGCATAACACCCAATGCTTTGCATCCTCATAACACCTGATACCCTGTATCCACATAACACCAAATTCCCTCCATCCACATAATAACAAATACTCTATATTTGCATAACACCAAATACCCTGTAGCCACATACCACCCAAAACTCTGCATATGGATAACACTCAATATCCTACATCCACATAACACCCAATACCCTATAGTCATAAGGCACCCAATATGCAGGATCCACATAACACCCAACACCTTGAATCCACATAACAACCAATACTCTGTATCCACATAATACTCAATACCCGCATCCACATAACACCCATTGCAGTGCATTTACCAACATGACCCCGTGTCCTCTATCCATGATAAGGCCTGTGTTAAACATCCATTCTCTGATCTAAGCTATAACATTTGTTTTCATCCAACTACTGAAAAATAAGACATTAAGGTTAGTATACGTCTACAGTTCAGGGAGAACAAGGTCATCTACTTTAAGCATAATTATGTTATTTTAAATTACATTTTGCAACCAGCATTTTAACATAAGCTTTCAGAAAAATGAATTAAGGAATAATATGGCTGTTGTTATATGGCCTGAAAGGTAATATGAAAACATTTATGTGAATTCCCTTTTCAGATAGCAACAGAGAAATGTTCTTACTGTTACCGGGCTTATTTATAAGGTTAGGTAATAAAAATGAGGTGGTGAAAATGTGAGGTCAAAGTGTGCAGAGATGTAATGCTGTTCACGTTTGTTTGTTGCGAGGTGCTCAGCACAATCTTTTTATCATCTCATTCCAGCTGTGTCACAGCTACGTGGATTAAATCATTTGAAAATACGTTCACACTTCTATAGTGCAATGCTGTACCAGACTTTTGTGAACTGTAATATGGCTGAAAAACTAAAGTGTTTTCCTAATGAAAATGTAAAAAAAGTAATAGAATGCCTTTGCAGATCCTCTAGATTTAAAGTTTATTGAACCTTTGTGGTTAAAGTATAAAGAAAACAAACTCTATGACTCCTTACTTTACCACTATTTTAACACAGCACTTTTTACTCCCCATGTTTACAGTGTTACAGTTGACTCTAAAAGTTCTGATCATTTTAGCCACAGCCCAAAAGAATGATTCAAGTGCACAAAGTATTTATTTAATTATTAGTTTATCAGTTCATTCATATATTTTTTTTCCAAGGAGACCATACTATGGTTGGATCCTGGGTAGTTATAGTAGGGACATAAGATAGCTTTGTTGGTAATGTTTGCCATTGTCAATGGATTAGGTGCATTTGTATGGGGCGGGGGGGGGGGTTGACGGCCATCATGGGTTGTGCACTCCTGCAATGTAAATAAATAAAAAAATAAGATGACCTGCAGGAGTACCACAGGTGGTTTGGAAAAGAAAACATAGATGTTTTGCATTCTCATTAGGAAATAAGGTAAACAGTATTATGTAGTTAAAGGTAATACAGTTCCATGCAGAGAACTGCAGTAATTTACTAGTTATAATCTTATAATACACCTTAGAAATCAGTGAAGTTTGCTAACCTGAGCAAGAAAGTAAAAAGAAAATATAAATGTACAATATATGCCTTGAAAATATCTGCAGCAGGGCAGTTTGGCAATGTTAACACAATATACAAAAGTGGCAGCTGCATAAATGAAGGATTATGTACAATTTCTATGTTGTACACACTTGGGCAATTAGGGTAAACCAGGATTACTTTCTGTGGGCTACTAGATGCGGAGGCAAGCAACAGCTGGCTATTCCAAAGCTGCTTTTGTAAATAGATGCTTCTTCAGACAAACTTGAGCTGTGAGACAGTGGTCTAGCAGTGAGATCCAGCTATGGAAAAGATTTCCCTAGGATTAAGAAGATTCCCCCTTTGCTTTTAGTACAGGAGAACAAATGCCTTATGCAAAAAATATTAATATAAGGTCATCACCAACAGGGATATTTCTAATTTCAGTTGTTGCTTCACTGTTAACACTCAAGAGGCTGGCAACCTAACCACATTGAGAAATTATAACATCCCTGTTAGCAGCTGTCTCATATTGATAGTTCTGTATAGTGTATATATGCTAATTTTAATCTTAACAGAAAAAGGAGGTACAGATCTGCAGTATTGTATTTGTATGTGTTACGTCATGAATCGAAATTACAGACTTTGACGGTGTACGTCAGCACTTCCAGTTTGTTATTTTCATGACATCACATTTACCGGGCATTTACAGATGGCAGTTTTATTTTAACTAATCCACAAAAACAGGAACAAATATGTAGAAAGTTATTTATTTGTTTCATATTTTTGTAAACATCTTCATCATTTTGGTAGTCTGACTCTTTCAATGAATTCAAGTTATTAAAACAGTTGAATATATGAAACTCAACTGGTGCTTGCGAAACACAACTGGATGCAAATGTGTTGAAATTTCTGCCATCTGTGAATACCAGGCTGCAAAGTTAGAAATAAACAAGGATTAAAAGTATCGTCACTGATGTTATTCTAGGTAGGTATCTTTTAGAGTCACGTGCTGTTAATCCAAATAATGTCCTTATAAAGTAGCATCCTTCCAGTTTACCCACCTGGCTGCTTAATGTAACAATAAATTATAGCCATACCTTCCATTAGCATAGCATTAGTCTTGGTGCACCAAAGTGCTCCCCACTTCTGCACCTGCATTGTAAATCTTAGAGATCAGTGGAGCACCTCTGCTCCCACTATTTCATATACAGCACTGTATATCACTGCTCTGGCACCATTTGTCTTACACACCGCCCTCTGACCAGAGTCAGTTGCAGAAACCTGTTTTAGTAGATTGAAATCTGTTGTTAAAACTCTTACTTGCGTTGCATGATAACTGTTATGTACAGATGACTGGATAGCTACTGCTTGACAAGTGATTTTCAATCCGCTTCTCTCCCCCACCACCCCATCACCCCCATCTCTGACCATTCCAAGGTTTTTCACTTTTGTGTTTTAACTAATCACATCCCCTTCAATCCTGTGATTGTGGAGCTTTTCTCCCAGGCCTCTGCTGGAAATGGACACTTTTTGGCCCATTCGAACTTTCCCCAGTAAACAAATGTCACATAAATAAGTAGATATAAATAAATAAACAAATAAACCCATTCCTCCTCCTCCTCCACCCTGGTGCCATGTCATAATACACGAGGATTTTTTATTAACAATCATTTACACTACTGCATATCACCAACCCTTCCCCATCCCCCACCTACCAGTCTTCTCCACCTCCTGAAACTATGTAGAGGGACACTTCCATATACTTTACACACCTCAGAATTTTAATCAAACTGCCTCTGAGCAAAATTTTTTTTACCTAATATTAATAATATTCAAATGGCCCTGGCAGTGACATATCTTTTACTACCCTGCTCTGTAGAGAAATTTAAAGACGTTGTTCAAATAATCTTATACAACACAGAACAAAAATGTAATAGTTTTTATGTATAATATAGGCGTAATAGAAAAGCTTAATAATCTGGGGAAAAAAAACCTTATGTTACCCATTGGATCAACAAATGGCTCACATATAAAATGCAGATAATCAATATAGGGCATGTTAATCTCCACAAAGAGACCAGTCACCAGTGAAGTGCCCTAGGGTTTTGTACTATTCTTAATTAAAAGCCAATTCAAAAGAGCTCTGGCTAAGTTTGCAGATGAATTTAAGCAAGGAGCAGTCATTGAATCCCCAAATGACTTCACTATCATGCAGGAAAGTTTATCCCAAATAAGTACTGTAAATGGTGCCAAATCATGGACTGAAACTAAATACCAAAAATAACCTACTTCTGGCTAACTTAACTTTTACATCTCATTCTAACTGACACAGTTACTAACAATACTGCTAATCTTTCAGCTAATCTCCTCCCTACAGTCTTCCCTCATCTGTCAACTATGCTTCCTCTATTCTATTATAATGTAATGGCCAGAAAAGCTTATATCTCTGTCAAGTTACAAGTAAGAACTAAAGAATAACAGGCATTACCTTATGTAAGAATGTAAATTTTCTATTCTCCATGGTACTGAAGAAAAGAATGCATTTTATATCTGCTCCTGGACAATTTAATAATATTACTTTGTATATGTAGTTTAAATGTTATGGATGTATGTCTCTCTATTTGAAATTAAATGTTTTATGTCTACTCCTGGAAAATTTGTTTGTATCATACTGTATGTATGAGGTTAAAATGATTTGGTTGTATATGGCTCCTTATGAAGTTAAACTACCTACTCACTATATAAAATGAGAATTTAGTAAAATGTATGTATATAATTTTTCTGTTAATTTGGAGCCCCCCCAGGCCTCCACTGAAATGGTGTTCTTTTAGATCCAGATGGACTTTCCTGGTAAACAAATATCAAATAAATAAATATATAAATGCATTGTGGTATCATTTTGGAAGTCATCTACCCCAGGGAAGTACAACATTGACAAAACACTCCTAAGAGTTGACCCAGTTGTTTGGGATTTGTGAACTTATGTGGACAATGGCCTAACCTTTGACTAACGTGTGTCTATTGTTGTAAGAAAGTCCTTCTGTAGTGCACAACTTATAAAGAATTATTTCTAGATCTAGATGGACTGACTCAAAGCCCTGTCATTATACTCTTTATCCTACAGACTGCTTAGAGGTGACCTCTGTCTGGCATACAAGACATCTTACACCCCATTACCCCAGGACTGACACCTTAACTACTAATGGACAATGTCAGTTTATAAATGCTTTATTTCATGCATGTGTCCCCTCAAATTATTATCTCATCAGGGGTAATATTTAATTATCAACCATGGGTTGGTTAAGGTGCCAATTTATAACCAATTGTTGGCTAGGCTTAAAATGGTCCATAAGGGCAGCTAGCCTATTACTTAACTATGGACCTACAAACATATAATAATTCTAGCAGCCTTTAATATTAATCTGCCAAAATACATTAATCTTGATGTCACAGACATCCTGACTGAACTATACCTTATACAACTTGTCAAACACCAAACCAGACCCAACTTTATAGCCACAGGCCACTGTCTCATTGATTTCATCAAGTACAGCAGTCCAGACATTATTTCCAGTGTTACAATTCACTCCCCTTCACTAAGTGATCATTCCCCCAAGAGTTTTTCCATCTTATCCTCAGTTCGAAAAACCAACACAAAACTTAGCCCCTACAGATCAAGATCCAATGCCAACATATCCAAACTTACAACTGCTATAATTACCCTTGACTGATCACAAATTCAAAACACATCATTCCCCCAAAAAAGCTGCTGCCCTATTCGCCAACATAGTGTCCATGGTACCAGACTCTAGACTATTCAATTTAAAATCTAAAAAATGAATACCTCATGACTTAAAATCCCCTCTTCAGGCAGAGATGAATACTGGCACACATAGAAATCTAATCTCATCCAAGAAAACAGGGACTAGTATATCACCCTAGGAAACATAGCACATAAGTTCATAATATATCTGCAAAACCTCCATAAATACACACCCAAGAAACTTTATAAAGAAGACAGTAACCTCACTGGATGCAATCTTCCATGCTCTTCCATGGTCATCTCAGACTACTGCCTTGACTTTGTCTGCAGATTTCTACAAACACTCATGACCTACCCAATTGTACAAGAACTCCCATCCACTTACTTATCTCCCTGTCCTTCTGAATTCCACCTTTCTTTCATTTCAGATGACTGTTACCCAAAGACAACTTTCCACTACTACAACAAATTAAGCTTGATTGACCCCTAGGTAATGACAGCCTCCATTCTTGTTCATTTACTCATTTCAAGACTTCATTGTCAAACCTTTACAACACATCTTTAATTTCTGTCTCACCAGCAACACTATGCCAAATATCTGTGAAATTACCATAGTAAAGCCACTTTACAGACATAAACAACCAAACTCCCTTTCCAATACTGCCTAATTTCCATACTTCCAACTTTTTGCATAATACTAGAAAAATTCTCTACCTCCAACTCACAGAATATATTACTAAATATCACTTTCTCTCACACATAAAGCATGGATTTTGGTCTTGGAGGAGCATTTCCACTGCCCTATGGTGACTTACTAATGAAAGTATCATATCAATGGGCAAAGGCGTGATATCTGCTTTCATTTTCATAGACCTTACCAAAACATTTGACTTAGTTAACCACTCCAATCTCTTATTACACCTTACAATTCACCTGAACTAGGTATTATGCCAGATGCCATCCCCTGGTTGCTGAGCTATCTGCCAAATCAACATTTCACAGTTAATTAGAACTTTAGCATCTCTCACCCCTCCCCTTTACATAAAGGGTAACTCAAGATTCCATTGTAGCATTCCCCCCCCCCCCCACCCACACACACACACACACTATTCTCTGTCTTAACAACTTTCTCTTATTTTATACATTTATAATGTGGTTCCTTACTGGTCTAATCACTCTATAACTAAATTATAACAGAACCCACAATCTTGACTTCCAAAGCCTTAGTGAATGGATTGATGGTAAAAGCCTCATACTAAACACATTAAAACAAAAACAATGTTATTTGCCACCAAACAGAATCTCAACAAAATCCTTAAGATGATCACAACATTTCTCCCTTAGACCAGGTGTCCTCATTCAAGAACCCCTGTTTCTGGTTAGACCCCTCAGTCAATTTTAACATACATCTAGAAAATATACATAAAAATAATAAGCCTCTTCTGGGAACAAAAATATGCCTTTTCTGTCACACCCCTGCAAATCTGCAATAGGGAAGGAGTCATGCTCCTTCAACTCAAAAATGTCCTCCCTCTTGTCTTAGCTGCATCTGATAAAAACTCTTCTCCATTTAAAGACTAGAACACAGGGATTCATGGCAGCAGGTAGATGGATATAAATGTCAAGCATCAGAATGTCAAACTCTATATGCTGATGTCTGAAATGTTAAGACAATAATGGGGAGCCTATATTGTGTGATCTTGGTACCGCAGGAATTGGGAAGTTGGCCCTTTCCCTGCTCTAGTGCGATCGCAGAGTTACTATAAATACTTAGCAGGGGGTGTGGGCCCTTCTAAACAACTTTTTTTCAAGTGAATCCAGAAAACAAAACATATAATATAGCTTTATCACTCATTCCCCCAGAAATGAACACCACTATAGAACACTAGGAAAAGCAAACTGTCTCCTGGTTAAGCAAGGAGCTGACTTGTTCCTAGTCTCAGGCTATTCAGACTCCTACATGAACATTCTCTGCCTCCTTTAACATCAAAACTATTAAGACAGGCCCCCACACACATCCACAGAAACATCAATCACACTGGTCCTATTTTGGAAATTCATCTTTCCAAACAACCTACTTTTAACTATGTCTCATTTCTAGGTCCCAAACTATTGGAATCATTTCTGTATGAACTTAAGGACATCATATCCTATCCCTGATTCCATGCCCAACTAAAATTTCATGTACTTAGTCAAGCAAAATGTTCCTTCTTCTCATTAGGTCTCACAGCAAAAACAACCATTATCTTTCTACACTATCTCCTCCACTAACACCCATTGCTTTGCTTTCTGACATTTCAGTCTACTGCATATCAGGCCTATATATTTTTTTTTTTCTGGCAACCTAAATGTAAAGCTATTTTTTGTACCAATAGTATAGTACTATCTTAATAGTTTTTATCACTTTTCATCTGTTAATGTAATTTTTCATTTTTTGCTTATCACATCCTTTATTTTTAAACAACTGTCATCCTTTATTTTTAAACAACTGTCACTACGTTTGTGATTGTACTTTTTCATACTTTGTATGTGTGGTCATTTAATTCACCCTAGGCTGAGACTGAAATTGGTCAGTGCTCTACCCCAGTAAACAAATTCAAATAGATAAATAAATACATGTCCACACTTCCCTAAACCCTATTACCTGCTCTCCATAAAATCTCTGCACACATTACATTATTCTGATTTTGCCACACCATACAATTCTTTCCCTAATAATTCTCTCATATACTAAACTTACTAAATGAAAAATTCCTCCTACTCTCTACACTATCTATCTATACTCATTATCCAACGAAATCCTAGCGCACACCTCACTCCTTTCAAACCCTACTATTCTTCACACTTCCTTAGAATCCAGTCACAAACCATCCCACCCCAACTTATCCTTCCCAAATTTATTTCCAAACTCACTCATATCTTACTTATTCTGCTCCCAAGATCTAAGATTGAGGCTAACCCTGGACCACCTACTACACACTTACCACACCGACTCTCATTTAACCATCTCCATTACTCCATTGTTTTCTGTTTTATTAACACCCAAATGTATCCAGAATAAGTTAGATCAAGTTAGTGCATTTCTCAGCACTCACTCCCCTAATATTATTCCATTTAAAGAGTCACGGCTCAAAACCTACAACCCAAGCATTAATCACATATTCTCAAACAATGATTGCAGACCAGGGAATATAACAGGTGGTGGTACCCTACTCCTATAGAAATGTTAATTCAACCTCCCCATCATTGCATAGGCCAATGCCACCTTCAAGTGTGACTCCAACTGGCTACTCATAAAGAAATCACCTCATATAAGTTCTACCATTTCTACATTGTCATAGCCTCACTGCCCCCATCCTCTGTCCCCAAATTCAAAGCTGTCATTAATAACATTATCTCGGTTATGCCTCCAAACAAACTTGCTCATACTTGGAGTTTTTAACATAAACCAACCAGGTCCATCCATTACTGACATTACAGAATTCTTAGCAGATATCTTTCTTGAAACTCCTTCAACTTAGAGATTCAATCAGGCCCAACTCCATCTCACTGCTAAACCTCCTGATCATTATTCAATCACTCAATCAATCAAACAGGTAACACTTCACAGATTACTATCACCCCCCCCAGTTTCAATGATCATTGAACCATTATCCTCAACATGCACAACCTGTCACTTAGACTCATATCCATACTAATAATATTAAGATCTAAATCTAAAAACATATGTATCAACTTTAAAATACACCTCTCCTCAGAAGATTGGTTTCTCCCAAGATGTAAAAAATGTGCAACAGAACAGGAGACCAAAATATTTTTCAATCTACAGAGCATCCATTTCCTCCTACTCAGAAGACCTTTCAAACATAACAAAACAGAATGGTTCACCTAAGTGCTCAAAGTATATGATGACACATGACAAAAATGGCAGAAAAATCCAAATCCATCCAGCTGACACCAAGTCTTTGCCCTACGCAACATTATTTAAAAAGTTGCCAGATGTCATACATCCAACTGTATTATCCCTAAGCAAACAACACTCCTGCACTCATCAAAACAATTTTTAGTGAAGTCAACCTCCTAATTGGTTGCAACATGACCAACAATCTCCTCCCCATCCAAGGACAAAATCCACTGTAAACAGGGCAATGTCATACCCACTAACTTTCTCTTTGAAGTTTTTAATCTTCCATCACCACCTTAATCCCCCCTCCCCTTTTTTCCCTCTCTCGGACTACTCTCAACCATTCTACTTCAGAAAAAGTATAACCAAAAATAAAATACAACTTTCAAGAACAAGTCTTGCTAGTTATGTTTACTTACATATGCCTTTCCATTTGGGTTTTTCTGTATCCCTAGATGTATACATGTCTTCCAATGGTGGTAGATGACAGATGTTAGATTAGTGGAGTACTGCAGAGAATGACATCTTGCTTCAGGCACTGCAGGAACATGGATAATGGCTGTGCGGGATAGAAGGCTCTACCAGACAATATATGGAAAACAGTGTTATATGATGTCATTGCTGTGGATGTAAGGAACTGCATCACATATCAATGCTGAAAGCATGTAAATGGCATGATATAATGGGCCTCATGGAAAGCATGCAATGTAGCAGTTGAAGGGATGGTGACAAGGAGCATACCTCTCAACCTCTAAGAGCAAGAAATCTTGGCAAAGGCACAAATAATGGGAGAACAAAGGCCCAAAAATAGGGACACTTTAAATATTGTTCTTACAAATTTAGAAAAATAATAGAATAACAGGTTTTGCATTAGCATGAATTTTCTGAAGGATATAAAGTCTAAAACTGAAATGTGTGATATTATTTTCTGACTTCAGTCCTCAATGATTTGCCAGAAAACCATACTTTTATGATAAACAGACCAAACAAATGAGGCAAAAATCTGGACAGTTGAGAGGTATGACAAACATATGTCCTCCATAAAGAGCTATACTCACTAAGGAAGAATCATTTCTGCTGAGGAGGAATCATGTTTACTTTTATGGTGATAATAAGGGGACAGGCATCATACCTGCCAGTGTTGACACAGATTCTGGGAGTGGCCAGAAGTCACATACCTCTTATGGAGATCAACCAAGTAAGTACATGAAGCAGGAGATATGTTGTAACTGAGAGTGTAGCAACACCATAGAACTTGTATTAATGACTGCATCTGATCTATGTGGGTACCTTGAACATTAAGAGTCAGGGGACTGATGTTGCAGGTGGGTGTCTCATATTTTGTAGTGTCAATCTGACTGTCAAAAGCATGGAAGTCATAGGTCATTAGTTTATAGGACAAGTACAGTTACACAGTCTTGTGTATTTGTATCCTCTGGTTACACCACTCTTACCATCACATTTATAGATACTGGGCCAGGATAACAAGATTAGGTCACTCCCTTAAAGTGTCTGACAATTAAGTCAAAAAGCACATACAAACCACCCTGTCAGGACTTGGTGACACTGTTTATTGGGCCTGCATCCACTGACCAAAGTGACATGACAGACTGAACCACACCCACCCCTCAAACTGCATAGTGTACTGTAATACCCACCCAGTCTGAGGAGGCCTTCCTCATAACTGATGTCATGGCCACTGCTAGTGGTGGGTCAGCAGGAGTGGATGAGCACACTGCATCTAATATACAAATACCCACCATATGGTAGGTTATTGTAGCGACACAGCGTCATCAGCTAGTACAGCTGGACCCTAACATGTAGGTGACTCTTTGTCTCAATCAGCAGATATACAGTACTGTAATCTGAGCATAATTCATGATGATGACTGGCACAGTGTATGGCCTTCAGAAGAAACCAGAGTCAAGGGACAATAGTATGATTTGCTTTGTGAACTCTGCGTTAAAGCATATCACTCTCATGGCCACCTCCATGAAGATGTCAGCAGGTGCTGCCATCAGTGCCCTGCTTCCTAGGGCTGGCCATGGCCAGACTCATGGCAGAAGTGTTGGGCAACTATCACATCGTACACAGTCTCCGCATGACATGTTTGGTATTCCTCCATACCCACAGCATCACATGGGTCTTCCATGACACCAAGTCACTCAGAAAGTGTGCATCAGCCATACAGATCCCATTCTACCAGTTATACCATGCCCATGTCCTGAGGGACATCTAGTCTGCACTGCCATCAGAGTGTGAAAACCCTGCAGAAGAGTCCCTTAGTGCCTCTCCCATACATCCCCAGTAACAAATGCATGGTCCTCTATTGGCATCCTCTACTCTCTCTACCCTTCCTCATGACCCTCATTCCTGCTTCCATTGACCTGTGGTCCTTCACTTGTTTTAGTGTGTCTATGTGCCCCTAAGCAGCTGGACAGAGGATGATGATGTCTCTG
The DNA here is from genome assembly GCF_019279795.1 of Protopterus annectens. Classification (NCBI taxonomy): domain Eukaryota; kingdom Metazoa; phylum Chordata; order Ceratodontiformes; family Protopteridae; genus Protopterus; species Protopterus annectens. The sequence continues at coordinate 805,332,806 of NC_056748.1, forward strand.
ACCCTCACCATCCCCTTTCTGTGCAGTGTATATGGTGATATCTGATGCATATCTGATGCATAGTGGGATTTGACCATGCATTGCCATCAGATAATACAGAATGCATCATTTTGTTCTGTGTAACATAAAGGTGCCAGTGTAAACAAGTCAGGCCCTTAGAGGTGAACTTGGTGTTGCTTCCATACCTCTCAACCTCTTACAGCAAGAAATCTGGACAAAGTTATAAATAGTGGGGGGACAAAGGCCCAAACATAGGGACAGTTTTTACAAACTTAGAAAGTTGATAGAATAACAGGTTTTGCATTTAGCATGAATTTTCTGAAGGGTATGAAGTATGCAACTCAAATGTCTGTCATTATTTTCTGACTTCAGTCTTTAATTATTTACCAATAATTTGCCAGAAAACCACAATGTTATGAAAAAACAGACCAAAAATATGAGGCAAAAATCTGGACAGTCTGCAAAAAAATCTGTACAATTGAGAAGCATGGTTACTTCAAAAGTGTCGCCATATAGTGTGAAAGATAATGTCTGGTGGCATGGAATGTGGCCACTGGTGGGTATTCCTTGCATTCCATGTTGGTGCTGTGTGTCATGGTGTTTTGGTCACAGCAGACCCTGCTAATTTACTGCTGAAGTGACATGACACACTGGCTTTTCTGATGCCATTGTATCATATTTTCCAACAAGCAGCACAATGGAAACACCTGGCAGGCTGTAGTGGCCCCTCAGATGTGCTAAGAGAGAGAAACTAAGACGTCAGCTGGCAAAACATATGCTCTAGTAAATATCTTGTTTGAGCCTGTGTGATGTTATTTTGCGTTCACTCATGCTTTAGGGGTTCCAAATTGGTGTCATCAGTCAGGGCTCTGGGGATAAACTGCATCACCTATAACACACTAGAGATGGGCAAAACAGATTGACAGATCAGGAGGTTGTATTCTGAACATGTTATGTATATGACAGTGGATATGTACAGTATGTACACCACTTTGCCTGCCCTTACATATTAGGTGATCCTGCTGTGCAGACAGATGGGTAAGTAGCCCATGTGCATTGCAGACTACCTGACAGCTGATGGAATGGCAACTCTTTTCCTATTGATTTAGCACTGTACATGGACACAGTGATGGACCTTTATTAACACAGTAGTGGAATCTATTTCTACATGCACTTTGGGGAGGCAGCAATATTATAGAAATCATGCATTGTAGTGGTTCTCTCCATTATTGTGTTAGGGAAGCAGATGTTCTCCTCTACATTTTGAAGCCATGTATTAAAGAATATCCCAGGTATATTCTTTGGGCTGACACCACTGATATACCCAATGTGTGAAAGAAAAACAGGATACAGCAACAAAAGAAGGAAACTAAATATCCAAACGGAAAAATAATGAGAGAGACTCCAGTTCATCATCTAAGTAAAATTTAATTCAAAGCTTTCAAGACTAGCTGTTCTTCAGTACTAGATAACAACTACAGGACACCAGCAGCTTATATACACTCAAAATTAATCAGTTAAGACAATTAATAAATTATCTAATTGGTTATGATCTTTTTAGTGTGTGACCATTATTATAATGAAGTGAATTGTTTCTGATAATGCATTTTTAAGAAATTCCTTTTGGGTTGATTTTGACTTGTTAATTAGATGATTTATTGATTGGCTTAATTGATTAATTATGAATGTATATAAGCTGATGATGTTCTGTAGTCATATGTAGTACTGAAGAAGAGCTGGTCTCAATAGCTTTATGTCTTATGTTTTATTAAAGTCTATTTAGGTGTTGAACTGGAGTCTCTTTCATGATTTACACCTTTTGAGATATACCCAAGGTGTGCCCAGTTTGCCTCTGGAAGGTTTGTAGTTAGTATGGTAAGAGCTACACATACCTTGGTATTCACAGGCATCAGAAGTCCATGCTTTCCACCACTTTTAGTCTGCAGTTCATACGTGTCAACCAATGCCTGTATAATGTCTCTATCAACTTGCATTCAGTACCAAACCTGTTGGTCTGCTAACTGCTGTGACAAATGGTACCATTCTATACTGAACAGCTGTCGATACTGTGCACTCAAGAGGCTATTGTGTGAGTTAACAATTGTAGATTTATCACTGCTCCTGCTGCCATTGAAATGCTGCTTACAACACCAGAACTTTTGGTATACTCTTGCCTTTATACTCAGGCACGACCACCTGTGCTATTTTATGACTGATGACTGTAATTCCTGACTCATTTACATGCCATTATTTGCTCATTAAACAGATCGTTCTTTTTTATTTACATGTCATTATAGGATAATTTGCATACCCCCTTTTCTGCCCTTTTGGGCCTTTAAAGAAACTAGTAGTTAACATGGTCACCATGAGTATTTATCTCTGTATACTCATGGTGCCTACCATTTCAATATGTGCACTTGTGCAGTACAGGCCAGTGATGCTGTTTGGGTACTTTATGTATGTATGTATTCATGCATGTAGTTTCTTTACTTAAAAGAATAAGAAAATACACACATTATCTAAAGCTGTTGCAGTTTTCTGTTTGTTGCCTTCCCATAATTCATAGCAATATCACTGAACAGTAAGTCTGTGAATATTGAATGATATAGTGGATAATTGTGGACTCCAAAGGCCAGATTCATAAAAGTTACGATAAAGTATATACATTATGTGTACACATAGTGTTACTTTTCTGAGGGAATAGACAGAAAAAGCATTGTGGCAGGGATGTTCTTGAATCCAGAAAATGTACCTTTCTGAATCTGGTCTCAAGTCTGAAAGAGCAGCAGCAGGTGGCAGTAGCACAAGTATGTTCTTTTTTGAAAATCTGGCTGGCAACCAGATATATGCAGTTAGCATATAATTAGTGGATGGGCTTACTGTTTGTTTGCATGAAACAGAGTCAAAACACATTGGCTAAGTGGCAGTCTTACTTTATTTTATCATTTTTTAATTATGGTTAGATATCTTAGATGCATATAGACAACAAAGTAGCTATAATTACTGAGTTGCGTATGAGGACTGTCTGCATATCTCTCAGCTGTCACTGAGAGATATGAGGACTGTTTGCATATCTCTCAGCTGTCACTAATTTTGCAGAATGTCCCTGATTTTGTCACATATGTTTGGCCTCTTCATTACTCATAAAATCTGCAGTTTTCTTATGAATTGTTGAGGATTACAGACACTAAATTATGACAAACCTTGGAGTTTCAGACTTCATATCCTTCAGAAGATGCAAACTGATATAAAACTTGTTAATCTAAACTGATACAAAACGTGTTAATCTAACAGTTTTCTAAGTACATGAGAACAATATTTAAAATCTGTCTTTGATTTAGGCCTTTTCTCTCCCATTATTTTTTGGCTTTGTCTCTATACTTGAGCTAAGAGGTTGAGAAGTATAGCTGCCTGTGGATGAAGCGTGATTGACTGTGCTGTGTTGTCATTTGCTACATTATCCTGGGCTGGATTTTGAGGACAAGTATGATTTCTACAAAGCAAATCAGAAAAGAATACTTAACTGTGGGGGCTGTTGTTTGGTTAGGTACAGCATATGTCCATTTCTATGGGTTAGTGGTGAGTGCTGACTGTGGATGAAAGTTCTTTACTGTCTTATTATTTCCCAATTTAAAGATTTTGGCTTTAAAAAGAGAAGTTATGTTCTTACCATAACGTTCCATGTTAGTTGTCTTCTTCTCGCCTTCTTTCTTGCTGGATGGGTTCGGAGCCGACCTCGGCTCCGACTCGGCCACTCAAAAAGCTCGAGAGTTGGTTCCACCGGCTCGAGGCTCCCCTTATATCCCACAATGCTAGGCGGTATTACCTCAGATCTCATTTGTAAGCTAGGCCCAGCCAATAATAACTCCAGAACCACTGGAAACAGGAAAAACCCACCTCTATAAAAGGAAGGGAAGAAGGTGACCTGAAACCTGATGAAGGAATATATGCACAGTATAGCATATACCTATATACAATAGAGGTGGTAGAAAGAGAGGTCACAATCAAACTCCTCTAGGTCTGTCCAGGCTAGGGGGAAGGAGGGTGGGGCGAAGAAGGCGAGAAGAAGACAACTAACATGGAACGTTATGGTAAGAACATAACTTCTCTATGTTAAGTTGTCCATCTCACCTTCATTCTTGCTGGATGGGACCGCGTCCCTAGCACCTTGTCCCGGGTGGCCTAACAGAACAGACTCTTGAGTACAGTGGAACCAAAATTAGCTCTATGTCTAGAAGCTAAATCCAACTTATAATGAGAAATAAAAGTGTGAGGAGTAGCCCATGTAGCTGCTGCACAAATGGTGTCAAGAGGCAGCCTGTCTTGGAAGGCTATAGAAGTAGCCAAAGCTCTAGTCGAATGGGCCTTTGGTTTGTTAGGCAAATTTTGGTGTCTAATTTCATACACAAAGGAAATCAGGGATGTTAGCCATCTGGAAAGTGATACCTTTGAAACTGAAAGGCCCTTTCTGCCTTCTGCATAAGAGACAAACAACTGGTCAGTTTTTCTGATCTGTTTGGTCCTATCCAAATAATACCTTAATTGACGATGGACATCTAGCCAATGCAATTTTTGTTCAGACCTGTTAGAAAAATTAGGAAAAAACACAGGAAGGTCAATGTTTTGATTCAGATTTGCCGCAGAGGCTACTTTAGGTAAAAAGGATGGATTGGTCCGTAAGGATACCCTATCCTTATGAAACAAAAGATATGGTGGTCGACTGCTGAGTGCGTGAAGCTCTGAGACCCTTCTAGCTGAAGTAATGGCTACCAGAAAGAGAGTCTTCCAGGATAGCAATTTCATTGAACAGGAGGCTGCAGGTTCAAATGGGGGAAGAATTAAAGATGTGAGAACTAAATTAAGGTCCCAAGAGGGAGGAGGATTTCTTATAGGAGGTCTAAGAAGAAAAACTCCCTTCAAAAAAGCTTTGCACAGCTTGTGAGACATGATGACAGAATCTGAAATGCCCACATGAAAGTTAGATATAGCTGCCAACTGAACTTTCAGAGTAGAAGGAGATGAACCTGCATGGAAGAGTTCAGCTAGAAAGTCAAGGACCATTTGGATGGAAGCAGTGAAAGGATCTATGTCCTTTCCGTGAGCCCAATAGGCGAAACGTTTCCACTTACTAAGATAAATCTTCCGAGTGGAAGATTTATGGGAAGCTATCAAAATATCTCGAACAGAGTGAGATATTTGAGGAAGCCTGGCTAAGGTTGGAATTGGAGGAACCAAGCAGTGAGGTTCAGAGAGGGGAGGGAGCGATGTAACTGACCCGATTGATGGATCAAAAGATCTGGAACTAGGTCCAGATGCCAAGGTTGCTCCAACAGAAATTGATGTAGAAAGGGGAACCAAACCTGTCGAGGCCAGTAAGGAGCAATGAGGATCAATGAGGCCTTCTGAACGACAGCTTTCTGTATCACTTGAGAAATTAGTGGGAAGGGAGGAAATGCATACAGAAGTCCCCGGGGCCAAAGTTGGACTAGAGCGTCTCTGCTGGGCTGGCCTGGTAACGGGAATAGGGTGAAATAATCTCTGCACTTGCTGTTTTGGGGAGTAGCAAAAAGGTCGCAGCAAGGCTGACCCCACTTGAGAAAAATTTTCTCCACAATAGAATCTTTCAGAGACCACTCGTGAGGCATGAGGATAGCTCTGCTCAACTTGTCCGCGATTAGATTGGACTTCCCGGGGATGTGCATTGCTATCAGAAACCGCTGAGAAGAAATCGCCCATTGCCACAGTCTGAGTGCTTCTCGACATAGGGGGTAGGACCTGGTTCCGCCTTGTTTGTTGATATACCACACTACAGACATGTTGTCTGTCTGGATTGCTATCGTTCCTAAGGGAAGAGAGTCTTGAAGGGCTTGCAATGCTAAAAGCACTGCTCTCATCTCTAGAACATTTATATGCAAGTGGCGTTCGTCTGGTTGCCATATGCCCTGGACTGTTCTGCCCTGATAATGCCCCCCCCCCACCCGATCAGGGAGGCATCCGTTGTCAGAGTAGCAACCAGAGGGGAAGGAACAAAGGGTCTTCCCAGGAAGAGCTGGGGGGAAGAAATCCACCAAAGAAGATGATTCTTGCATGCCTGCGTAATCATAATGGTGTGGGACATCGGAAGTTGCTGGTACGACCATTGTGTGAAGAGCATCCGTTGAAGGATTCTCATGTGGAATCTGGCTAATAGAAGTAGAGGGATAGCAGCCGCCATAATCCCCAGTACTTTCAGAACTAATCTGGCTTTGACTCTGTTGCTGTGGAAGAGAAGGGAGACCAATTTGCGTATGTCTGCTATACTTTAGTCTGTTAGTCTCGCAGACATGTTGACTGTGTCTAGATTTGCGCCTATGAAGGTAATAGCACGACAAGGCGACAAAACAGACTTTTTGCAATTTATTGAGATGCCTAACTTTTGACAAATGCGAAAGGTGTAGTCTCTGGCCATTAGAAGAAGATGCTTGGTAGGAGCTGTGAGGAGCCAGTCATCCAAATATGGAAACACCTGGAATCCTTGACGTCTCAGGTGAGAAGCTACCACTGCCATGCATTTGGTAAACACCCGGGGGGCAGTGGTGAGACCAAAGGGCAGGGCTCTGAATTGAAAGTGACTGGTTCCCAGCTGGAAGCGGAGGAATCTCCTGGAGTGTCTGTTCATTTTTATATGATAGTACACATCCTGGAGGTCTATAGAGCACATACAGTTTTCCTTTCCCAATAGGGGTAGGATGGATTGTAGCGTGACCATCCGAAATCTTGTTTTCTTGACTGACTTGTTCAAGATACTGAGATCCAAAATGGGTCTCCAGTCCCCTGTTTTCTTTGGAACCAAAAAGAATTTGGAGTAGATTCCGGATCCTTGCTGGTCTGCTGGCACTGGTTGAATGGCTCTTTTTGCAAGCAACTTTGATATTTCCAACGCTGCTTGATCCCTTTGAGCAGGTGGAACATCTGGAAGGGATTTTTTTGATTGATTTGGAATACGAAAGAACGGAATGGAATAGCCTTCGGAAATGATGGACTGTACCCACTTGTCTTGAGTTAGGGATCGCCAGGCTTCTGGGTACAGTGACAATCTTCCCCCGACTGCCTCCGAAGGTGGACAGTCGGGCAACACCTCAGGGATGCTGGAAGGGCTTATCGGAAAAGGTTTCTCGATTGCCCTGGTTCTGCAGACCCCCCCTGCCTCTAGGGCAACGTCTACCATTATTGTTCCCCCCTCTGCCTCTGGAGGGGAACCGACTCTGTGCGTCAGGCAAAGTCCCTTGAGATTGTTTGCGGAACCACATTTTCCCACTTTTCTGGCCTTTGGGGTAAGGCCTAGAAGGAGTAGAAAAACGGACTCTGACGGCAGAAAGAGTTTTGCCATCCTTCTCGCACCTCGTCAAGGTTTCTTTCACTTGAGGACCAAAGAGAGATGATCCATCAAACGGGGAATTAGTGAAAGACGTTTTAAAGGGGTCCGCAAAATTGCATAGCCGCATCCAGGCATGCCGGCGTAAGGCGACACCTGTCCCTGCAGCTCTGCTCGCTCCATCAGCCGCATATGAAAGGAGGCGCATGGAGGAGTTAGCTATAGAATTTAGGGTAGCCAGCTCAGCGTTCATCTTGTCCTGAAAACCCGCAGCTGTAGGGTCCTTCAACATCTCACTCGCTTCCTTGATCAAGTCTCTTTGAAGACGAGTGAAATGGCATAGGTAGTTCAGCGAACGCATAGCAAAGGTCGCTGATGAAAACATCCGCTTCCCGTACCTGTCCATAGACCTAGATTCCTTGTTAGGAGGATGGACAGGCACCGAAGGATCAGCTAGTTCCTTCTTAGTGGCAGCAGCTACCACCATAGCATCCACAGAAACTCCCTTGGTCAAATTTGTTTATCTGCTGGTGCTGTGATAAACTTTGAAGGTCTCCTGGGGGTGGGGTCCACTGAGTCAGGAGCCGTCCAAGCCTTTTTTGCTACCACCTGCATGAGGGGGTCAAAGGGGGGGGACACCCAGGAGGTGGAAGGGCGAGAGCCAAACACCTCAAGATACACAGATTCATCCTCCGAAGGGTTAAGGGCTGGCCAATTTCCCCTCTGTTTCAGGATCTCTAGAATGTCTGCAAAGGAGACATCTTCAGAAGGGGAACGGGGGGAACCTTCGGAATCCTCTAAATCTGTGTCAGAGGTGACAGACTCAGGTGAGTCTATGTGTTTCCTCTTACACTTTCTCTTCCTAGGGGGCTCCCCTGCCAATTCAGGAGAGGCCTCAGAAGAGGATGAGATCCCCACAGGGGATTCTTGAGGAGCTGGCTCTCTGCGGTCTGGGATGAGGGAGTGAGTAGACATAACCTGAGGCACCGAAGAGGGAGGGGCGGATGGAGCCGACTGTGGAGTTGAACCAGGTTCCAACACACTCCGCATGACCTCGAACGCACCCCTGTCAGGCAGAGCCAGAGGTCCCCGCTCCGAAAAGCTGAGAACCCCTCGGCACCGACAGTGATGGCTCCGAGGCCGATGTCAGAGCCGAACTCACCAGCCCCGAAGCACCGAGAGGGAGAGCGGGGTCGGACAAGGGTCCGATGCCACTCACCCCCTCGGAGCCGATGAGGGAAGTCCGACGCCGAGATTCTTCGAAGGAAGAAATCGGAGCCGATGACGGAACCGAAGACAATTGTATCGGTTCAGACGCTACCACAGTCTCGGTTCCGAAACGCCCCAGCTCCGAGCTCAAAGGGGTCGGAGGAGGAACATTTTGGGGGATAGGGTCAAGCATCGACTGATGAGTCGGGCTCTGAAGCATTTGGGCCAGTGCCTCGGACTTAAGAAGTCGACTCACTACCCTCTGAAGGTCATGATCCAAAAGCCTCGATGATCTAGAGGAGTGAGATCTATGGCTCCGTTCAGATAGCAAGGGAGACGCTGGAGCCGAATGAACGGAGCCAAGGGACGGTGACCTAGACCTCTTTCTAGATGTCAGTTCTGATGGTCTGATCGGAGCCGACCCAGGAATTTCCAATGCCTCGGCTCCAGCCAGAGCCGAGGGAACCACAGAAACTGCAGTCTGAGACTCATCGGCTCCAGCCGGAGCCGATGTAGCAGTAGGTTTCGAAGCCTTAGGCCTCGACTCAGAAGCTGGAGTCGAGGACCTAGAAGCCTTAGAGGGTTTGCCCGAAGTAGCAGTAGGGGAACCCTCAGGCTTAAGCAAACCTCTTAAAATAAGTTTGTTTTTTCTTTCCTGCAGGACTCTAGGGCTGAAGCCATGGCATAAAGCACAAGAGTCCTGCAGGTGTAAAGGTCCCAGGCAGTAAACACAAGAAGTGTGACTATCTGTCAGAGACATTTTCTGACAGCACGAGTCACACTTCTTGAAGCCTGAGACCTTTGACTCCTTAGACATTTTCAAGGAAAGTGTAACCACACACACACACAAACACACCGATTACACTGTCCACAAGGTTAACTAAAAAAAACAGGAGTTAGTTCTTTTTTAGATCCCTAAAAAAAAACACATACACTCCACTAAGGGGATGGAAGGGCCCGAAGGCCTGAGGGGAGAACTAATAAGTTTTTGTGGGAAAAAGGGTGGATAAACAGGGAGGAAAGGGTCAAAATCCACTAAGTTAAGGGAATTAACTATAAAGGACTAAATTAAGGGGGTTGAATTTAACTATAGATTAATCTATAATCACTGACCTGAAGCCGGTAGAAACCAAACACCTCGATCGCTGTAGCGGCAAACGAGATCTGGGGTAATACCGCCTAGCATTGTGGGATATAAGGGGAGCCTCGAGCCGGTGGAACTAACTCTTGAGCTTTTTGAGTGGCCGAGTCGGAGCCGAGGTCGGCTCCGAACCCATCCAGCAAGAATGAAGGCGAGATGGACAACTTAACATTGACTGTTTTGCAGTTGTGTAAAATAAATTGGAATACTTTACTTTCTGGCTTCTGCTTGTGTGAAACAAAGTTGATACTGGCCTTTATTTCACAGAATGTTACCAATTTTGCCTCATATTTTTGGGCTGTTCCTCATAAAACTCCAGCACTACAAGATCTCATGCAGCGCTACACCACCACCAGAACCTTAAGCTCCACCAACCAAAATCTCATAAATGTCATCAAACACAGAAATGAAGCCGGTAAATCTCTCTTTGCCTGTATGATAGCCAAAATCTGTAACCAGCTCCCAAATCACATAACTTACAAGCTCTGCTTCGCAATTTAAAAAACTCCTCAAAACCCACTATTCCAACAACTGGCTTTGCCCATGTGACCCCCAGGTTAATCCATAACATTGCACTGTTGCAAGGATTCTGCTAAAGTTCACCTGTTAGTCTGATATACTACGTGTGCATAACCTCTTAGAATACTTATTCTTACCTATCCTATAACCTGTCCTATTGAATTCACAAAAAAAATAAATAAATAAAACTGCTGAAATGTATTCTTCTGTGTATGCATTTTTATATGTCTATTTGTATGTCTTAATGCTATGCTTATGTATTTGATGATATGTATTTGTACACTCATTCAACTCATATGTGCTATAGTGTTAAATTGGAGCTTTTCTCCCTGGACCTCTGCTGAAAATAGACCTGTGTCCAGTTGGACTTTCCCGGTTATCAAATGTAAAATAAAATAAAATAAATAAATAACATTTGTGGTTTTCTGTAGATAACTGCAGTCACTAAACAATGCTAGACATTTGAGCTTCAGATTTCTAATCCTTCAGAAAATGCATGCTAATGCAAAAAAAAGGTATTCTAGTGACTTTCTTAGAATACAAAAGAAATCTATAACAAATCTGTCCCAGATTTTAGACCTTTGATCTTAAGTATTTTTTGACTGGGTCCATGTTTCTTAAATTAGGAGGTTGTAAGGTATTATTTTTATCACAATCAGATAAGGTGTACCAACAAAGTCGCAATAACTGCTGGGCGGGAACTGTTTTCAGATTAAAGTAATTTTTGTTCTTATTGATTGCTCAATTTAAACAGTCTGATTTTGCAGGACTAGAGTGAATTTATGTGAAATAACTTGGGATTTATTGTTTATTTTAAACAAAGTTGAAATGACACAGCTTTCAGCTGTTCCTGATTTTGTAGAATTCCCCTAATTTTACCTCATATTTTTTGGTCTGTTCCTTATAAAATACGTAGTTTTATGTTATATTACCAAAAACACACTCTTTAAATAATGACAGATATTGAGTTATAGACTTCATATCCTTCAGCAAATGCTTGTTAGTACAAAAATGTTACTCTAGAAACGTTCTTAGTATATAAGAACAATATTTAAAATCACTCCCTGATTTTTCATCTTTGCCCTTCATTATTTTTTTGCTTTATTCCTAATTCTTGCATTAAGAAGTTGAATAGTATTTTTTTCATAATCAGATGAGGTGTACAACAGGAAAGTGGTTATAACTGTGGGGGTGGTGGTAGGGGCTCCCTGTGAATGAAAGCAACTTACCTTCTTGTCATTAGTTCAGTTTAAATAGTTTGGCATTGGAAGATTAGTGTGCATCTATGTGAAATAAGTTGGAATGCATGGGCTAGCATATGCTTATATGAAACAAACTTGAAATGCATTATTATCTCCATAATTATTAATTTATTTTACCCATAGACTGATATCTGAGGTGTAGTCAATAATGTGGATATAATTGTTAGGTATGGGGGCTGTCTATGGATGAGAATGACTGACCCTGCTGTCTTGATCAAGCTAAGCTGTTCATACCGCTCAACCTCTTAATGCAAGAAATCTGGACAAGGCCAAAAATAATGTGGGGACAAAGGCCCAAAATAGGGACACATTTTACATATTGCTTTTATAAACGTAGAAATTTGCTAGAATAACAAATCTTCCATTAGCATGCATTTTCAGAAGAACTCAAATGTCTGTTCTTTTTAGTGATTTCACTTCTCAATGATTTGACAGAAAACCACAGATCTTATGAGGAGCAGACCAAAAATATGAGATACAAATCTGGGCATTCTGAGAAAATCTAGACAGTTGAGAGTTATGAAGCTGTCATTAGTTTGACTTTTTAGGACTGGTGTGCATTTATGTTAATCAAGTTTAAATATTTTACTGTGTTCATCTTTTTTATCACAATCAGACATTTGAGGTTTACATAGTTGTCAATGTAACTGATGGGTATAGATATCTCCTGATTATAATGGCATCAATTCAAGTGATCTTTCATGGTTAAATGGTATAAAATAGGTATTGTTTTATTGTTGGTTAGTAAATTTTGTTTCTCTTGTTTGACAGGAAATGTTTGAGTTTACTTAAACTTAAAATAAAACAAATATTTTTTTAAACAATAAATATAATTTAAAACAATCTGACAGAAAAGTATAGATTTAAAAACCTTAAAAGTGAATCCTAAAGCACATATATATTTATACTTGTTCAAAAATAGTGTGGATGGAAGGGACATGGGTTTTAAAACTGCCCAGAGCCCGATATATTGTTAATCTACTACAAAAGGGTAAGTCTATGCATTTGCTGTGATTTTTATCACTTAATGCAAAAATATTTATGTTACTCCTGGATTGTTAATGTTATAACATTCTGAGACAACTTGCTCAAATATTGATATACCTCTCATGTAGGTTTTGAATCTTGAGTGTCAGTTAAAGACGACAATTGTTCACATTTAATAGCAAAAAAATGGAATGCTTGAATATAGCAGCTAGAGGGGAAGAATTGCAGGTGTTTGTGATGACGGTTGATATGTTTTGTACTCTTGATTTCAACAGGTAGATGTAGATTTGAAACGTTAAACAGTATAACATGAGTGAAATGATAGAAGTAAGATATTAAAATAAATTTGCTATTGTAATGGACATATTTCTGAACAGTGCAATGAATAGGTAAACCTCTTGGGGATAAGAGAAGTGCAAAAGTTTTATATGGTTTGACATACAAATTTAGCATATTTCTAGTATAGTCTGTATATGTTTGTTAGAGATGTGACTCTTTGCCAAATGAGAAACTTTCAAGAATAATGTCCTTCAACTGAAGCATTGGTTGAATTCAATAACTAGCTGTCCATCTCTTAGCCGAATAGTGTATTTAAGCCAATCATTTGTAAGGATGTAATAGATCTGTCAATGTTACTATGTAAATGGTGAAAGAAGGCATGGTATTTAATGTATATTATTAGTACACAGCTTCAGCTATAAAATGAATTAGAGCTTTGAATGCTAGTATTAAGTTTATTGTGACATATAGCAACATATAGGAATAAGAAAGATGTATGACAAACAGAACTTATATATACATGCTCTTATCTAACTAATAATTGGATATCTGGTGACTTGAAATATGAAAATAGATTGGAACAGTATATGTTATTGCTATATTTCCACCTGAAAATGAGCTGTGTTACTTGTTTAATTATAAATATGGCATAATATCATAACTTAGAATTTATTGACTCTAATTTACTATTCCTAGTTTTCTTTCAGTTACAAATTAAGTAACTGTTCATATTTTCTTAATGAACAATGTTAATTATATCATATGTAGATGCATTTCTATATTTTGTTTGTTATTAAGCATTTACGCCCATTATTTTTCTACAGTTTTCTTTAACTTTCCCTGGTAGGTCTGACAACAGTCCACTTGGATGAGTACTTTACATTTATTAACAAGTTTTGAATAAAAAGTAAATACAAAAAAAAAAAAAAAAAAAAAACAAATAGACCAGTTGGATTAAGCTGGATTTGTCCCTCTCACTCGTTTACTTACAATATGAGTCCAGGCTCAAGTAACGTAAACCAGAATGAACATTTATTAATCCAAAGAGACAACAGGTGAACAATCAATAAAATACAAAGGATAAGCACTTTCGTCTAGGAAATCAAGACTTCATCAGATGAAACATAAAAAAATCTGTTCCCTTTTATATAACCCCAACAGGAAATGACAACATATTAGGAAATAGATAATTAAAATTGGATAAATATTTAAACATATATAAAATTAGCACAAAGCCCCTTTTTTTTTTACAAAAAACTTGAATAAATATGAATGAATGTAAAAAATATGTGTAGAGTACAATACAGAGTAGAGATAATATCATAAAAAATATGTAAAAAATGTATATATAAAAAAAAAAAAATATATATATATATATATATATATATATATATATATATATATATATATATATATATATATATATATATATATATGTGTTTTTTTTATTTTACTACCTCTCAATGGCTTTTAATTTTAATAAAGAGCTGAAGGAAATATTTTCATTCATATTCATTCATATTATTAAAATTAAAAGCAACTGAGAGATAAAAACTCTCTTTTAAGAATAATTTTTTTGTAAAAAAAAAAAAAAAAATATATATATATATATATATATATATATATATATATATATTTATATATACATTTTTTATATATTTATTATGATAATACCTGTTGTACTCTACACATATTTTTTACATTCATTCATATTTATTCACATTTTTTGGAAAAAAGGGGTTTTGTGCTAATTTTATGCATGTTTGAATATTTATCCAATTTTAATTATTTATTTCCTAATATGTTGTCATTTCCTGTTGGGGTTATATAAAAGGGAAACAGATTTTTTATGTTTCATCTGATGAAGTCTTGATTTCCTAGATGAAAGCGCTTATTCTTTGTATTTTATGGATTGTTCGCCTGTTGTCTCTTTGGATTAATAAACATTCATTCTGGTTTACATTACTTGAGCCTGGACTCATATTGTAAGTAAACAAGTGAGAGGGAAAAATCCAGCTTCTTCCAACTGGTCTATTTGTTATTTGGTTTGGTTTATTGTTTAGCTCGTTTTTTTTTGGTTAAATACAAAAAAACTCTAGAAAGGAACACCAGAGGTGGGTAAGCATATTCTCAATCAAGTAAGTATTTTTGAAAGTGTATATGTTATCTTTCCAGAAGTTTACTGAGGGCTTTATTAAATATCTGAAGTTTACTTGCGTTATTGGCAGCACAAAAAGAATATATAAAAACTCTGTATATTTTAAAAGTTGAAAGTGGTTAATCATTTTATATTGGAAAAAAGAAACCTGCATTTTGTTACCATCTTCTTTTTCAGTTGTATTTATGCTGCCTGCAGAGGACAGGCTTCTGTTCTAGTGGGTTTAGTAAGCTGCACTTTTCTTTGCAAAGAAGTGAAGTTTATACAGATTTCAACAGAGCTAACGTTAGGAATCTATGAAACCCACAGCTGCGGGGCCCAGAAATGAACTGTTGGTGGGTCACCAAGTCAAATGGTAAAATGACTTATAACAATCTATTGTAAATGCATGGTTGCAGCACCATTTAAGATACAAAATAAATTAGTTATGCTTCCCAGTGCTGCTGCTGCTGCTGACTAGCTGTGTTTTGCAGGTTTATTTTTCCTGTAGATATACTCAAGTTGAAATTCGCTGTTAGGCTACAATCCATCAACTCCAATTCTGATTGGCTGCAGCAGTGGTGCTCCATTTAATTACAAAACATGATGGAAGTAGGGTTACTTTTGACTACTCTACACAGCTGGTGGGATACCATAGCTTTGTTTGGCATCCTCAACCAAGCTGCAATTTTTAAGGAAAGAGATTTCCAAAAAGAACTGATCTCAGATGCATAGCCTTTTTGTAGTTGGCAAGGTGCAAGAAGGAAGTAGACAGAGATCAAGAAAATAATATGAGCAGTGCCCAAGGAGACTGGCAAAATGGAACTTGTAAAGTTACATTTGACATGGGACTAAGCAGGAAGGTGAGGTGGATATGAGGGATTAGAGCTCTTTTGCAGATAATTACTGAACCATCAGTATAGGGTCAAGATCCAGAATGTGCTAAGATGATGACAGGTTTAATACTTAACTTCCTTTTTTTCTTGTTTTGTTTTTCTAAGAGATTGCATGGCTTTTGTAGTATGTTGTCCTTCAAAAGAGCATGTGAATTTGCACATCTGTAGTTTGCCATGGCATACAACATTGTTACATGCATACAAATAACTTGTAGTGATTTTGTTGGGAGCTTAATATTGCAGCTGCATTTACATCATAATTTGTCAGAAGTGTTAATATAATATAATCAGACTTGAGCTGGCGAAATTATGGTATTTTTTCTTTTGTTGTCAGTATTTCATTGCATTTCCTGCCAGTTGAGAAATGCAGCAAGTTTATTTTTTCGCAAATAGGCACGTTTTATTATCATTATTATTGAAGTATTTCTGTATGTGTTTGATTGTAAAACTTTAGGCTGCCCACATATTGGAAGGGGATACTTACTGGCTTAGAATAAACTTTTATCTCTCTGTTGCTATTTCAGACTACAAAGAATTAGTTGATGGGTGATTCCCCCACCAAACTTTCCATTTTCAAGTAATTCGGTAAGAGAGCCCTTCCTTCACTGGCTAGCACACTTTCTATGCAGGGGACAGCACACTCCTGCATTCACTTCAACAGCTACTGTCACTTCAGTGAATTTATACTATAGAGATTAGAATGATACCAATACCCGTTTTCATCTGTCTTCTCAGAATGGGTGTTTTTTTTTTCAAATCTGCACTATAAGTCATGAACTGTTCATTTAACTAGATGGCCTTTTCTTTTTTTTTTTTTTTGTCTTTTTCTGTCTTTTTGAAGAAGAGTAACCTACCCCAAAATCTATTCAGATTTCTTTTGTGTATGAATATGTGTGTGTTTGTGGCTATGGTGATTCTAAGCAGGTGTCTAATATTCATTGTTAATGTTTCTAGTTTACAGATATGCTGTTAAAATATTTGCATTTTTAATAAGCAGCAAATGCTCACAACTGCATTTTTTTTTTTTAGGGGGGGTGAGGGTGATAATGAGGGATAGTTTTATATACCAAGAAAAATAATGTTAGCAGTTTGTAGATCTGCTTGAATGACTGCATTTTTGTGAGCAGCAAATGTTATTGAGTGTGTGGTAAAGAGGGAGGGTGGGGGAAGTTCTACATGCCAGGAATGGATAATAATCCAGTTCTTGGCATAAAATGTTTATTTTAGTCATTGCTAGTTCACACAATAGCTGCAGACATACATTGAATCATGTTTGTGTACTGTAGAAGTTGTCTCAAATGAATCAGTACCTTCTTCAGCTCATAGCAAGATGTAAAGTGCTGACTACAGTGGTGCAATATACTTAATTTTTCTAGTCTGTGAGTTATATGGAAAAGAAATTGGAACATAGTGAAAACTGGTTTACTGGTCATCCTCTTGTCTCAGCATGTGAACTGTATTTTGTTATACCATAACATTTACTTTTGCAGTGCAGCATAGTTCTCAACCTCTTAGAAAAAGACCTGGGGACAATGCTAAACAATAAAGACAGTCAAATTTAGGAAGAAATTCTAAATATTTTAGTTCTACTTATAAAATTATTAGAAAAACAGATTTTGTATTAGTATGCATTTTGAAGAGTATGAAGTCTGAATCTCAAATGTCTGTAATTTAGTGACTGCAATCTGACAGCTTGCCAGAAAACCAAAAATGTTATAAGGAAAAGATCAAAAATATGAGGAAAAATTGGGGATATTTTGCAAAAATCATAAACAATTGAGAGGTAGTTGCAGTGGTGTATGATTGGGGCTCAGAACTTTTAATTTGCTCATTTCTGAATGTCTGAATACATTCCCTGGTAAACTTACAGTGCTGTTATTCATGTTGAACAGATACTATCTTTGCAAACATCTAATGAACACGGCTTGGTACCTCAACATGCCAACGAAATAAGTACAAGGTGTTTAATACAACTGACGCATCATGTAGCAGGCTCTCATTTAATTTAAAACATTCATTGTTTTTATGGTCAGTGCTCATCATAACTTTCAGGTAAAAGCCAGTCAGTGTGAGTGTACTAGGTGTGAATGGATGTGTGCGGGACTGGCTACCCTCATGTGATATACACCTTTTATGTAACAGCACTGTTATGTGAAAGTGTGTACATATGTACTAGCTGTGGCTGTGAGTATGTTACTGTATGTACATGAGTAAGTACAAGGTGTGACTGCCTGAATGGCCTCTTGTCCGACTCGCTACAATGCCATTGTGCAGAGGTGAGTCATAATGCACTAATGACCATTCTGTTGTAGAGAGATGTGTCATAATGTGAAAATTAAATTTAAAAGCTCTGTATTGTGTCTGAACACAGTCATAAAAGCATTTCAAATAAGGGTGTGTGTACTATTCCCAAAGCCTAATAACGTGCTATACAGAATGTGGGGGAGAGGCAGCAGTGACAGGGTGATATTGGGAGTTAAAGGACATGTCTGGGGCAGGGCACCCAATGTCAAACCTGCTGGAGCCCCCTGAATGCTAACACTGGCCCTGGATGTCAACAAGACATAAAGCAACACAGATTCATTTTTTTTAACTTAAAGTGACAGTTTCAGGTTTAACAATCAAGCTGAATTATCAAACTGTAAGACATGTATTTCTCACTTTTATAAAATGAGAATTACATGAGGGCAGATCAGAGGAAAATGGATTAGAATGGATTAAAGAAGTAGCTGTTTTGTGGAGCTTCTCTGTGACTTTGTGACCTATTGTGGTATAGCTTTGGTTCTGAGCATGAAAATGTAGTTTAAATGCTCTTCAAATGCAAGAAAGTGATGTCAGAATTAAATTATCCATACATGAAAAGGTTGAAAGTTCAGTAAAGAATGCAGTTACAGAAAATAAGGATGAGAAATTAAAGAGGAATTTATCAGTTTCCCATACTAATTGGAAGAACGAATCAACATCAAGTTCTCCTGTAGTGTGTATCTGATCTCACACGTTTTGTGGTTCAACATATTCTAACTGTATTACATTTGAATTTTTTTGTGCACTGTCTAAATGAACAACTATGGCAAATGAGTATGTATTATGCTTATATTTTTATGCATGATTAAAACAAAAATCAGTAAAGAAGAGAATAAAAAGTTTAATGGTACTAAATCCTTTCACAGCGGGGTGGGGGGGCTGAACCCCATGTCAGCTGCTGTTTCTTATAAACATTCAGAGTAACATTTTAAAGCATTCAAGACTGGAAGTAAAGCAGTCATGATCCCTCTTCCATATAAATCTAAAATATCTTTATTTGGACAATTACATACTGGCAATGTACCATAATTAATGTACTTAATCCAGAACATAATGTCATCTCATAATCATTGCTGATTTAATACCAAGTTTCCCACATATTTTGAAGAGCAAGAATTTAGTATTTTGTTAGTGTTCTGTCCCTAAAAAATACTTTTGATTTTGATTGTACCTCAAATACTATATCATATCTGTGTTTTTTATCCCATAATGGCATTAAAGTATTGTACTGAAACTCTGTACAATACTTTAATGCCATTATGGGATAAAAAAACACAGATATGATATAGTATTTGAGGTACAATCAAAATGAAAAATAATTTTTAGGGACAGAACACTAACAAAATACTAAATTCTTGCTCTTCAAAATATGTGGGAAACTTGGTATTAAATTAGCAATTGTACTGAAACTAGATGTCTGTGAATCCGCGGTGGTGGTGCTGCGGTAGCATTGTCGTCTCACAGTAAGACGCTGTCCAGTTCGATTCTCAGCTAGAGCATCTTCTACGTGGAGACATATGTGAATGGTTATACCTTTGCTGAAGGTTGTGCATCAGGGCTGGCAACTTGGCACGTAACAATCAACTGCCAATCATTAGCGGACCGGCGTTCCGCTGTGGCGACCCCTAACCGGGAAAGGCCGAAAGACACAACAACAACTGAAACTAGGTGTCTGTACTTTTTCTAATAACCTTTTAGCTTCTTAATTTTATACATCTGTTAACTGGCCTATTTGGATGAGTAATCTAGAAGCATTGCTTGCTCAGTCATATGTTAGTAAGTGGAGATTACATTACATAAACTCATAAAATGGCTAACAGAAGAAAACTGCAAAACTGTTTAGTCTACCTGAGCACTGTATTAAGACTAAGGTAGCTGTCCACATTTCCATCCTACCTCTTCAAGGATCACTGACTGCCTTAAAAGTCACACCTATCTTAAATTCTTACACCCGTTTCAGCAATTGAGTCTACCCATCAGATGCAGTGTTTCCTGAAAAAGCATATCCCTACCTCAAGCATAAACTGTGTTCCTTTGATGTGCTGATCAAGCCTCTCATTTCTTTCAATTCATTCCCATTGAATCACTGTAATTCCTCCATATTTACTCCTTTGTGCTTTCCTTACCCATATTATGCCTCTCTGTCTCACTGCTTTCCCAGTGGAAAAAATATTGAACTTGCTAAGACTCTCCTATACCATACCTTCAGTTCCTCTTACTGTGATAGTCACCTACCTTTCCCAGTAGTGTGATCACTTCTTCCTCATAAAGCATCCCAAACTGCATGTGGTACTCCACCTGTGACCATATCAGTACTTGATAAAGAGCATTATCACCTTAGCATCTCTGGATTCTATATTCCAGTTTTTGTCTTGCATTTTTCCAAACCTTCTAATCTGATAGCTTAGGTATTAGATGACAGTAACCCCAGGTCTTTTTCTTCTTTTGTTTTTCTAGCCTGACTACCCCAGCTGCATATTCTGTTCCTCGGTTGTCATTTTCCAGGTATATCTCTTTTTACTTGGATGGGTTGAATAGAAGTTGTAGACTTTTAGATGTTGCCCCTAGTCTCTTTACTTCCCTTTTCAGGTTACTTCTTCCATTTACTATTACTCAGCTGACGTCAGTGTCATCTACAAAGAGACCGACCCAGTCTGCCATAATCTCATTGCGGTCAGAGGGTCATACATTAAATAGGGCAGGACTCAAGACAAACGCCTACTGGAACCCACTTGTTAGCCTCTTGCTCTTTGAAAGCTTTCTTCTATCAGCTTTTGCTCCTTTCATCTAAATTGATGTCCTTTTATACCACTGTTGCAGTATTCTAAACAGAAGGGATCTCCCACCCAGGGTAGCCTGATGCTTGGCCATTATAGAAAAGCCTAATGATCTTGTGTGTACCATACATCACACTCATGTTCCCCACACAGAACATATGGCCTAAAAAGGACATAAGGATGCAACTACCCAGAACTTTTTCACCCCCAATTCAAACACCATGGTTTCTAGTTGGTCTGAATGCGTTGTTGCTATACTGAATACTTAGTCATCAGATAAGAGCCCAGTTGGGGTTGCTTTTTTTTCCCTCTTGGTCTTGTATTTTATTTTTGCTACCTAGAGTTCATGTCATCCAAGAAGGGAAAATGTCAGTGTTGGAGGCAGATTCTGATAAGGATTATCACAAACAGTGTCTTTTTTGTTTGGGTGCTTCCCATAACCATACCTCTTGTAGTATCTGTAAGGAGTTTGTACCTAAGACATGTAGAAGCCATTTGACTTCTCTGGCCATTTATTTTGAGAACCAATGGCTTAAACAGTTAGCCAAGGCAGCACTGCAGAATATTTTAACCTCAAGATACTCCCACAAGGTAAGAGGAAGGCCAAGAAGTATTGGACAGATTCTTTAGCTGTCCAGACTCCACCAGATGTCCCTCTAGAAGGAGGTATTAGCTCTGTAGATTGTTTGGTATCTACATTGGATTCCTCTACTGTGATTCCATCAGAGGCTAGCATGGATCCATCTTTTCACACATCTTCTGAGGCTTTGCAGGCATCTGCTCTGGATGTCAAGGGGAAACTGCAATTGATTATCATGGAGGGTCCTAGAGGGATTCTGAAAATATTAGCCAGGAAGGAGGTTCTGGTTTCCCTTATCAAATCTTGACAAGGGTTGGAACCTCTGGTATTTGTTAGGCCTGATGTCCCTTCTAAGAAAAGACAAAAAATGAAGCATGTTTAGATCCATCCTAAGGATCCTCAAAGGGAATGGCAGCAGTTTACTCAGGGCTTATTTTCTGCCTTGATGGCCCTAAAGCCTCCTCAAGGGGTATTGATTCCTGCTTCTCCTTGGACCTATACCCCATCTAAATGACTTAGGGAATCAGATTCCTTGGATCAGGATTCAGTGTGTGATAAGGGGAATTTATTCTAGTCTTCCCAGATGCATTCACCTTTGGCTTATGGTTGTGATGAGGAGAACTCTGTTAGCCCTGAGTCCCCTTTTGAGGAATTGTCCTTTGGGGACACAATTGCTAGGATGATGGACTACCTTAAGTGGGATTCTTCTCAAGTGTCTAATATTCAGAGAAGACATTATGAGTTGGGTCAGGTGAGTACTTCAAAACCATCTGCAGTTCCTTCTGTGTTGGCTGCCTTTTTAGATATGTTCATTACTGCTTTCAACTCTCCTGATTCTCTGCCTCCTGCTCATAAGAAACCTGATAGGTTCTATAAGGTTCCTGAGGATTGCCAATTTTTATTTAAACGTCCTTCTGCTGATCTTGTTGTTTTGTCAGTCTCTTCTGACAAAACTTCTAAGCTTTTGCCCTCTTCCAAACTTTTGCTTTCTGATAAGGATAGTAGGGCAATAAAGAGGATTGGTAAGAAAGTTTACACTGCTTCTACTTTGGCCTTTAGAGCTATTAATTACCAGCCCCAGATGACCAGGTATGTTTTGGCCTTGATTGCTCAGGCTTGTCAGGTTATTTTTGACCTCCCTGATTCTGAAGCCAACAAAGGAACCATTCAATCAGTCCTCCCTTCCCAGCTGGGAAAGGGCTTTTATTCTAGGATGTTCCTGGTTCCTCAAAAGGAGGGCACTTGGAGACCTATTCTGGCTCTCTTCCAGCTCAACACCTTTCTCGAGCTCCCTTCTTGTCAGATGCTTACTCTTTGAGCTCTTGTTTCCTCTTTTACTACCCCAGGCTTTTCTTGTGTTTTTGAATCTGAAAGAGCCTTACCTTCATATCCCTGGTCACCTTCTTTTCAGGAGGTTATTTCATTTCTCTGTGTCTCCTTTTCTTTGTCAGTTCTCTGCTTTGCCCTTTGACCTATCTACTGCCCCAAGGGTATTCCCAAAATGCCTAGCTCCTGTGATTGCTTTCTGCAGGCTCCAAGACATTCATATTTTTCCTTACCTAGATGGTCCATTGCTTCAGACACCTTCTCTCAGTCACCTGTTACAGGATCTGGAGTTCACCATCACTCTTCTTCAAAGTCTGGGGCTCACTATCAACTTCCAAAAGTCCATCTTAACTCCCTGTCAGGACCATGTGCATCTGGGGTGCAGGATTCAGACAGTGCCAATGTTGGCCTTTCTTCCACCCCCAAAAGTATTGTAATTGGCAGCCTTCTTTCAGTCTCTTATTCCTCTGACTGTCATGCCATCCAGGAAGTTTCTTCAGGCCCTGGGATTCATGGCCTCTTCTATTCCAATGCTCCCTTTTGCCAGACTGCATATGTGGAAGCTTGAAAGGTACCTCAAGTCAATTTAGCTGCAACATTTCCTCCCTCTGGATTTCAGTGTACCACTTCTTCCCTGTCTAAAGAAGGAATTTGAGTGATGGATTCAACAGTTTTCTCTAAACCTAGGCCTGCCCTTTCAGCCTCCAGTCACTTCTCAAAATCTGTTCATCAATGCCTCAGACATGAGGAAGGGGGCTTCTTTTGGTCACCTGAAGGTTCAGGGTCTCTGGCCCCTCATCACAAGTTCATAGGTTCATAGGTTCATAGGTTTATACTAGGCTATCTGCCCTAAGGCATTTATAAGCCTAGCCCAAATTATTGTGGCTTACGCCACCCCTTATATGAAAAAATACTGTGCCCATTAGTTTGTTGTGCCTCTGTCCAGCAGTGACACAGAGATGATTCCTGGGGTAAACCTACGATCTCCCATCCACAGGTCTAGATTTCTCTTGAACAGAGTCAGCGAGGTGCTCTGCCTCACATGGACCGGGATTTTATTCCACAGCATAGGGAGTCTATGAGTGATAAATCTATCCCTCCAGCACGTCCTATTTATATCCGTGCTAAGGTTTAAGTCGCTTGCTCTAGTGGTTTTGGTGGATTTGGATTTTTTGAGGTGGAGCATGTCCATTAATTCCGGGTTGGACATGGCCTTGTATGTCAGGCACATGTCACCTCTGAGCAGACGGTATGCGACTGAATAGAGCTGGAGTTTCTTCAATCTGGCAGCATATGACAGATTTTGGAGTCCTTTATCCTTTTGGTGAGGAACTTTTGGGGGCTCTCCAATTGCTGCAGATGTCGGGTGAGATACATCCCGAATGGGGCATTGTACTCGATCATTGGTCTGATAAGTGAAGAGTACAGGGGAACAATGACCTCACTAGATCTGGATGTGAATCCTTCATGATCAGGTGGGCAATGTAGAAGGTCTTTCTAACCACTTTAGCAATGTGAGTGTCAAAGAAAGGCCACTGTCAACCTGGGTCCCCAGGTCCCTGATAACCTCTTCTGTGCTTAGTGGATTGCCACCTATATGGTAGCTTGGGGTTACCTTGTTTTTCCCGAAGGGTATGACTATACATTTTTGGCGTTTAACTTCAGGCCATGGCTCTGGCACCAGCTATCTGTTTCTGTGAGTCCCTTCTGAAGGATATCCGTGTCCGATGCACTTTCCACTATGGCGCCCAGTTTGCAGTCGTCTGCAAACTTTGTCAGCCAAAGTCCTCCCATGTTGGCCTGTACTTCTGAGAAGTAGATGCCAAACAATAGGGGGCCAAGGACCAAGCCCTGTGGGACACCACTTGTGACCGGCTTGGAGTCTGACACAGCGCCAGCAACTCTAACCCTGTGGGTTCTCTCCTTAAGCCAGTTTGCAACCCATCTTGTGACATATGGGTTTACATTTAAGCTGGTAAGTTTTTCTACAATACCCGAGTGGGGTATTGTGTCGAAATCCTTTGCAAGGTCAAGGTAGGCTGTATGGACTGCCTTTCCCTCATCAATGGCCTTGGTGACTGTTTCGAAGAAGTCAACCAAGTTCAAAAGGCATGATCTTCCCTTGACAAAGCCAAACTGGGTCGGGTCCAATGTCTGCAAGTCCCTATATCTTTGTTTATGAGCTCCATTATGATCCTCTCCATAGCTTTGCAGACTAGACTTGTTAAGCTTATGGGGCGGTAATTACCAGGGTCCGTAGAGGCACCGCCTTTGTGGAGTGGGACCACAGTTGCCGTGACGCCACTCCTTGGGCACGTATCCTGTGGTAAGGCTGAGATTAAACAGCTGCCTTATGTGCGGGTTTAATTCCTCATTTAGCTCGTGTAGCACACAGCCGGGGACACCATCCGGTCCCATTGATGCTGTGTTTTTAGCTTTAGAGAGAGCAGCTTTCACCTGCGCATTTGAGATGTCCGGGAGGCTACACTCGGCTGGGATAGTTATCTCTCCTTTAGGGGAGGGGTGAAGTTTGCACTGAACCTGTCTGCCAGTATGTTGGCAATGTCTGTGGGTTCAGTGATTTTTGTATCATTTTGGACTAATTCTGAGCATATCTGGGAGTTTCCACCCAGGTTCCTAACATAGGTGAAAAAGGCCTTATGATTGTCCTTTGAATCCATGGCAATTTTTCTCTCAAAATTGGCCTTAGTTGATTTTATGAGTGCTCGTATTTTTTACTAATAATGATGAGGGGTGACTATCCTTTTATGGATTTTGTTCTATCATGTAATAGCTTTCTCCTCTTATTGTAAAGTTTGTTAATGGCTGGGGTCCACCAGACTGGACGTTTGCCCTTTGTGGAAAGAGTCTTGGTTTTATTTGGGATTGCCTGATCCATGCAGTCCTGGAGGTGTTCATAGAAGGCATTTGTAAGGGCTTCCGCAGCTTGGGTTGTGGTTTCCTCTGGCTCAGGGGCCTTGAAGGATACCACACCAGTCTTGAGTAGTGTGAAGTTTGCTTTAGAGAAGTTCTTCACTATGGTCTTTTTTGCTTGGGGTGGGGGCGGGATGTGGATTTCCAGTGAGATTAGTTTATGATCAGATCTCACCAATGAGGGATATACTTCCGGTGTGGAGCATTTTGTCCCCATGTTTGTGACAATGAGATCTAGTATATTTTCTCCTCTCGTGGGAACAGTGACTAGCTGTTCCATGGCATTTGAATTTATGAACTCCAGGAACCGTTGGGCTAGAAAGTTAGGGCTTGAGTAATGTTCCCAGTCTATATTCGGGTAGTTGAAGTCACCCAATATGATGGTGTTTGGAGATACATTTATACCCTCCAGTGTCTTCAGGAAGGCTGTGTGGGGTTCCTGAGTTTGAGAGGGTGGCCTGTAGCATGCTACAATTTGTAGAGCAGTTTTGCCTATGGTTAGTTGCACCTGGATGGTTTCGAAGCTTATGCGTTGCCACCAACCTGGAGGTGTGAGTATCCTTTATGAATATGGATACACCCCCTCCTTTTGTGGTGTGGTCCGGGTTTTGGGGCAGGAACGCATGATATGAGGTAAAACCTAATAGTGCCGGGGTGCTCTCAGGAGCCTTGAACCAGGTTTCAGTTACAGCACAGACATCGATGTTCTCCATACTGAGAAGGGCTTCGAGTGCGTGCATTTTGAGATTTAGACTTCTGGCATTGAGCAGCATTACCCTCAGTTTCTTCCCATTTTTGTTTTCTAGGGTGGTAGGTTTAGAATTTGAGCCTTGCCTAAAAAAGGCACTATGGGGGTGGCAAGAGCCTTAGCCAATATCCGGAATCCCAGGGGTGACAGGTGCAAGCCGTCCCTTGCGAAGCAGCGTGTCAGCAGTCAGACCATATGACCATCAAAGGGCTGACAGCTCTCATTCTGGCCCTTCAAGCTTTTCACCCTGTGTTCTCAACAGGCCCCTTGATGGTGTACACAGACAACACTGCAGTGAGGTGGATTGTTAACAAGCAGGGAGGCACAATATCTTACCTCCTCTGCAGGATGCCTCTTCAGGCTTGGGAGGTGGGTCTCAGTTATCAGTTAACTCTCGGGGCAGTATACATTCCTACAGAGCACAATCTAGTGGCAGACTGTCTGAGCAGGTCCAAAACACAGGCTCATGAATGGATGCTTCACAGAGACAAGTTTCTGGACATTGTCCATCAGCGGGGTATTCCTCGGGTAGATCTTTTTGCCTCCCCTCTTAACAGGCAGCTTCCACTCTTCAGTTTCAGAGTGCCATGCCATCTGGTGGGGAAGACAACACACTTTCTTTTCCTTGGAAAGGGAGGCTTCTTTATGCTTTCCCTCCTCTTCCTCTACTTCCAAGAGTCTTGCAGAAGATTCAGCTGGACTCCCAATAAATCTTGCTAGAGTCTCCCTTTTGGTCAAAACAGCACTGGATCACACTCTTAATGCATCTGGGCAGGGCAATCACCACAAGTTACTTCACTGGTTGTATCTCCTCACACAGCACAAGAGGTCTACCATCCATCCTCACATATCCACAATTCAATTGACACTGTGGGTGATAAGGTTTTGATCCCTTTCAGGCACTTCTTTTTTGAGGACATGCTAAGGGTTTTAAAGGAGGCATGGAAACCCTTCAATTGGAAAAGATTTTTTGTCTAGTGCCATGCTTGTAACCAGGACCCTTTTTTCATGGGGGTCCCAGTCATCCTCTCTTATTTGTGTGAGTTGCTTCAGTCTGGTCTGGCCTATTCTTCTGTGAAGGCCCATTTGTCAACCATTTCTACTTGTAAATCTTTGACTCTTTCTTTGGCATCTCATTTTGAGGTCAAACAATTTCTTAAAGGCATCTTGCATATTAGGTCTCCAAGGAAACCTATTCCTCCTCCTTGGGACCTTCATTTTATTTTGGAAAAAATAACTCAGGCCCCTTCTGAGCCAGCAGATTCTGTTCTTTGCAACATTGTACCTGGAAGACTATTTTGTTGCTGTCTCTTACATCTGCTCAGAGGATTTCTGAGCTCCAGGCCATTATGACCATTTCTTCCTTTTTGTTTTGTTTTCACAGGGACACGAATCCTTCTTTTATGCTCAAGGTAGTAAACAAGTTGTCCTTGAATCAGTTGATACAACTTCCTTCCTTTTTCTCATTTCCTCTGTCTGCTAGTGAGAGGGTCCTGCATACCTTGGATTTGCACAGAAAGCTCAGGTACTATTTGGATAAAACTAAAGTCATTCATTAGTCTGATCAGCTTTTTGTTTCTTTTCAGCCCAGGACATTGGGTTTGGCTGTTTCTAACCAAACCATCTCCTCCTGGATATCTATAGCCATTTCCCTTTGCAATACTTTTCATGGCAAATCTCTATCTATCTCTGTTGTCATTCCAATAGGGCTGTTGCCTCTTCTGGCGCCTTCTTCAAGAGGTTGGACATCAATTCCATCCTTGAAGTGGCTACTTGGTCTTCAATGCATACCTTTACTAAGCATTATAAGTTGGATATGGTTTCTAGGGCCAGAGCAGGTTTTGCTGAAACCATTTTATATGGGTTTGCTGAGAGCTCTTCTCAGCCTTCCACCCTCCCATTCCATTTCTTGAGCTTTTTTACTCTCTCTTCTGTTTATAATACTGCAACAGTAATATAGAAGGACATAGTACAGTTGTGTAAAATCCTACCATAACAGTAGACACTCTTCTCTTTATGGTTGCTGTTTTCGCTCCCTCCCTCCAACCCCCTCTTCTCTGTTTTTTCTGGTTTTTGTTTTAGATTCCCTTCTGGCAGAGGGTTTCCCCTTTTTCTTCTGCACTTTTTCCTTCTGGATGTGCATGGAATCTTTTGTCCTACGACAAGTGTTCTTTTCTGGTGAAATTCAGTTCTGGGTAGTTGCATCTGTATGTCCCTTTTATGTTCTACATTCTGTGCAGGGAGCATAAGTGTGACATATGGCACATGCAAGATCACTAGGCTTTTGCATACTGGCCAAGCATTAGGCTGCCCTGGTTGGGAGATCCCTTCTCATCAGTGAAGAGAAGGACATCCACTGTTATGATAAGATTGTACACAACTGTACTTTATCAATAAACAGTGCAGTGTTCACCCAGCTGCAGTAGTGAATGTACTTGAATAAAGTTTCTATACCAACTCCAGAATAAGCAAATACATATGCCAGAGCCCTGTGAAGACAAAGGGTGATACTCCTTGTATAACCACAGATATAACTGTTCCAATAAGTAGTTAAAATCTCAAGTCTAATGAGTCCAGACAGCACAGTTAATAGTTTCTTATACAGAGTCAAGGAAACCTAAATAAAAGGCTATCAATTATGTTAAATACAATGTTATTATGTAGACACATCTTTGCTCTTTGGTAACAGTCTGTAGTGGTCAAACTTCACTGGGAGTTTACATAAGACCCAATTTTATATTCAGAATGATGTTAGTATTGTTTGTAAAAAGGAGAAAGAGTCAAAAATTGAGCCTATCCAAAATGACACACAGAACCTACTTCTATTAATGGGTTTGTTAAGGGGAGAGTTTGACTTTTGAAGCTTGTGACATTATATGTCAAACCAGTTCTGGGAGCTAGAGTAGGGGCTAAAGGTTCTGAGCTGTTATCAAGCTGCTTCTTATAGTCAGTGTTATGTGGTTTGATTCCTTCTGCCTGAATTTGCTTAGTTTGTGATTCTGAGTAAATCACTTAACCAGACAGTGCTCCTGGATCATCCCAGACAAAGGAAACTTGCTTTTCAGTGGGTTTACCTGGTTAACAAATTAAAATAAAGAACAATAATGCCTTCATAATTCAATAAGTAAAACACTAGCTAGACAAAAGGATGGAAGTCAGAAGGGGAGGGGTGTACCATTGTTGGACTACAGGGTTCTGTCCCGGGTTTACTTTTTTATTGTCCTTCTTGGATATAAAATGTGGAAAATGGCACAATGGGCTGGAAAACTGGAACTATTCAGACAGACTTCATGAAGTGACATTATATTATGTTTTTTTTAGGTTATTTAAGAGGCAGCCTCTGCCTAGTGCATAACACAATGTTTGATCTGGTTCAATCTGGAATTCCAGCTAGCACCAGCCTAATAATATAAATAAATATCATTGATAGAAAAAGTAATTGAGTCATTACATGATGCCTTCAAAGATTATAAGATTCAAATATTATGCAATCAGCTTCTCTTTACAACCAAAAGCCAGATATTAACTTCTTTCAAAAGGAATCTTGAAATGTATATGCCAAGCAGAAAATCAACATGTGTTTATTTAGTTCAGAGTTCATTAAGCTAAATGTTGGTAGTTGCTGATTATATAAATATTCTTTTTTTTTCTCAAATTTTTTTTTTATTTTTCAAATACATTTGAATGAATTCCATAGCATTTATACATAACATCTTAAATAACTATGTACACTATTTAAATTAGCCTGACACTATAACAAATCTTAATGCATACAGTTACTTTATAAGTATGTCCAATCTATTATCAGAGTGTCTGATCAATTATTGTATAGTATCAATCAATGATAAGACTTTTCCCCAAGGATTGTTGATAAATGGCCTTGGATAAAGTCTTAGTTCTTTAATTTTAATTTACAATAATGCTGTGGTCTTCAGTAGGCTGTAGAAGCCTTCCAAAGTTGGTATTGTGTTTGTATTCCATCTTCTTGTTATACACTTCCTTGAAATTGCAAGTATAGTCCATACTAGATACATGTTTAACCTATTCAAATGAGGACCTTCATTCACATTTAATAAAACAAGAGCTTTAGTTAAATAAAATGATTCATTAAATAAAGCTTGTAGAAAGTTATTAATACCATTCCAAAATGGATTAATTTTAACTCACTCAAAGAAAATGTGGTTCCAATCCACACTGTGTACTTGCTCACATCTCCAACATATTCTTTTTATGGAAGAACTCATTTTACTGATTCTGTCTGGGTTTAAGAATGCTCTGTGCAAGCATTTCCAATTAAACACTTTCCAGTATTGTGTAAAGGATGTATATTTTATCGATAACAAGATATTTGTTTTAATATCTTCAGTTAACTGTATTGAGTGTCCTTTTGTTATATATTTCCAATATGAGGTTTTGGGTGTTGTTTTATAGTTTATCAATATTTTGTAAAATTTTGAAATACTGTTTCCCATGTCAAAGTCATTATATATGAGTTCATATATGTATTTTAAGTTAGGTATTTCTTTAAATGAAGAATTGTTAATTATTCTACTTAAATCTTGTGAATATGACAGAATACTCTGTGAAGTTAGCCAGTCCTGTTGTGGAATTTTGTATGTTGTTTTTATTACTTGCCTATCTAAAATGTTTAGTTCTTTGATACATTGGAGCCAACAAACAAATCCTTTCTGTTCCCAGGAATTAATAATTTCTCTATATATTTTATGTGGAAAGTTCTTTGTGACTATAAATGGCGTTAAAAGATCAAACCAGATTTTTAAATCTATATTTGCATTAATAATTTTCCTAAATGAGCCGATGTAATAATTAATCATATGGGTTTTAATGGGTTTAGTTATGTTCTATTGCAATATAATATATAATATGTGACATGGCAAATTGTTTTTATCTGTTATTTGAAATGTGTTTTGTAAATCAAATTCATTTATTGATATTACAGTTAGTAATTCTTTCCAGTTTGCAGAGTAATTTGGACTTATCAATTCTGAGATTGCTTTATATATTGATGGTTATATATATGTTTCTATATCAGGAAAGTTTAATCCTCCCTGTTTCCATGGTCTGATATGATGCATTAAAGCTATTCTGTTTCTTTTGGGAAGCCATAAACATTTTATTAGGCGTGAATTTATTTAAGTATATATTCCTTTCTGGTAACAGTTGTATTACCAAGGCTATATATAGGATCTTGGGCAGTAAAAACATTTTTATTAACTGTATTGTATCATCAAATGTTAATATTATTTTGTTCCCTTTTTCCACAGAGATTTTAATTGTATTGATGATATTATTGTAGTTTTTGAGACTAAATTGTTATCCTTGCATAACTCAAGTCCTAGATATTTAAGGTAGATTCTTGTTTCCTTATGATGGGACCCCCCCCCCCCCCTTAGTCTGCAGTTCTTTTTTTTTTTTACTTAAAAAACATTTGATTTTGATTTATTGAAATGGAGTCCTGAAGTCATGTGAAATTTGTCAGTTAATAAATCTGATTATTCTAATGTCTCTTTTGTATTAGATAATGTTAGTAATATGTTGTCAGCAAATAGCATTACTTTAGAATTGTATTGTTCATAAACATCTATTCCTTTGATTTTTATATTGTTACAAATTTAATCTGCCAATATTTCAATAGCCAGAGCAAACAGAATCGGTGACATGGGACATCCTTGTTTAGTACCTTTTGCTATATGTATAGATTCAGAGTTAAAAGGACCTAACTTGTTATATGCCAAATTATTTGTATATAAATATATATATATATATATTCTTTAGGAGATGAACAAAGGATGCAGGAAATTCAAATAACACTAGGATTTTGAATAAATAGTCCCAATTTAGGGAATCAAAGGCTTTCTCTATATCTAAGCCAATTATGAGTGTTTATTTTCTTTATTAACATAATCTAGAAGAGAAATTATTCTTTTAATATTTTTATGTCTGTGTCTATGATATATAAATCCAGTTTGATCATTATTTATTGTTCTGGATAGTGGTATTTTCATTCTGTTAGTTAATATTGTCATAAATATCTTATAGTTATTATTTAATAATGATATATGTCTATATGAGGTACAGAGGTTTGGGGATTTGTTTTCCTTTAGGATTGGTGTGATTAAGGAATATCTCCAAGAAGGTGGTATTAAAGCTTGTGACTGGATTTCTAATAGAGTTTTATGGAAGAGGGATAGTATCTTTAAAGGAAAAAGTTTATATATTTCCATAATTATGCCATCTATACCTGGAGCTTTATTGTTTTTACCCTCTTTTATTGTATCTGTAATTTCTTTGTAGGATATGGGTGCTTGCAGATCTACTTTTCATTTTTCTGGTATTTTTTAATATTAGAACATTTTTCATCTAGATGTAATTGATCGATATGTATATTTTCTTTTTGGAAACGTTCCATATAGTGATTTCTATAGGCATCAAGAATGTCACCTATATCTGAAACATTTTTCCCTTTCTTTTCATTGAAGATACTTTTAATGTTATTAGCTTTTGATTGTATTTTGATTCTTGTGGATAAATTATGTAGATATTTGGGAGAAGTGATTGAGGTATTAATTTTTAGTTTTTCTAAAGCTAAACTAGTTTTATGTGTTAGATTTTTGTTGTATTTATTGTTTACTACTTCTACTTTATTTTTCATCTCTAAATGATTTTGATTTTTTCAGCTTTTACTGACAAACATTTGGATTGTAGATCTAATAATTCAGAATCCCATTCTCTGATTTTTTTGTTTATACCAAGTTAGGGTTTTACCATATATGTAAGATTTTAATGAGTTCCATATCATTATTTTATTTATCTCTGTGGTGTAATTAATATCTAAGAAGAACTGTAATTCAGATAATAACCAGGGTTTGAACTCTTTAATTTTAGTTATATATGCTGGAATTCTGAAGTTAAAGATTAATGGTTTGTGCCCATTTTGAAGTTTTAATATCAATGAATTGTGGTTTGAAAAGCGTCAGGGAGTGATTGAGAAATTAATGATTTTAGAGTGTAAGTCACTGGCAGCAAATATTTTGCCTATTCTAGTTTGGTACCAAATCTGTGATCTTAATAGGAAAACAACAAAGATTTATCTTCTTTAAATATGAAAGTATCTACAAGATGAAATGATTCTACCCACTTGTTTAAAGCTTTTGATACAGCAGATGTATGCAGCGGTCTTTTATTTGTAGTTTCAAAAATATCAAATATACAGTTAAAATCTCCTCCTAATATTAAGTTGCCTTTACAATCACTGGAAATTAAATCCAAGTGTTTTTTAACAGTTCCTATTCCAATGCCTGGGATCCAGTATAGATTGGCTAGGGTCCATATTCTGTTATTATATTTAACTATTAGTAATGTCATAAGGCCTTCTTTATCTTCATACTTATAAATGATTTCTGGATTAATCACATTTGTTTTCCATAAAATTGTTACCCCTTTTGTCTTTGTCTTATAAGTGGATTGTGCCAATATCATATATTCCTTAAGATTCCATTTCTAATTGCCATTTGATTTGAAATGAGTTTCTTGAAGGAAGACAATTTGTGCTTTGTTCAGTTTTAAATATTTCAGTAGATTTGATCTCTTGCTAGAATTGTTTAAGCCATTAGTATTTAAAGATAATAAAGTTAAATCCATCTTAGGTTATTTAGACTATGTATTTTTTGTTTTATTGTGACTATTAAACATTTTTCTCCGATAACTATAAAGTGAATGTTTGAGCTTTTAAAGGAAATTATCATTTTTATACTTTGAGTGTTATCCTTTCTACATTTTTTTCTTAACCTCTGTTTTCCTCCCATTTCATCCTGTCATGCCCTTATATGTGCCCCTTGTACTGTCCTCATGCTATATGTGCCATCTTGTACTATCCTCATGCTATATGTGCCCATTTGTACTGTTCTCATGCTGTATGTGCCCCCTTGTACTGTCCTCATACTACATATGACCCCTTGTACTGTCCTCATGTTACCTGTGACTCCTTGTACTGTCCTCATACTATATGTGCCCATTTGTGCATCCTCATGGTATCTCTCTTTACTCTTTCATCCTGTTTCTGTGCAAGTCTGTTGCCATCTGTTAGTCAGACACACACACACACACACACACACACACACACACACACACACACACACACACACACACACACACACACACACACACACACACTATACACTGCATGTCTCTGAGGTATACTCCATGCCAGCTCAAAAGCTCGAGCAACTGCAAAACCTATGTTGGCCCTATAAAAGGTACTACATCACATCTGTGTTCCATTGTCTTTGTTTGTTTTTCTCTTAGTGGACCAACACGACATTTATTTCTTTTTTTTTCCTTAGGCTTTCATTGAGTTACTGTTGTTATCTCCTGTTCCATTTCCCATTCCTTGAGTCAGCATTTGGGCTACATATTCCTTCCACTCTTTCCTCATATCCTTGGCCCTTGGTATGGATATCACTTCCAGTATTGCTACTGCACTTCCTGAGCATCACCATGAGCTACCACCTCATTGATCCTCTGCATTGCCTTTTCTGTTGTTCCTTCTGACAGGTCACTAGTTTACACAAGAAGTTCCTTCTGACAGGTCACTAGTTTACACAAGAATGATTACATGCAGGAGACCACCTCCTTTTGTGATCCATTTAGTCAAGGCTAACATCCTGGCAATAGTTAGACATGATATCATGTTCACCTTTATCAGTCTGTTCTGAACTCCTGTTCCCTACTTGATAACCTATGTGAGCAAATCCCCCACTCACATGTCTCTGCTCCCATTAGGCTATACCTATCTGCTCCAAGCCATGTATGTTGTGTCTACCTGCCCCTGAATCCCTATACTGTTCTGAAATATCTTGTCTTTTGACAAAATTAAACCTCAGGAAAGAACATGCACTAAAGAGGTGCAGATTTCTAGATAACACATCCACTATTTATAGCTTACTAAATGCATACTGACTGGCTTTCGTGTGACACTACTAACCAATTAGTATTAGTGCAGTATTTAAAGGTAAATGATCATTGATATATATATATATATATATATATATATATATATATATATATATATATATATATATATATATAGCACTGCACTCCCCTTCTTGACAAGCAGTTCCACCTGATTCTATTTACTTTCTCCCACCAAATGAGTGCCCCTCACTGCCCAGTTCCCTCCAGCTATCTCTCTAGTGTTGTCTCTTGCATGGCTGCCACTCATTCTACCTTCCCTTTATTACTCATCAACACCGCATATCTCTGTCTTTGGTTTCCTTCTTATCCCAACACAGTTTTCTCACTCTGTGTCTTTCTCCACCTTCAATATTTCTTGTTTATTCCTTGTACCCTTATCTCCCTGCATTGACCTACTGTCCGCTGTTCATCTGCCTGCACTGCTCTGACTACTTCTTGTCATGTCCGCCAACCTCATCCTACCTTTCCAGCTCTATTCTGTCTCCATTCCTCTGACTGCTCCTCTTTTCCTCTTCTTATCAGCCCTTCTCACTTGACTAGCCATCCCAGTGCTACCTCTAATGTTGATATTTTCTCCACAACTACCATATTCCTGTGTATATTCTGCATCTTCTGTTACCCCCAAAGAGAATGTAAAATTAAAGTTAGAAGTTTTCATGTTCTTTTTGCCCCCCTCCATCTCCCCATCTCCCCCAAACATTAAGTGTAGCCCCACTGACTCATCTATCCAGTACTTCCTGGCATCCTAGAATACTGGGTATGGAAAGTGTGAGCTGGGAACTGTGGTGATTTTTCCAGACTATGTGTTTCCCAATGAGCCTGCTCCTTTGTAGAATGGTTTGCTTGGTGAGAATTACAGTACCTACCAGATGCTGGAATGTGCAAGGCGTGTAACTTAGAAAGATGTTTTCATTTATTTTATTTATTTATTTAAGGTTGGTTAACCAAGGAAGAGCACTGTTCCACTTTGACCATTTTCACACACAACATGGTAGAAAAACAGTCAAATATACAATAAACTTTAATCAATATCACTGCAGTATTGTCAGCTAAGACCAAGCATGTAGAAAGGTATGTCAGGATGACATGTAGCACAAATGAACACAATCGTAAACATATGCAATACAAGAATTCAGTCAGTAAATCGGTAAGAAGTACACCTATACACTGTCATCATATATTAAATTAGAATGTTACTATGGAAAAATAATATTAAAAGAACAAAGTATTTACAGTATGTATTATTGACTGCGGTGGTGGTGCTGCGGTAGCGTTGTCGCCTCACAGTTAGACGTTGCCCGTTCGATTCTCAGTTAGAGCGTCTTCTGTGTGGCGACATATGTAAATGGGCATTCCTTCGTTGAAGGTTGTGCGTTAGGCCCGGCAAGACAGCACGTAAAACTCTACTGCCAATCATTAGCGGACCGGAGTTCTGCTGTGGTGACCCCTAACCGGGAAAAGCTGAAAGACACAAACAATTATTGTAGAGCATGAGGTGTGTCAAGTGGAAGATGGAAAAGAAGAGAGGCACAAAAAATGAAAAAAATAATATATGTGTGCAGGGGGAAATGAGAAGGAGGTGTGCAACAATCTTCTACTAAAGGAGTTTGGGCACATGTATACTGGTAAGGCAAGGTGCACTTAAGTGCTGAAGCACCATGCAGTGGCCCATCAAACTGGCCCC
Source organism: Protopterus annectens (assembly GCF_019279795.1). Lineage (NCBI taxonomy): Eukaryota > Metazoa > Chordata > Ceratodontiformes > Protopteridae > Protopterus > Protopterus annectens. The sequence continues at coordinate 805,369,937 of NC_056748.1, forward strand.
TTGTAGTTTGCCTGAATGAGTCCAGCAGACCCTCAGAGAGAAAGCACCAGATGTGTTGGTTCTGGGAGTAAAACAGGAGTTCAGTCATTTACTTTTGTTTTAGCATGACTAATGGTAAAAATATAGGCTAATAAATAAATAAACAAACTGTTTTATTTTCTAATACACCTAATATGAAGTCCAGGAAGTCAACATGGAGGGAAAGTTGGGGTGATAGATGGAGGAGAGTCAGTAGAGGAGCCCCAACAGAATGGTCCAAATTAGGCCCCACAATTGCTAAGGCCACCTGTGGTCCACCCCCCCCCATCTTTTAACAGCCTGAATGACTGGTATAAGAATCACAGAGCCAAATGCCTCACACTAAGCAAATGATGTTGATCGGTAATTTGCTATCAAGAGCATAAATCACCCCTGAATAAAAACAAATAGGATTTGTTATAGGATATTTTCTCTTTGTAAAACTGTGTTGATTGATATAATAATACATATTATTTTCTTCTTTATACAGAATATTAAGTAAATAAGCTCCCAAAGATTTTCCCATTCAGACTAATGAGGCTGATGGGTCTGTAGTTTGTTACCTCAAAATTTCTACCTTTCAAATGGAATAATATTCACACATTTCCATTATTTTGTAACTACTTTTTTTTATACTAGTCAAAAATATGACCATTCAAAGTAATCTGGGCCTGAAGCTGTGTCTTTCTTAATGTTCTGAATTGATTTCCTAACCATATCTTCCATAATGAAAGGACATAGTATATGGATGGATCAACAAAAGCACAACATTTGGGATCATATGCAGTCATTGAAAAATATTCTGCAAAATAATCTGCCATTTCTCAAGGTTTAGTAATCATATCATCACCTACACAATTCCTGATGGCAGTACTTTCTTTTGGCAATTGTTAACTGTTATACAGAATGATTTTTGATTGACACCCACTGTATAACTGAGTTTCACTTCAAAGTCTCTTTTTCACTCTTAATAGACCTCCTAGCCTTTTTGGCACATTTTTGATGCATTGTATTATTTTTCTTGCAGTGAATTATTCTTTCCTGTTTTTCCAAACATTTCTTCCTTTATTTTATCCTCAATTTGATGTTTATTATCATGCAAGGAGGCCAGGGGTTTTACACCCTCAATATGTGTAGTTAACTGGTAGAAATTCATTCATTTTACTACAAAATACCCCACATTTCTTTGACAGGAATCTCCTTAAAATCCTCCTTATATTGCCAGTTTCAAGTGCTCACTCCTGCTCCTGTTTATAAAATACTTCCCAGCCATTTTAAAAACAGTTTACAACAGGCCTCGACAAGAAGGAAAAGGGAGTAAAGGGAGTATAGAAAATTAACCCTATCCGTTAGTCTTGCGATAGAACAAATCCCCAGCTGTTCAGACAAAAAAGCCAAAAAAAGAGAAGAATAAACTGCCATCTCTTCCTGCTTCTGTTTGTAAAATAGGACACAAGTGTGATGCTATTCCCCAACCACTTTGAAGACAGTTTATAACAGCCTTCAACAAGAAGGATGGGCCAGTTCAACAAAGTAATCCTCTCCCCTGTTCTTGCAATAAAACATGTCCTCCCAGCTGTAACAGGTAAAAAAAAATGAAATGCAAAAAAAAAAAGAATAAATAGGTAATGTGTTAAAGAAAAAGATTGTATGGAAGTTGTGTTTTGGTCCTTTGAAAAATGTGTAGTGCTACAAGGAAGGATGGATAGTGACGGTTACCCTGTTTGGAAAGATAAAAAAAGTGATGGAACTCAGATGGTGTTCAGTGCACATGGACTAGGAAATGGTGCTAAACATGTTTATTGAAAGTGTAAGAGTAAGGCACCAATTTCTATTTACTGCTGTTGGGATGTTGATGGGAGATGGAGGGAAGGAAACCTGTTGAGCAGAGCTACAAAGCAAGAAGGGATATAACACAAAGAAAGTGTAAGAAATTATATATGTAATGATGGATAGAAGATGAAAGACTGTGTCAGCCTAAGTGTGGAAATTAAATTGTCATTAATTAATTGAACTTTGAGAATGTATGTAATGATGTGCATAGCGGTGAGTATGAGACTGAATAAATTTAAGGGTAGAAATCAAAAGGTACAAACAAGAGTTTGGTGGGATGAAGACTAGAAAAATTGGAAGGGAAGGTGTGCATTAAGAATTTTCTGGGAAGGCATGACAGAGAGGTACAGCACATATGGTCTTGGGGCAATATAAAGAGAACATTTGCCTATGTAGCTAGTTGAGAGTATTTGATGACAGTATGAGTGACAGATATTTAAAAGGAGAAGTTTATGGGAATATATTAAAGATGTAATTATAAGTAAATGAAAGGTGATAATGATTTAAAGTCTGAGAAATTATGCTATTAAAATGGAATTATCAAGCTTTTATTATTGCCTGATAGGAGTAAAGATATAGTTTATGTAATTTATGGTTTATAACATAATATGAAAAAGAATGGAAACAGGTTGGACTAGTTCAGTATAGTGCAAATTTGCCCTGAGAATAAAACTGCACTGTTGAAAAAGAAGCGAGAAAGAAAGAGAGAGACAGAGAGAAGCTGTTATACATTTGGTTGCTTTAGTAGTAAAAAATGTTAGTGTATAGGATAGAATCGAAGGGGGAAACATGTGGTTTCCTGTTGAAATGTCAGCACTCAAAATGCCAAGTGCTGACAAGCCAAAAAAAAAGAACAAAAACACAGGAGAAGAGCAAATTTCAATAATCACTCTTCAACTTTAAACTTCTTTTTGTAAGGGAGGCAACTGCTATATGCACCCCCCACACCACCCAAACTTATATATACCAACTCCAAGATCACCATATCTTGGAGAAAAGGAAATATTCTGAGAAATAGCATTTAGGACTTAGTATATGTAAAGTCCAGTTTTTTAGCCATTCAGTCTGGTTGTCAAGACTCACTCTAGTGGGTTCCCAAATTTCAAATGGTTACTGGAAAAGTTACACATCTGTAAACATGTTGTAGTTTAGGTCTTTGATTTGAAAACAATCAAGGCTTGTTATTAAAAAATGTAAATTTGTACCTTGTTCATATACTACTAAATTTTTCATAAGCGAGAACTAGACAAGAAATAATTTAAAGTATGAAAACACAATTGGAAAAGTGATGTTTGCAGCCTCTAACTGACATGTAACACTCACATCAAAGATGCACTCATTGGAATACATGGAAGAACTGCAGCTGTGTCCAGCATAGGCAAATCGTACAAGGTAGGTCTCCAGACTTGTGAGATATCCTGCCATTCTCATACGTAGTAGAACACTGTCAACTCACGAGGTGTCATCCCAAGACGACAACTGTTCCATTCTCACCGACAAGAGGAATGGCTTTGGGTTATGGTTGCAGCAAACTCAGAAGTAAAGGATTGTCCTTTATATTTTCTGTTATTCAGATGTTATACTTGTTAAGTCTTTAGTGTCTTGCAAAACATTCTGTCCAAATCTAGTTTTACAACTATTCACATTGCGAAAGTCTAGACCTCAAATTAGCATCAAGACATCGTCTGTCTGTCAATTCAAGTACAAAGAAGAGATTCATTTAGAATCCACACTGCAAGACAGCAGATGACAAAGCTTTAAGCACCAAAAATGAGTATAATAGAAAATATTTTGATCAGTTTGTTTTACTGAGAGTAGCAAGATTGTAACACAAATTGTATAATGAGGGCATCGGGTAGACAGGCTGGGAAGAGATATTTAATCTCCTCTGTATATATAAGGGCTATAAGAAAGTCAAGACTTGATAATGTAACAGACTTGGGGCCCGCAGAATAGATAATAGGCTGTATACTTCTAGGATGCTATATTATCTCTTAGTGAGGAACAATCTACTGAAGCCGTATCAGCCTTGAATTGAAAATATATATGAGTTTTTCATCATCATAGAAAATGTCTAAACTGCTTGACTTGATATGGGTCATAATGGTAACTGAGCAAGACAGCTCAACCTTTCTTATACAAAGCGACAGTCTCCTGCTCTTCCAGTAGGATCCCAAGGAGTTTCTAGGTATTGGAATAGTAGTTCCAATAGATGAACATAGGCACAATATTGTTTGTACTAGTAGGATTTACAATATATTCAATTATACCGACAAGCAGGTCACTGAAGATTATTTTAACCTATTTATTAAAGGATTAACCTATTTATTAAAGGATTTACCTTTGTACCTACCAACATTCCTAGAATAGCAAATGTCTTATTGGATATAAAACTTTTCACGAGAAAATTAAATTTTCTTCACATGTTCAAAGACAGGAATACTACTAAAAAGGAAAACATACTTAAGAGAGCTAGTACATTTAATCCCCCTATACATTACGAAATTATGAATTTTGAGAGAAGCGTAACTAGGAGGATACGTATGGCGAATATGTACAATACCAAACCAGTTAGGAATCTGACTGACGTTGAAATGAAATTATTGAAAGAGTTGAGTGAGGATGACAAAATAAGAGTTATGAAACCGGACAAAGGTGGGGGTGTGGTATTCATGGACAAATGGGACTATACGACTAGGACGAAGGATATTCTAGACAATGATAAACGATATAGTAGTGTCTCTAGAAATGAAATCAATATATCATACAGACAGATTGATTTAGTATTGGAAGACAACCTACTACAGGGTTTGATTGATATGGATCTTTACAACTTCCTTAAAGTCCCAAAACCAGTTATTCAAGCTATCTTTGGTATACCGAAAATTCATAAATCAGTTTATGACCCACCTATGAGACCTATTGTCTCATCTCAGGGTTCTAAGACGCAACCATTGGCTATATATGTTGATTCAAAATTAAAGCAGTTTTACAAGAAATATGATCATATATTAATAGACTCCTGGGATTTTTTGAAGAAAATGGGAGAATGTTCATATACCAATGATAGTATTCTTATCACTATAGATGTAAGAGATTTGTTTTCCGTCATACCATCAGACATAGGAATTACATGGTTTGAAGAGATTCTAACTGAAACCGAGTTAGTAACTAATTATGAATTTAGGTTAGTACTAGAAAACATGGAGTTAGTCCTGAAATACAATTATGTGTATTTCCAAGGCGAATATTATCATCAAAAAGAAGAGGTGGCAATGGGTTCTGCGTGTGCCCCTATTTATGCTAATATAATCATGTTATATTGGGAAAGGAAGTTCATATTTCTGTCTGACTATTATAGGCACATTAGTAAGTATTATAGATTTTTAGATGATATTTTTGTTGTTTGGAAAGGGCCTACTGAAAGGATAGATGAATTTATTGTTTATATTAATCATACTACGACATTTTTAGAATTTACACATGATATTGGAACAGATTCTATTCATTTTTTGGATGTGAGGTTAGAGAATGATTATGTTAATAAGTGTTATAAATCTAATATATATAAAAAGGAACATTTTTCCAACGCTTATCTACATTTTGATAGTGACCACCCTTACGTATTAAAAAAGAATATTATAAAGGGACAAATGATTAGGATGGTGAGGATGATTTCAGATGACGTTGAATTTATGGGAGAGGTTGAATTTGTGGGTAAAATGTTCCTGGAGAGAGGATACCCGATGGATTTGATTAATGATGTAAAACATCAGGTCCTAAAGGGTAGAAATGATAAAAAATATACTCCTTTATTAGTTAAGAGCAGCGATTTCTGCAGAGACAACAACGTAGTGAATGGGGGTGTTCAGGAATTGGGAAGTGATAGTAACCACCACAATAAAAACCATGGAAAAAGTATTCCCTATTTAACCCTTACGTACTATCAAGGGATAGGTCAACTTAGGAAATGTATAAATGAGACATGGGATATGTTTAGAGAAATGGCTACTAAAACTGATGTATTCAAAAATGATATAAGTTATAGTTACAGGAGGAACAGAAATATTAAGAACATCTTAGAAAAACAAGGTAACAATATACAAGGGGCAAATAAGAAATGTGGGACATTTAAATGTGGTAGATGCGCACAATGTGCATTTATAGCAGAACAAAAGGAGATTAGAATACCTAGTCTTAGAACAACTCTGGTTGCCAAAACTTATAGTAGCTGTTATACAAAAGGGGTGCTATACCTTGCTTTTTGCAAAATCTGTTGGAGCTACTATGTTGGGAAAACTGAACGACACTTACGATCCAGAATCTATGAACACGAGAGACATAAGCAAACAAAATGTAAATAATGCTATGTACAGACATGTATTGATCTGCCCAAAAGCAGATTTTAAATTCTGGGTAATAGAGGAAGTGAAATGTTTTGAGAGAGGTGGTGATTGGGAAACCCAACTGGAGTTAAAAGAAATGATGTGGCAGCTTAGATTGGACTCTTGTTGTGGCAAGGGCCTTAACGACCACATCTCTATTACCCCAGCATTGAAAATGCTCGCAGGTGATCCTAAGAAACATAAGAATAAATAATAAATAATAAAAATAAAATAAAAATATGAATATTACTATACATATTTATTTAAATGAACATTATTAGAGAACAATAATCACTATAGATGTTGTTTTTCTCAAGTTTTGTTAGGTTTTTTACATTTCTTATTTCCCATAAAAACTGAACAGATGTATATATTTTTAGTTGTGCCTAGTAATACACATATTGTTGGTAATAGTTCAACCTTTTTATTCAACTGTGCTTTATTTTATTGGAAACAATTTTAGTGGGATTGATTTTCATATATTTAAATACACGTATATAGTCATTGGTCTTTCATTTTTTTAAGTTACATCGTTTTTTAAGTTACAACATTTGAAAAAGTACTATATGTTTCATATTTTATATATATATATATATATATATATATATATATATATATATATATATATTTGATATGTTTATGAAATTATATATTTATATATTTATACATTTATACACTTTTATATATTTTTATGTACCTGAATTTATATTTATGTATTTTACATTTTTTATATATTTATATTCATATATATATATATATATATATATATATATATATATTTTTTACATATATTTAGGTTTGACATATTGCTTTACATGCATATATGCAAAATAATGGGTATAGTTCCCTATACTAAAGGGGTGGCGTAAGCCACAAAACTATGGGCTAGGCTTGTAAATGCCCTCGGGCAGATAGCCTAGTATGAACCTATGAACCTATATGTTTTTAAACAATATTTTTAAACAATATCCTTAAACAGTACAACTGGTACAACAGTATGGCATATGCTTTTTATGATTCTTTCTATTTATCATGATTTTATTCCTACTTACTATGTATTTCTCAAGGTTGTTATTCATACAGGTTTTCAAATGCTTTTACAATGTGTCCAGGATTTGTCAGCATGCATTTTTTGTGGCATGGTCTTTTAAGACAAAATGAGGTTATTGATTCATTAACTTATTTACTTATTATCTAATTAAATTCAGCTAATTGGATGTATTTAGTATATAAGGGATGTGGTGTTGTGCTACCTTAGATTCTGATGAAGTCTCCGTGTTGGAGACGAAAGCGCTTAATCTGAGGGTTGGATGAGTAATTTTCTTCAATAAACTGTTTTCATTTGTCTACTTCTGGCTGCCATTGACTTTTTCAAAGAAGACGTCCTTCATTGTGTTCGGGATCACTTGTTGCTGTGTGTATTTGTGTGCAAACTTTGGTTACCAGTTTGAGTTTCTAGGTATGATTAATAATATAATCCCTCCAATATGTTCTCAGTCTACCCGGGGCCTTCTCCTTCTGGACTGGGCCTGTTGATCCTCCCATGCGAAGCACCCCAGGAGGTATCATCATGAGATGCCCAAAGCATCAGTACTGACCCCCTTATCATGGAGGACCAGTGGTTGTAGTCTCATCGTGAGATGCCCAAAGCACCAGTACTGACCCTGTTACCATGAAGAAGCAGCGGCTGTAGTCAAAGGTTGTTTTGGACACCAGTACTGACCCTCTTACCATGGAGGACCAGTGGTTGTAGTCAAAGGTTGTCCTGGAATGCTGAGTTTTTCACAGAGTCAACCCAGTCAACCCAGCTACCCTGCAAAGGAACCTCCTTTCTGTCATTTGTATCCATGATCTTATGCTTTGAGTCCAGATACTATGACCATGGGTGAGGATAATGACATAAACTGACTGGTAATCAGAGAGCTTTGTCCTGTGAAGAAGTTCCTGTTTCACCAGAACACTCCATACCATTATTGCACCCAGCCACTAATTAATCTTTATCCCCCTATCCTCACTCATGAACTAGACTCCAGCATATTAAACTCGTTCACCTGGGATAGCATTTCCACCCTCACCTGGAGAGAACAGTTTATTCTTTTTCATGACAGGACAATGAACCCTGATTTGGGGGTGCTGACTATCATCCCAGCTACTTCACATTCATCAGTGAATTACTCCAACACATGCTTGAAATCACAGTCAGTTGAGGCTATAAGGACAATATTATCTGGGAACAGCAAAGATGTAATGCTCATGTCTCCACACTGGGAGCTTTCCAAGCCTTCACTGTGACTTAATATCCTGTCTGTGAAAATCCCAGACCTATGTTGAGATGACATACCCATTGCACCTTTGATAGAGTCTTATACCCACTCTGAAAATATCTGATGTAAATGCAGGCAAATCTCTCTCTCTCTCTCTCTCTCTCTCTCTCTTCAAATACAGAGACTGAATGGTAAGCAGACATGGCCCTGGGACCCTGTACAGTTGTGACATTTACTACATTTCAGAAAACACAGTCATACTCCTTTAAGTCCAAGAAATACATGTAGATAGTACTGGTGAACTCCAATGACCAATCCAAAATCTATGTGGTCTATAAAAATGATAGCTCATTTAAAGAATCTGAGAACCCTTACTCAGAACAAGGATACCAGGATTCACTCCTAAAGCTAGGCCTGATGATAGTGTTTGTTGGTAAGTACCTAGTGGCTAGGTGACTGACATAACCCAGTCAGAATCAGCCCAAAACAAATGAGTGGCACCACAATATGGGCTTCCCATCCACAAGATGGCCAGGGGAGCAGAGCAATGCAAACACTGGCAGGCAGCAGAAGAATGAATTAGTTGTTAAGACCCTGAAAATGTAAAATTGTTCTTAGGATTTGGAATGTCACCTCATTGTTGGGGAAGGAGATGAAGCTTGTGCAGGAAGTTGGAGAAAAATATTTAGTTGCTCATACACACAGCATTGGTTCTGGACAATGACCTCTGCAGTGAGGATGGGAGCTTTTCTACTCTAGTTTTGACATTCAGAAGAGTCTTCAAACAGACATGAGGATGCTCATAACTCCTTAGCTGAGTCCTTTTCACATGGAGTTTGTATTAGTAAACAAAAAAGTTCATAAGTTCATTGCTAGTTATTAGGCTTGTGGTCTAAGTGACCACTGAGAAACTTAGCTAAATAACCCAGTAAAATTGTGGTGTATTATAGTAATAACCCATGGCTGGGTGTGGGCAATGCTGGATTTACCCACAGTTGGTGTGGTTTGGTGATGAGGGTAAAGCCTGCTATTATACAAAGACATTATTTAAGAAAAAAGCTACTTACTTACTGTTCTTAAATAATGTCTTAGTATAATGGCTCCATGGTGCAACTTTTTTCCTCATATCATGGAGCTTTCATGATGTTCTGCACATGCGTATGGGACTTAAGCCCCCCACTTACACAGTACATCAGAGCTTTGGAAAGAAAGCAATGGAGAAAGAAAGATCTCTGCTGTTTTTTTTTTTTGAAAACCAGAACCGTACGAGAGAGAAAGGGCAGAGAAAATACAAGGATAATCAGGTACGTAATGTACCTGAGTTTCCTTGTATTTTCTCTGTCCCATCTATGTCTCATACCTGTTCAGATTTCAAACTTTATTTCATTTTTTTTAATTAAGAAAACTGGAAAACTCTGTAGCATATATTAAAAGAAAAAAGTCCAGGTGACCGGACTTTTTTCTGTTGGTATATGATCGATGTTACAATGGTCACACTGGTTGGGCTGACCAATCAGCATGCATATTTTTGAATGTTAATTGCCAGTCATTCTATAATAAGAATTGATCAATGTGGGTTATACCAAATACCCAAGGGTGAATTTCTGATTTCCTATGCATTTGTCAAGTGGGGATTTACAGGTAAAAAAAGATGCTAATTTTTGATGTGCTGAAACAGTCTGTTCCAAAAAATAGAGATGAGCTGAATTAGATATCTGTATGCCAGCAGGTCCTATTTATGTGTCAGTGATGGTCGAGGTTTTTGATGTGAGTATTTATGAGAAAGCTGATTTTTTGGAGGTGGAGAAGATCAGAAGATCGTCCAATGTATATCTGTCATCATTGTAATGATGGCATCCTCCAGACTTCATACTTATGCATTGACAATGGATTCATATAACTGTTGCTATGGGAAGCAGAGTCATCCAAACATTTTGCCATATTTTGTAGCATGGAAGGCCTAACAGAGATTACCACATATGAAACCGGATGTCATAGAGTATACTGAGAGGGCTTTCCATCTGCCTGAGTAACTTAGGTAGTCTAACCAAAAAATGAAGAGAAGATGGAGCTGAATTTGTTAATAAGAATATGGGCAATTGCTTCAGGACCAAAATAAGAGATAGCATTTCATATCAGCCTAGAGCAGGACAGAGTATTTATTTCCTACTACTGACTTTCTTAATTTAATTAAAGATTGTGCATTGTCTTTGAGATGGTGGCAACTAAAGCTGAAAGATAGCTTTTCATTTTTAATGGTGTCCTTAAAGCTTTTGTTAACCATGTTTAAGTCCTTGTTATACTAGGGGAGGAAGGTCTTTCACAAATTATTCCCCTTGCTATAAAGTTTTTTGATGTGAAGGATTCTACCATATGGGATTATTTTTTCAAAGTACCATTATATTTAGGAAGTATGGAAACAAATGCTTCAATACAGCTATTGAGATGGGCATAGAATTTGGAATATATAACTGCATTGATATGGGGGTTATTTGTGCCATAGTCCCATTTGCAGTTTCTTATATTGTCAGTTAATAGTACATAACTGGCTTTAAAGTGGTTCCAAAATATAGATGGATTCTAGCAGTCTATGAGACTGGTTCAAACGCAGAAGATAACAGTATAATGTTTTGACTTAACCAAGGAGGCAGAGACATTCATAGTGGTATAGATAGTGGATATATTGATAAGGACAAGTTTGGCTGAAAACATTTGCATCAAAAGCCGAGGTGTGGCCGGCTCAACCAGTGCCCTAGCTGGTGCCCCGTCCCTTCAAGACCAAAAAAAAAGGTGCACAATCAGATACCTGGGCTACAGAATTTCAGGAGCCAATCAGGTCCCATCTCTGCACTATGCCTCCGACCTTCTGCTTCACATTTTAATATTAAAAAAAGAAAAGAAAAAAACAGATGCTTCTATTCAATTGCCAAACCAAGAGATGGTCAGATACATGCCCCCTCCCTCCTGCTCCAGTTCTTCAATGAAAAAGCAGGAAAAAAAACACAAAAAGGTCCAATCATTGCACTGGTACACCAACCAGGTGGCCAGATAGACATCCTCTCCCTACTTCCCCCATTTCTTCCACAGAAGAGCAAAAAGAAGTCTGCAAGCAGGTACCTGGGGCTCTTGAAATGCATGAGCCAATCATGTTTCATCTCTGCACACTTCCCCCCAACTCAACTTCCTTAGTTAAAGAAAAAAAGAAAAACATCTATTTTCTTTTAAACTATAGCAAACCGCTTCCTACATTTGCTACAGTTTATTTCCCTCACAGAGTGCTACAGCTCACTTTTAAACTGCAGCAAATTGCTTTCTACAATGCAGTAAGTAATTCCTACAGACAGCTAAACCACACAGAGTGCTGCAGCACTCTGATTTTACTAAAAAAGAAAAAAAAAATGTTTTTTTTTTTTTTACTTTTAAACTGTAGCAAGTAGTTGCTACAGTTTAGACAGAGTGCTACACTGCTCAGGTTTTACTGAAAATGCAATACTGGCTTTTAAGAGCTAATATTCATTAAAGAGCAATGGGTATCGGCCAATAGTCCACCCCGGCACTTTGAGCCTCAGGCGGTTGCCCCTTTCAGCCCACCCTAGCTATGCTACTGATCTCAAGTGAAAAGGCAAATTATTTGGTATAGGGCACTGATATTTACAAACATATTTATTGTTAGTTGTATTCATATTCTAGTTGATAAATGGGTAGGTGAAGTTAACGATGAGCAACACAGTAATTTAGATAGTTACTTTTTGACTGCCTTATGTATACCCCATGGTTATAATGGAACACAGAAGCTGATCTGTAATTAGCAGTAATGCGATAGATGAGTTTTGTTGAGTTTGAATAGGACCTCAAGAAGTTCCAAGCTAGCATCTTGTGGGGTCTGACACAAGATGATGTAATTATGAATAAATACAGATATACCTCCACAGCTCCCAGAGGGCCTGATAAGCATTTAACCTTGGAGAAGTGAAAGTGCTATCACTACTTTGGAACTATGTGTTGGTAAATGCGCAAATGTGAACATGTTCAAGAGACAGGAAGACCTCAAGCTCTGGCATTCTGTTGTTCAATATTCTAACATTAAGCAGTGCTACCTGAATGATAGACAAACTGAAATGTATTATGTTGGGATGCCCAATAGTTGGACCTTCCCTAAGAGACACAGGCTATAGTATAAGGGTTGAAGGACCTAGACAATATTCAAAAGCTGGGGGTGAGATGCATACCATCCCTAGCAAAGCAGGCAGCCCTGTCACCGCTGTGTCTCATAATGTCTCATGATGTCATATATCTCTGGGATGACACCAATTAGCCAGCCAATTGCTGAAGCCAATTGTTTTATTCTTGAATTTAATAATCATTCTTTGAGATGGTATAATATTGCTTAAAACTTAGTTTGTACATACTTCAGATACATGTATTGAGAGCTCACTCATGTCTCCTTGTTTCTCTCTTAGATGATCAAATATTCGTATGCCCTTACAGTAAGTCAGATTTCAGTCTTGGTCATCAGCATGACAGATGGACAATCCTTCTGTTTCATTGCCTACAATATTTTTTTTCCAGTAAATGAGCCCTGTTCTCTCATGCAACTCTTTTTTTTTTTAAATAGGATATCCTCTTAGACTTAAGGCGCTTATAATTATTTATTACATTCCAACCACCTGAATACTCAACCTGCAATTGTTGCTAAGAATCTTAGCCAAGACACTATGTATATTAATTTCTAGTCTGCCTTGATATGGCTTGTGATACAGGCATTGAATCATTTCTGTCACCATCCTCTGAAGTGTATTTATTTATTTATTCTTGTATTTATTTAGTCTCTGACCATTAGCTGCTCACCTTCTTCTCCTATGGCTCTTAATCATTGGTCTCAGTACTACCCCCCCAAGTGGGGCTGCCTTGATGGGAGAGAATGAGAATGGGAAAGTAGCTTCTGACCGGTGTAACTTCCCAGCGGAAGCTGGTGTGGTGGGGTGGAAAGAGGAAGTAGAGGAGAGCTGAAACTGACAGTGTCACTGTCACATATGCTATCCAGCCCTCCACAGCCTTTACCTAGGCCCAGTACTCCACATGCTGACATTACTCTGTGAGGCTGGGCAGGCAATGTGGCACAGCCTGTGAGAATAGGTTAATATATGAATGCCCTGTTGAAGCATGTGATTGATTGCTGTACTCAACATGTTTTTAAGTTCTTTGTATTAGAAATAGTTCATGCATGTGATAGGGAAGGGGATTTACAGAATAAAACTGAATGTGCCGAACAAAGATGGATATTATTACTTAAAGCATTTGTTGAACCAGGCTTGAATGATAGGATATTGCTCAAACCTGTTTTAAAATCATGCTCACTACAACTTTGAAGTAGGGGCTTGGCCCATAGGAGTGGTCATATTGGTGATATTGGTCAGGTGACTAGTGAGTAGAAGTGAATGAAATGAAGGGCCTGGTATATACAAGAAATCTTATTGGTAATGTGTAAATTGTATGACTAGTTAATAGTAGTGAATTAATTTTCCTTAGCCTGTATCATGTCCTTTTAATCTCTGCCTTTGATTGGATCTTATATTGTTTAAATTATGTTTGGTAATTTTGTTTTTATTAGTCTGATGAAGCGGTGTTTTAAACTGCAAAAGTGCTGACCTTTTATTATAATTTTGCTTTATTAAAATTTTGCTCTCTGAAGTTATAACAGTTTGGAGTTTTTTTGTGTTTTTTACTTAGTACATTTTGCTTACTCTGTGATCTCACTCAGCAATTCCTCTTTTTTCCTAGATAGTGTGTGTCTGGTTTGTGAGCCAGTTGGCAATCCATCTTACAATGAAGAGGTCTATATTCAGTTTGCGAAGTTTATCTGTAATGCCTGAAAGTGGGATTGTGACAAAAGCCTTTGCCAAGTCAATGTATGCTGTGTGCACAGATTTGCCCTCATCAATGGCCTTGGTCATGCTTTCAAAGAAATCCATCAGATTTAACAGGCAGTGTCTGCCCTTCACAAAGCAAAATTGGGTAGGAGCCAGGTTTTGGAGGTCACCTATGTCTTTATTTATGAGGTCTATAATGATACATTCCATGGGCTTACAGATGAGCTTGGTCAGGCTTTTGGATAATTCCCTGGGTCTGCTGCTAGGCCACCTTTGTGGATGGGAATAACTGTAGCTGTTCTCCATTCCGCAGGAACAAAGCTTGTGGTTAGACTATGACTGAAAAAGGTACTTAGTGGTGATGCTAGTTCCTGTTATAGCCTGTTTAGAAGACAGCCTAGAATGGCATCTGGTCCCATAGAGGCCATGTTCTTTGCTTTGGACAGTGCTTTGAATCTGCTCTTCAGATATGTAAGGTGGGGGGGGGTTAGGAGAGAGTTTGTTGTAAGTTAGGAGGGGATAAGGGGGTGAAATTTTCACCAATCCTATCCGCTAGCAGGTTCACTATCTCTCTGGGGTCAGTGTGTGTGATACCATTGGCCACCAGTTCTGCACATGCTTGGGTCCTACCCTTTAGGCTATGTATGTAGCTGTAAAAGGCCTTTTGGTTATCCTCAGCAGTACTTGCTAGGTTTCCCTCAAAGGAGCTCTTGGAGAATTTGATAAGTTGCCTTATTTGCCTGTTAAGGCCGAGGAGGGTGCTTTTCCATTGTTGGGTCCTTATCTTTGTTTTCTTGGACAGCAACTTTCTGCATTTATTGTAGAGTTTATTGATGGTGGAAGTCCACCATGGCAGCTTGATTTTACTTGGGGCTCTGGCTTTGATTCTATCTGGTACAGCTGAGTTTATACACTTATGCAAGTAATTGTACAGGGCTTTAGAGTAATCTTCAGTGTAGTTACCATTTTCAGCTTGAGGTGGAACTTAGAATGCATTTATACCTTCACCTAGGAGGGTATAGTTTGCCTTGTGCAGTTTTTTAGTCTGATTTCACCCTTTCTGAGTTATGGTGTTAGTGTCAGTTCAAAGGTGACTGATTTGTGATCAGTTTTAACTAATGAAGGTCCAACAGTTGCAGCAGTACACATGTTTGACACGTTGGTGAATACCAGATCTAGAATGTTTGTGCCTCTTGTCAGTGTATGGGAAATTTGTTCCAGGTCATTTGAATTCACAAAGTCAAGGAACTTTTATACTAGCGAGTCTGGGCTAGAGTAGGTTTTCCAGTGGATGGTGGGATAAATGAAATCCTCCATTAACCAGTGTTTGTTTGTCTCTTGGCTTTTCCTGGTTAGGGGTCGCCACAGCGGAACTCTGGTCCGCTAATGATTGGCAGAAGATTTTCACAAATGTCGAGGTGCCAGCTCGACGTTCAACCTTCAACAAAGGCATGCCCATTTACGCATGTCTTTCGAATGCCAACCCAACCATGGGGAGGACATGCAGACTCCACACAGAAGGCACTCCCTGCACTCCAGCCGAGAATCGAATGGGAGAACCTCTTGCTGTGAAGCAACAATGCTACCGCTGCACCACCGTGGATATACCTCCATTAACCAGTGTGTTTGGTAAAATTTGGATTCTCTTCAGTTTGGTTAAGTAGCCTTCATGGGTGTCATGACCCATGGAGGGGGATCTATAACTGGCTGGGACTTGAATGGGGGTCTTACTCACCATAACCTAGACCTGGAATAACTCCATGGAGTTGTCCAGTCTAACTAGACCTGAGGTGAATTTATCTCTAATATAGATTGAAACACCAGCTCCTTTAGTTTTCATGCATTCATTTTGTGGTCTAAAGGTGTTCATAGGTAAGTACTAAGCTATCTGCCTGAGGGCATATATAAGCCTAGCCAGAATGTGTTGGCTTTTGCCGCCCCCTTAGATTAGTTCCCTGTGCCTCAGTCCAGCAGAGCCATTAGTTCCCTGTGTTTCTGTCCAGCAGAGCCACTGCAGTGATCTCCAGGGCAAATTTTCTGTTTCCCATCCACTCTCTTGAACAGTGTTAGTGAGGGGCTCTGCCTAATGTAGATTGGAATCCTGTTCCAAAGCATGGGGAGTCTCTGGGACAGGAATCTATCTTTCCAGCAAGTCCTATTTATCATTGTGGTGAGGTTTAGATCCCTAGAGCATGTGTCTCTTGGGGATTTGTTTTTTTTTTATGTGGAGCATGTCCATCAATTCTTGGTTGATCATGGCATTGTATGCCAGGCAGAGATCACCTCTAAGTAAGCGGTATGCAACCGAGTACAGCTGGAGTTTCTTCAGTCGGGTATGCATAGGGCATATGCTTGAGGCCGGTAATCCTCTTGGTGAGGTACTTCTGTGGTCTTTCCAGCTGTTTCAGGTGTCTTGTAAGGTACATCCCAAATGGGGCATTGTACTCTATGATGGGTCTGATGAGTGATACGTAGAGGGGCACAATAACCTCTTTTGTTCTAGATGCGAACCCTTTTGTGATTAGGTGGGCCACACAGAAGGATTTTCTAACCACCTTGGCAATATGATTATCAAAGGAGAGATTACTATCTACTTGGGTCCCCAGATCCCTTATTACGTTTTCTGTATTTAGGGGACTGCCACATATGTGGTAGTTCGCGGGTACTTTGTTTTTTCCAAAGGGGATGACTGTGCACTTTCTGGCATTTAGCTTGAGGCCATGATTTTGACACTAGGCATCCATCACAGTGAGACCCTTCTGGAGGATGTCTGTATCAGCTGGAGAGTCAATTATGGCTTCCAGTTTGCAGTCATCTGCGAACTCGGTAAGCCATATTCCTCCTGTGCTTGCCTGTACCTCTGAGAAGTATATACCAAACAGGAGGGGTCCCAGGACTGAGCCCTGGGGGACGCCACTTCTAACTGGTTTAGAGGTGAATCTACAGCCTGCAACTCTCACTGCGTAGGTTCTATCCTTGAGCCAATTGGCAACCCATCTCGTGACATAGGGGTGTATGTTCAGGCTGTTGAGCTCATCTATAATACCAGAATGGGGAATGGTGTCAAAAGCCTTTGTAAGGTCTAGGTAGGCTGTGTGGACCTCCTTTCCCACATCTAAAGCCTTGGTAACTGTCTCAAAGAAGTCTACCAGGTTTAGGAGGCATGATCTGCCCTTAACAAAGCCAAACTGAGTAGGGTCCAATGTTTAAAGGTTCCCAATGTCTCTGTTAATGAATTCCATGATGGTGGGCTCCATAGCCTTGCAGACCAGGCTAGTCAGGCTTATAGGGTGATAGCTCCCGGAGTCTGTTGTGGCTCCACCTTTGTGGAGCGGGATAACTGTTGCTGTGCGCCACTCTATGGGTACGTAGCCTGTAGAGAGGCTGAGTTTGAACAGTGTGTTTAGGTGAGGGGTTAGCTCATTTTGGAGCTCATGTAAGACACAGCCCGGGACACTGACTGGTCCCATTGAAGCTGTATTTTTGGCTTTGGATAGGGCTGTTTTAACCTGTGTGTCAGTGATTGCCAGGGCACTACATTCTTCTGGTATGGTTATGGGCCCTTTAGGGGGTGAGAGGGGGGTGAAGTTTGCACTAAAACCTGTCTGCCAGAATGTTGGCAATATCAGTCGGTTCAGTGTATTTTGTGCCATTCTGCACTAACTCAGAGCAGATCTGAGAGTTTCCACTTAGGTTCTTGACATAGCTAAAGAATGCTTTGTGGTTATCTTTGGAGTCCTTGGCAATTTTTCTTTCAAAGCTAGCCTTGGATGATTTTATGAGGGATTGTAGTTTCTTGCTGATACTGATCAGGGATGTCTTTCCTTCTTGGGATTTTACTCTTTTCTGCACTAGTTTCCTCCTTCTGTTGTATAGCTTGTTCATGGCAAGGGTCCACCAGACTGGTTTCCTTTTCTTGGAGGAGTGAGTCTTGGTTTTGCTTGGGATAGCACGATCCATGCATTCTTGCAGGTGCTCATAGAGTGCCTTTGTAAGGGATTCAGTAGCTTGGACAGCATTGTCCTTTAGCATGGGGGCTGTGAACCTTTCCACCTTGACCTTAAGTAAAGTGAAGTTTGCTTTTGAAATGTTTTTCACTGTGGTTTCCTTGATTGGGGGTGGGGGCAGAATGTGGATATCCAGAGTGATTAGTCTATGGTCTGATCTAACCAGCGAGGGTTTGACCTCCAGTGTAGAACACTGGTCGCCCATGTTGGTGATGACCAGGTCCAATATGTTTTCACCTCTGTTGGGGGTGTTGACCAGTTGATCCAAGGCATTTGAGTTTATAAATTCCAGGAAGTGTTGGGCAAGGGAGTTAATACTTGAGTAGTTCTCCCAGTTAATGTTTGGGTAATTGAAATCACCCAATATTAGGGCATTTGGTAGGACCTTCATATTTTCCAGTGTCTCCAGAAATGTGGAATGGGGGTCCTTGGTCATGGTGGGTGATCTGTAGCAAGCTACAATTTGAATTGCAGTTTTGCCCATTGTTAGTTGCACATAGATGACCTCTGAGGCATTGTGCTCTGCCACTAGCCTGGAGGTGTGGGTATCCTTGATGAATATGGATACACCCCCACCTTTTGTGTTTCGGTCCAGGTTCTGTGGCCAAAAAGCATGGTATGAGTTATAGCCTGGTAGTGCTGGGGTGCTCCCTGGAGCTTTAAACCAGGTTTCTGTTACTGCACAGATATCAATGTTCTCCATACTGAGGAGTGCCTCAAGTGCATGCATTTTGAGTTTTAGACTTCTGGTTTTGAATAGCATTACCCTCAGTTTTTGGTTACTTGTGCTATTTACAGTGGTGGGTTTGTCTTTTTAGCCTTGCCTAAAAAGGGCACTATGGGGCTGGCAAAAGCCTTTGCCAGTATTCGAAAGCCTAAGGGTGAAAGGTGCAAGCCATCTCTTGTGAAGCAACGTGGCTTATCAAGCATGTCATCCCAGGTGGATGTGGAAGGCATTGTACCGTAGCAGGGCCAAAGTACTCTCTGAGGCCTTAAACCAGGTTCCTGTGACTGCACAGACATCTACATCTTTTAGTGAAAGAAGTGCTTCCAGGGAGTGCAGTTTTTGATTTAAGCTCCTTGCATTTAGCAGCATGACCCTTATTTTGTTCTGATTGGTTAATTTCACATTGGTAATGTTGTTTTTGAGACCTTGCCTAAAAAAAGGCACTATGGGGGAGGCAAGAGCTTTTGCCAGCAGCCGAAAGCCTAGGGGTGCCAAGGTACAAACTGTCTCTGGAAAAGCAGTGAGATTTGTTGACCATGGCTTCCCAGGCACACAGGAACTGGATCCCCTTGGAATGACAACAAAAACTAAGCCAATTATTGAAATCAATCATTTTTTGTTCATACAGTGGCATCATTCTAGGTGAGGGTACCTGCCTGGGGCATATACTCAGAGAGCTCAACCATGTCTCTCTTCATATAGTCCAGTGAGGTACATCTCAGGTCATTCACACCAACATGAACTACGACAGAGCCATAACGGTACTTTTTGCTGAGAGACCTGAGTACATGCATTATTTGGTGAATCCTGGCACCAGACAGGCAGCTGACTTTGACTTTTTCCTTGTTCAACCAGGTGAGTGGGACATCTGTGTGTCTCACTATTGAGAACGACAACTCGACCACACATTGAAAACATCTGTATATCGTAAGTTTCCACAATATAATACCTTATTACATGCCAACAGTCTCCATCCCAAACACATTATTAAGAATATTCCGAAATCCCAGTTTCTAAGGATAAAAAAAATATGTTCATCCGAACAAGACTTGAATAAACATCATGATGATCTAGCCAACAGATTTCTGTCCAGAGGATATCATTGGAATACCATCAGTTCTGCTGCACAATGGAGTAACAACAAACCTAGGGATTCCTTGTTAGTATATAAAAAACAGGCAACATCTAAAAACTTGGATACGTGTAGATTTGTTACTACATATGGTAGAAACAGTCACAATCTTATTAATATCATTAACACACATTGGAACATACTCAAATCTCACCCTCTTTTGGAAGGGTACTTAGGTGAACGTTGTTACTTTTCATACAGGAAGGGCAAGACACTTGGTTCCCATTTTTCACATTACAAAAAGAGTGGCATGGGGGATGACTCTTGTATTCAGAGAACATTAACAGGGGACAAACTAGTTGGTACATACCCCTGTGGTCATTGCAGTTTCTGTGGTTATATCTTTAAAACCAAAAGTTTCACGAGTAAAAATACTGGTCATTTATATGACATAAAATTTTTCGGAAACTGTAGTTCAGACTGGATTATCTATCTAGTCACCTGTACCTGCCAGGCTTTTTATGTTGGTCAGACATCCAGACAATTTCGTATTAGGATATCAGAACATTTGGGGGATATCAGAAATTGCAGAATTACAAATGCACTATACAGACATACCATCAAGCACCCCACGGCCAAATTCTCATTCTGCATTATTGATAACATCATTGGAAATCGGGCTTTCAAAACAGGATGGCATGACATTTTAAACAATAAAGAGAAAAGATGGATAGTTAAACTTGGTGGGCTTTTCTCGCCAGGACTCAATGACAAAATGTGATTTACTGTTCTAATATTTTATTATTTATATTGCAGCTCAATCATGGATAGTCTAATCATGTGGTTTTCTCACTAGAATCTCATGACGTAATGTGATCTAATGATTAATTGTGTTAATCCATTATTTCTATTTTTCTGTATTTTATACAGCAATTTCATCCCAATACTAAGGATGTATTTTGCTTATTACTCATAATGTATTATGACTATTTCAGGTTTTTGGCACATATTATGGTGGACAAGTCTTTTTGGTTATTGCTTGTTTTGCAACTGATGATTTTTCATTGTAACCAAAATTTTTCTTTTGACAGGAAATTATGTCATTCCTTCCTTGAAAGGTATATATGGAGCATTTTTATTCCATGATTGTAACTACTGAGGAAAGCTAAATAGCTGAAACCGGTCTAGTTTCAGTGCATTAAACTACTTTTTGATCCACTCATGGTGCTGGCTTATTTTCATTATATTGGTCATACAGGCTTGGTTGCCGGGCACCAGTCGTACTTGCTAGCTTCATGTTCCTTCACTATTGAGTCTCCAATGACAAGAAAACTTGGTTTTTGAGTGTTACGCCTTACAGGCTTGGTGGGCAAGACACTGGTGTTGCTATGTGTCATGGGTGCTGTGGAGACTGTGTTAGCTGTAGCAGACTTGCGGTCTAGTAGCAAATGACAACTTACAACTCCATGTATGTTCTAAAACTGAAAACCTGTAAAATAAAGAAAACACATAGAAAAAACTCTACTGTTAATTTACTGTTACATGTTTTATGATAAAACTTGGTCTACAAACTTTGAATATTAAACATATTTACAGCGCACTGATATTTTTTAAATCATCATTCAGTGTGGTAATAATCTTAGTTTGCCCAATTTTAGGAACAAAATACAATATTTTTATATATGCCCTCCTTCAACCCTTTTTGATCACTAGCAAAATACAGAGGCTATCACTCCTTAACAACAGTGCAATGCCACCAGAATCACAATGATTTACAAAATGCAATTACAACACACTCACTGGTTGGGTGTGTGGATAGGCAAAGCTTTCTTGCAGATAATATAAACCACTAATATAAAGGCTGCATGATATACTGCGATAATCCAAAATGTTACAGACGTCTCCAATGCAACCCACCCCACAGTGCTTTTGTCAAAACACACCAGCTGAGAGAATTTTGTGAGGCTGACTGATCTACTTAGATGAACAGGATACACTTAAAGAAATAATAATAAAAACATCGCAAAAGTTCAGCAACACAATCTACAAAATACTGTTTCACATTAATTTTCTAACATGCTCCCCCAAAGTTTAACTGAGGTGGGAGTGAACTGATAAACTACAAACAACAAAATATTTTACTTCGCTAACTGCCCAGTTGCTTCATCGCTAATCTTGTCACCAGCGATATCAAAGGAAACACAATAAAGAGGTGGCACTATCCTTCCCGTGATACAGACACTTCAGACTGGAGAGGAAATTAACATTACTTAGTGAAGTCCACTGACCACCCCCTACCTTAGTGTCCTCCAGATCTTTTTTCTAACAGCACGCTTGATGTTTCTGCTCTCAATATCTGGGTTCCAAAATCCTAAGTAAAATCCAGCTAAAACAAGCATAAAAATGAAAAGCAGCCCACGAGTATTGTGTATATATTGCAAGTTTTGGTAGCTGTCTTGATGGGTTTTCTAAATAGCTGAAGCCCATGTTGAAGGGTTTGCAAACAGCCAAAACCCTGTCATTTTCTTTGTTTCTTTGTTTTCATAGATTGGGATGATCCAGGCTTGCTTATTTCATAGGTTTATAGGTTCATAGGTAGGTACTAGGCTATTGGCTCAAGGGCTTACGTAAGCCTAGCCAGCAAGTTTCCATAGCTTATGCCACCCATGAAAGTTATTTTCCTGTGCCACTGTCGAGCAGAGACACAGAAGTGATCCCCGAGGTGTATTTCCTATTTCCCATCCACTCATCAAGATTCTTCTTGAAGAGTGCTAATGAAGAACTTTGCTTGACATAGATGGGTAGCCTGTTCCAGAGTATGGGAAGTCTCTGGGACAGGAATCTATCCCTACAGCATGTCCTGTTTATTGTGGTGACAAGGTTTAGGTCCCTAGAGTGTGTAGCTCGGAGGGATTGGGATTTCTTTAGGTGTAGCATGTCCAACAGCTCTGGGTTTGACATAGCTTTATATGTTAGGCAGAGATCACCTCTGAGTAAGCGATATGCTACGGGTAAAGTTGGAGTTTTTTGAGGTGGTCAGTGTAGGGCATTTGTTTGAGGCCAGTAATCCTCTTTGTGAGGTACTTCTGTGGCCTTTCCAGGTGCTGCAGATGTCTTCTGAGGTACATTCCAAAAGGGGTGTTGTACTCTATAATGGGTCTAATGAGTGTTGAGTAGAGGGAAACAATGACTTCTTTTTTCCTGGATGAGAAGCCTTTTATGATGAGGTGTGCCATGTAGAAGGACTTCCTGACTACTGTGGTGATGTGACTATCAAAGGATAGACTACTGTCCACCTGGGTCCCAAGGTCTCGTATCACGCATTCGGTGTTAAGTAGATTGCTGTCTATGTGGTAGTTCATGGTTACAGAGTTTTTACCAAAGGGGATGACACAGCAATTTTTTGCATTGAGCTTGAGGCTATGGCTCTGACACCAGGCATCTGTCTCAGCGAGGCCCTTCTGTAGGATGTCCACATCATTTGAGGACTTGACTATGGCTCCTAGTTTGCAGTCATCTGCAAATTTCATTAGCCAGAGGTCTTCTGTGTTAGCCTGTACTTCAGAGAAGTAGATACCAAACAGGAGAGGTCCGAGGACAGAACCCTGTGGTACTCCACTTGTCACTGCTTTGAGGTCAGATTTGGAGTCTGCAACTTTTACAGTGTGAGTTCTGTCAGTGAGCCAATTGGCAACCCATCTTGTGACATAGGGATTTATACCTAGCTTAGTGAGTTTAGCTATAATTCCAGAATGGGGGATGGTGTCGAAAGCTTTGGCGAGGTCAATATAGGCTGTGTGAACCACCTTACCCTCATCTACAGCTTTGGTGACTGCCACAAAGAAGTCGATCAGGTTCAGGAGGCATGATCTGCCTTTCACAAACCCAAACTGGGTGGGATCCAGAGTCTGGAGGTTACTAATGTCTTTGTTTATGAGTTCCATGATGATACTTACCAAGGCCTTGCATACCAGGCTTGTCAGGCTAATAGGTCGATAGTTCCCGGGCTCAGTGGTGTCTCCCCCTTTGTGGAGTGGGATAACTGTTGCTGTGCACCATCCAGTGGGCACAAAGCCAGATGCAAGGCTATTATTGAACATGGTGCTTAAGTGAGGAGCCAGTTCGTTATGAAGTTTGTGTAAAACACAGCTTGGGATGTTGCCCGGTCCCATGGATGCTTTGTTTTTGGCTTTAGAGAGTGCAGCTTTTACCTGCGTAGTTGTGATTACAGAGACTCCGCATTATTCCTGTATAGATATGGGCCCTTTAGGGGGTGAGAGGGGGATAAAGTTAGCACTGAACCTATCTGCCAGGATGTTGGCAATATCAGTTGGTTCTGTAATTTTCTTGCCTTTGTGCTGGAACTGTAGCAGATCTGGGTGTTGCCATCAAGATTCTTAACATAGCTATAGAATGCTTTGTGGTTGTCCTTGGAATTAGTGGTTATTTTGTTTTCGTAGCTCGCTTTGGAGGATCTTATAAGGGATCTCAGCTTCTTACTGAGGCTGACCAGGGAGCTCTTCCACTCATGGGATTTTACTCTCTTTTGCAACAGTTTCTTTCTTTTGTTGTACAGTTTGTTTATGGCAGGGGACCACCAGATTGGCTTCCTTTTTTTGGAGGATAGCATCTTGGTTCTGTTTGGGATAGCACGATCCATGCACTCGTGTAAGTGCTTATAGAGTGCATTTGTGTAGGATTCAGCAGTTGTAACTGTATTGTCCATCTGCATGCGTGTCATGAAGTTCACCACTTCTGTCATAAGAAGCATGAAGTTGGCTTTGCAGAAATTTTTTACTATGGGTTCGGGGGTGGGGGGGGGGTGGGATGTGGATATCAAGGGTGATTAGCTTATGGTCGGATCGGACCAACGAGGAGTTGACTTCAGGTGTGGAACACCAGTCACTCATGTTGGTAATGACTAGGTCTAGGATATTGTTGGCCCTGGTGGGGGTGTGGATAAGTTGATCCAGGGCATTGGAGTTTATAAATTCCAGAAAGTGTTGAGCTAAGGAGTTGGTACACGAGTAATTTTCCCAGTTAATGGTGGGGTAGTTGAAGTCGCCCATTATTAGGGTGTTTGGTTGAACCCTAATATTTTCCAGTACATCAAGAAAAGAGGAGTGGGAATCCTGGGGCATGGTGGGGGATCTGTAGCAAGCTACAATTTGGATTGCAGTTTTGTCCAGAGTTAATTGCACTTGGATAACCTTGGATGCATTATGCTGAGCAACTAGCCTGGAGGTGTGGATATCCTTAATGAATATGGACACACCTCCGCCTTTGGTGTTTCGGTCCAGGTTACATGGCTGAAAGTGTTGTAGGAGTTATAGCCTAGTAGTGCAGGGGTGCTCTCTGGATTCTTGAACCAGGTCTCAGTCACTGCACAGATATCGATGTTCTCCATTTTAAGGAGTGCTTCGAGTGAGTGCATTTTGAGATTTAGACATCTAGCATGGAGTAGAATTACCCTCATTTTTTGCTTGCCTGTTCCTGTTATGGTGGTGAATTTGTTATTTGAACCTTGCCTAAAAAAGGCACTATATGGGCAGCAAGAGCCTTAGCCAGTACCTGGAATCCCAGGGGCGGCAGGTGCAGGCCATCTGTGGCAAAGCATCGTGGTCTGTCGACCATGTCATCCCAAGCAGACAGATACTGAATCCCCTTAGAATGACACCAGAAGCTTAGCCAATTGTTGAAGTCAATCATTTTGTCCTTGTACTGCGGTATTATTCTGGGTGATGGCAGAATGCTACTCAGGGCTAGGATCATACCTGCCTGGGCTACAAG
Source organism: Protopterus annectens (assembly GCF_019279795.1). Lineage (NCBI taxonomy): Eukaryota > Metazoa > Chordata > Ceratodontiformes > Protopteridae > Protopterus > Protopterus annectens. The sequence continues at coordinate 805,395,903 of NC_056748.1, forward strand.
ATCGGAGAGCTCTTTCATGTCTCTTTTCATGTAGTCCAGGGAGGTACATCTCAGGTCATTCACACCAACATGGACAATGACAGAGTCGTATTTGTACTTGTGGAGTGACCTGAGTGCGTGGGTTATGTGGCGGATCCTGGCACCCAACAGGCAGCGGACAGTAACCTTCTCCTTGTTTAGCCTGGCGAGTGGGATAGCAGTGTGCCTGACTATAGAGTCACCTATGACTAATGTGTTGGGTACGTTGTTTTGACTTATTGGCTGTGGTTGAGTGGCACACTGAGTCTGTGGGCTATTTGTCATTTGGGTTGTGTTGGGGGATGGAGGCTGCTTGCATTTCTGCTTTGGAGGTCTCTGTTGCTTAGACGGATTATTACTAAGAGCCTCCGCAAATGTTTTTGTGTTACTATGTGTGGATTTTGGTGGTGTAGATTTAGTGAGACTATGTGATGAGTGTGGTGTGGTGCAAATGTTTACCTTCTCCTCATGACTGTCAAGTTCAGTCTTGGTTGGAGAGAGCTTTACCTCCAGTTTGGCTAGATAAGTGCATCTCTCACAGGTTGTAGTGTTGGGTGGTAGGAGGAGAGGGTTGTCTGTGTACATGAGGCAATTTGTACATTGCCTCAAGATGCCCAGATTCATCAGATAGACAGGCGAGAACACAGGGAGTTGACCCTTGGACATGCCTGAATAAAAAAAGATTTTCCTCTAGATAAGTGAGGAAAGTGAGAACAAGAGCTGCTTTTCTCTAAGCAAGTGAGAAAAGTAAGTACAAAAACTGTTTTCCACTAGGTAATGAGGAAGATTGAGTGCTATAGTAATTAGTAGCTTATTTAGTGCTTACAAGTTCTGAATAAGTGCTGAGCATGAATAAGCAAATTTAAGTGCTAAAACTAAGAATATGTATCTGCACTAGACGAGTTACAGGACAGAAACAAGTGCAAATGCAGGTTTTCAAATCAGAAAGTTGAGAGAGATGGAAGAGATTGCCCAAATGGCCAATAACTACAATTTCTGGGCCAGAACCATTTCTTATGTGGTAGACAGGTTACCTAGTGCTTACCACTCCCACTGATAAGCTAGAAGGCTTCCCTCCAACACAGAAAGGCTTGGGTGGCTCAGAAGCTTACATACAGTCCTTTATACAGCAAATCTGTATCTGGAACACTAGTTACAGGAAAGGTAGGAAACAGGCTTACAGTTTTTGTTTTTTTACAGAAGAGTAGCAAAAACAGTAGTAAAACAATTCACATGCAGTGCAGGCTAGCACACTTGAGTATGTAGCAATATTAGACACAGTTTAAAAAATGTAATTAAATTAAAAAGGACTAAAAGCAAGTGTAGAAAGAGCTTATTAGGTAGAATGTGGTAAAGAGATGGGACTGGGAGAGTGTCCCAGATCAAATCTACAGTGGGGCGGGCAACTGCAAAAGCCACCAAATTTAAACTACAAACCAGGTGGGTGAAGCAAAACAGTTTCAACAGAGATCTAAGCAACAACTAACAGTACAAACTCTAAAACTAATTTAGAATCTGCTCCTCAGTGGGCATAAGTGATTCTAAATTGATGGAAGTAGGTTGCAAAATGTGTCAAATTCAGTAGAAAGAGTGTCACATAGATAAGCTAGAGCCAAATCTGGGAGTTACAGTTCCTTCTTCAATAAATCCTTGGAGGACTCTAAAATAGTTTGAGTAATAATAGTTGCAAATGGGCTATTACTTTGAGATCATTTGGTTAAAACTGGATCAGGATTGTTAGGGACAGAGGTAGGATTTTTTTTTTATCTTTTCCCCCTTTTTGATGTTTCTAGAGCCACACAACTATAAATATTACAAAAGGTGACACAGTGATAAGGTGTGTCACTGACACATTGCCAGAGGTGTTACTCTCAGAGAGTTCTGTGCTGCCTTTGGCCTCTTTCCAGAAGGACTTTTCAGGTGCGTTATGTCAAGTGGTATGATACAACATTTCCATTCCCCTCCAGATAATCCTAAAAAACCACACACACACACACACACACACACACACACACACACACACACACACACACACACACACACACTTACACTTATGTACCACAAAACAGATGAGAGCATGAATAATGTATGCTAGTCATGTGACATTAGTGATCTTTTGCTAAAGGGAAGATTCCTGCTTTGCTTTGTCTGTTTTACAAAATGAAAAAAATCAGCACCAGACCAGTTCTCTACAGAAGCATATACTAAATCTCCATATGTGTTGCCAGAGCTGATGCCAGGCTAAGCAAACCTGATTTAGAACATTATGCTTTGTTTTTCTTGTTTCTTATTTTCTACTAGTAACACATTTTGGTCTACAAAAATGAGTGCTTCCAATGGCCTGGGGAAGTGTGACCTTTTCTCTTCTTGAATACAAATATAACACGTAAGGAAATGAATTGTTTTTAAGTGCAATTTTCTTAAGTGTTATCATCTTCTATTTTAGCAGGTCGTAAACTGTAATTGCAGTCTACTTCAAAGAAGTAGCTGACTAGAACTGTAAAAGAAAAGCAGGTGTAGAATGCAGATGGCTAAGAAATGTATGTTGAGCTTCTGTGTATTGGTACTCGGTTGTGTCTTGGCTGGTGTAGTTAAAATCATGTCTTTTATTGGTGGCAGAGCTGGTTTAGTTGCTTTTTCTTGTTGTGGAAAACAAAACAATTAAGGAAAAGCTAATGTAATGTTTCCTTCCATAGAAAATTATGTAACGAAGCATTAAAACACAATCAAGGAACTGAAATGCAAAAAAAAGTGAGCTTAGTCTTAGTTAGCTCTCATCTCTGCTTGTACTTTAAAAGTTCTGACCTGGGCATATTTCTAACTTGATTCATGGTTTGGGTAATACGATGTTTATTATACCCCCTACTTGTGATTCTATCTGCCAGATCTTCTTCACATATAGAATGGGATTCTTGAGATGAACAGATGCGTTTCGTACGTATAAATTGGGGTTTATAGTGAATTCTGTAGTTTTGTCGATATGTCTGCATACACTGCAATGGTCACAAGGGAAACAGCCTATCAATGGGTTTTAAAGTACAAACATTCAGCTGATGAACCCAGCACATCTCAACCAATTAGGTTTTTAACTACATTTGGTAGAATACAGCCTCTTTCAGACAGATTATCAACAATCATTGGGAGATTTTGTGGGCTCAAGAACACCTGAATGAGATATTACCTGAAAGATGTGTTTTTTCCTATCGTAGGGGTAGAACCTTAAACTCTCATTTTACACACTATAAAAGGTACAACCCGCCCACACCAATTCAGACAACATTATTTGGTGACCCATTGATATGATCTTATGGGATTCTTTGAGGAACAATACATATATGACTCTCATAATAATATCTATAGGGAGGAACTAGATATTTGGAGAAGGTATCTGGATGATTGTTGGATGGTGTGGCGGGGTGATTTGAGTCTAGTACATGAATTTGTAACATACCTGAATAATAACACATGGGATATTCAGTTCACCTTAACTATACAACATCAGGAAATAGTGTTTTTGGATGTAATAGTTTCTCGACAGGCTGATCATACTCTGGCCACCCGTGTTCACAGGAAATTTCCACAGTATAATACACTTCTGCATGCTGCTAGTTACCACCCCTGCCACATCATCAACAACATCCCCAAATCCCAATTTATACGTACGAAACGCATCTGTTCATCTCAAGAATCCAATTCCATATGTAAAGAAGATCTGGCAGATAGATTCACAAGTAGGGGGTATAATAAACATCGTATTACCCAAACCATGAATCAAGGTAGAAATATGCCCAGGTCAGAACTTTTAAAGTACAAACATTCAGGTGATGAACCCAGCACATCTCAACCAATTAGGTTTGTAACTACATTTGGTAGCAATACAGCCTCTTTCAGACAGATTATCAACAATCATTGGGAGATTTTGCGGGCTCATGAACACCTGAATGAGATATTACCCGAAAGATGTGTTTTTTCCTATCGTAGGGGTAGAACCTTAAACTCTCATTTTACACACTATAAAAGGTACAACCCGCCCACACCAATTCAGACAACATTATTTGGTGACCCATTGATAGGCTGTTTCCCTTGTGGCCATTGCAGTGCATGCAGACATATCGACAAAACTACAGAATTCACTAGTATGAATACTGCTAAGATATACCAGATAAAAATTTTTGGTAACTGAAGCACCGATTGGGTCATCTATTTGGCCACGTGTACATGTTTTTCATTTTATGTAGGTCAAACATCCAGACCACTAAGATTTCGGATACGTGAACATCTTAGTGCTATCAGAAATTGTAAAATTTCTAATGCTATATACAAACATACCATGACCCATAAAACTGCCCAATTCAAATTTACTATTATTGATCAAATCCACATGCATAGATCTCTGAAAGCTGGCTGGCATGATAGACTAAATAATATGGAATCCTCATGGATCACCAGGTTAGGAGCTTTATTCAAACCTGGTCTTAATGAAATTATGTAACCATTGATGCCAGCCTAGTTCTTTGGCTGCCTTTTGTTTTTTTGTTGTTCTTTTGTTATTTTTGTTATTTTATGCTTTGTCTACATGACAAATATGATGCAATTTATCAACATTTACTTTATTTTATCAGCATATGTTGATACTGATGATATTGCATGTGGATATTGCTTTAAATTTTTGGCTATATAAGGAAGAACCAGGATGTGCCATTTGTGTGTTTTTTATTTGCACTGAGGAAGGCTGGAAATATAGCCGAATCCGGTTTGCAGGTTGCAGTTTGTCATTTTCTGATGTTGCCACAATAAAGTAAATTTAGACACTTTTCTTCCTTGTGCTGGTTCATTTTTTGGCTCTTCTAAAGTATATATTGAGCCTGTGATCTATTTGTTTTATGTCTGATGAAGTGCCATGTTGTGGGCATGAAAGCGCTTACATTTTAATAAAGGATCTGTTTCTGCCTGAAGTCCTGGTGGTCCTGGAGTGTTTTTGCTAGTTCCACCTTATTGTTTAAATAAGGTTTATTCACTTTTAAGCTCTTATGCCTGGCATTTATTTTTACTACATATGTATTACTGCTCTTTATTATCTGAGAGGAATAGAATTATCTACCATGGTTAACAACTTGTAGCCCCCCATATCCACTTAGCTAGATCATTTCATTTGGGCTTGCTGCCAGGGAAAATATTAATATATATACTTTTATGTTTGTGTCTTTCGGCTTTTCCCAGTTAGGGGCCGCCACAGCGGAACTCCGGTCCGCTAATGATTGGCAGTAGATTTTTTACGTGCTGAGTTTGCCAGCCCTGACGCACAACCTTCAATGAAGGTACGCCCATTCACGCATGTCTCCATACAGAAGATGCTCTAGCTGAGAATCGAATGGCACACCATCTTGCTGTGAGGCGACAACGCTACCGCAGCACCACCACCGCACAATATATATACTTTTATATTTGGCTTAATTAAGATCAGTGGGTAAGTGGAGCTCTCTGGCCATTTCCAGAATGGTGGCAGTACTACCATGCCAGGAAGAAAGATGCAGGAATTGGAGAATTCTGACAGCCTTCCGTGGGGTTTACATGTACATGTGTGAAAGTAATAACTTGTGTGAAAGGCAGTGCCCATGGGTAAGGAGCATTGGAAGACAATGTGGTTCACAGACAGAGTGGTGAGAAAATTGGCTTTGGGTGGTAGGTCAAAGATGCAGTTCTAAAGTTGGCCTGTCTGCAGCCTAATCTAGGGAGGTGGATATTGAAGCATCACACTCAGGGGAGCAGCACATAAGTGCATATCCTTTTTATACTCTTGGAGCCAAGTCGTACTTTATAAACTTATTACTGAGTTACACTCATGTGCACTTTCTTCTTGTACTTTAGACTGCTGAATGTAAATGAGGTGACTCAGAAGGCAGTACCTCTGGTGCCAGCTATGACCTTTTCTTCATATTTGGGTGACAGTGAGTGTCACTATTTGTCACATTTTTATGGCAGTGACCACCTTTTCATCACATATTTGGTTGTCACTGTTGAGTTTAAAATCCCATCTGTACTTACCATGCCACTATATACAGACATGAGCTGCTAAATTCTCAACACATGTACCTCAGTTGTTTATTATACCATTGCTTTCCAAAAATATGATCATCTGACACTGCACTTTGGTTTTTATACACCACTGCATACCAGGTGAAATTACTGACCTTTAAATGTAAGAAAAAGACATTAGAAAGGTGGGATGAATGGTGCAGTGATCTTGGTACAAGCATGTGAGGGGGCACAAAACTGGTTATTTATTATTTATATAATGATAAAGTAAAAGGAACAAAATGTTATTTTCATCTCGCCTAGAATTTTGCTGGTAGCTTGCTGCTCCCTGCCCCTTTTCTATAGAGGAAAAAAAAAAAAAAGTTTGTGTCCTCAGATGTTTTACATGTACTACTCACATAAAGCATCTCCATAAAACAGTGGCTACCATCTTACAAGGACACTGGGTTCAGTAGGCAGTGACATCCTGTTACATCTGCTATTATTTAATTCTGATGTGAGGGTGTCTAAAGAAACCATAGAATATTTTTACTAGGAGTACGCGACAGCACTCAGTACTAAACAGTTTAAGAAATTTAAAAGTCATTCAATTCAGTCTTAGCAAAATACACAACTGAGAGTGTTCTCATGGACAGAGATGTGAGGTGCTTATTTCTGATAAGGAGACTGTTTCTGAAATATAATGCCGAAAGCAATAGTACAGGTATGGTTTATTCTTCAAGCTGTACAAAGTCAGTTGTTGTATATCAGATCATCAGACTTCTAGCTGTTCTGCAGTATCTAAAAGCTCTAAATATATTTTAATTTGTAGGATATTGATTTAATTTATAATCAACAACTAAAAAGAATACAATTTGAATGTATTTTAAGTCGGTTCAGTTATAACTATTAAACAATTAGGACCTAGATGACCATTACATTTAGAAAACACACTAAATACCTATAAAACACTCCTCTTTGAAATAAAACTTCTCCAAATATGAAAATAGCAGCCAAACTGGATATACATTTCTTTATTACGATTCTGGTACCTCGGCCTTCGCCTTCAAATGGAATAATTAACAATCTCAGAAACCAGTATATATACACCACCAATCACATAATTAATTAACATCAGTTAATCAATTAACATTTTTTTCTCTCAGAAAAGATTTTTTAAAGCCATATAAAGCCATATAAAACCACATTACAAAATAACTAAATTCCTAAATTTATCTTAATACACATCATATATTCACTTTCTTATCAACCCTGACATTCATTGAAAACATATTTACATTTCTAAATTCATTCCATTTGGATACAAAGTATTGAAATTAATAATAAAATTCGATTCCATGTTTATTAACCTCTTTTGAAAACTATGATCTGCCCCCCCCCCCCCACCAAGCCATAAGGCTTGGCTAAGACACTAAATATCAGGTCTTTCAACATACCTCCATGTTGTTTATGAAACTGACTGGCCACCGGACTATCAAGCCTCTCATTCCTAATGTCTCCTAAATGTTCCATTATTCTTTATTTCACCTTCCGCTTGGTTTGTCCTATATACCATTTTCTTACCAGACAATTGCACCCTATTATATAAATAACCCCAAATGAATTACAATCAAAATAATCAACGGCATTATATAAAATGCCATTGATTCGAGTACCAGCTAAATTTTTAATATTACTACATACCTTACACCTGCCACATGGATAAGCACCTGCTCTGGGCATCCTCTCTCTTCTACCCTTGCTTCTCACTAACTCCTTTAAATTTTGAAATCTTCCATAGGAGAAAATAACTTTGTTAGGGATAATTTCTTTCAAAGTTTCATCATTAATAATAATAGGCCACAAATCCAAAACCACTTTTCATAATATAGGGGAAAAGGCTGAAAATCTGTTGACAAAAAATATATTATTTTTCTCATTAACTTCTGTTTTTTCATAATTTACCCCTTTTCCCCTTTTCCTGCCTACAAAACTATTAACTTCATCTGATAAACCATAATGAACCAGCCCCAACTCATTTTCTACTTCAGCTCTATCTATCCTAATTTTTCCCCCAGAATATCCTCCAGCACTTAATTTTTCACAAATATGATCAAATTCCACTTTAATTTTCTCTTTATCTGAAGTATTACCCGTTATATGTTTAAATTCCCCAAATGGTAAAGATTCAATTAGATGGAAGCTATGCATACTTGACGCATGTAAGAAATTATTGACCGCAGTGGTCTTATGAAAGGGTTTATGCTGTATTCCCCCATCTGTCCCTACATAAAACTCCACATCTAAATACTGAATTATTTTCCTACCTAAATTAAAGGTAAAATCTAAACCACAGGGGTTAGATTTTAAACTAGAAATAAATTCTTCAAATTCCATAGGGTCCCCTTTGCATAAAAATAAGAGGTCATCAATAAATCTTTTATATTTAACCACATTATTCTGAAAAAAAACTGCTAGAATAAACAAACAAATTTTCAAAATATCCCATAAAAATAATAGCATAAGATGGAGTAAAGCAGGCACCCATCGCAGTACCATCCTTTTGCAAAAAATATTTTTTTTCAAATTCAAAATAATCATGTGTAAGGCAGAATTCTAATAGGCATACAATAAAATATGTCCGTGGTCCTTCTCCCAAATGTTTACTAACTGCTTCAAGTCCCCATTTAATATTAATGCAGGTATACAAGGATTTAACATCTACACTGGCCCAATAGAAATCATCCTGCCAAATCATCCCTTTGAAACATTCACAAACCTCCCTAGTATTTTTAACATGTGAGGGAGTTCTCTGCAAATTACATTTTAATACAGAATCCACAAATATACCAACATTTTGTGAAAAAGCACCTCTCCCTGAAGCAATCAGACGCCATGGTGGATTTCTTAAATCCTTATGTATTTTTGGTATAATAAAAAATCTAGCATCCTTAGGATTTTTTATAAATAACCTTTTAACATCCCCAGATGTAAAAAATCCTAGGCATTCACCCTTTTCCAAGAGATCATATAAGGCAGTATTAAATTCTGCCCTAGGGTTTGTGAGGAGGTGCATATAAGTATTACTGTCAGATAACAAGTCCGAAACTGTGGAATTATATTTCTCCCTTGAAAAAATAACCCAATTTCCACCCTTGTCCGATTCTGTAAAAACATATTTATTACTGCTCTTTCTAATATCACACAAAGCTTGCCACTCTTCTTTTGAAAGATTATACTCTCTAGGATGCTTTTTAAACAACCCAAATTCCTTACTAATTTGTTTGCTTAGTGTCCTCTCAAAAATAATAATACTGCTATTTGTTTTTGGAGGAATGAATTCACTAATATAGGGTACTTTAGGAATATCAAACTTCCCATATCCTGTGTGATATTCAAAACCTAAAGAAAAGTTGGAGCTCTCTTGCGAATCAGAGTAAATATCTATCATATCATTTTCATGTATAGATAAATCCATCAAAGAGCTTTCCAACAAAGAATCATCATTCATTTCATCAGCAGTTTATCCATGTTAGAAAAGAAAACTTTAAGATGTATTTTTCTACAAAATTCCTTAATCTCTGAAATTATTTCTGCCAGAGATGGAATATGAGTTGGTACAAATTTGGTTCCCTTACACAAAACACTTTTCATACTGTCAGTAACTTCCAAGTCAGATAAATTAATGATGTTTAAATCCTCACCTGCATAATGTTCAATATGGTCAAAAAACACATGATTACAATCTACATACACATTGGATTTATCAAGTCCGCCAGCAGAAAGTTTATGTTTACCAGTTCCAGGAGACTGTAACACCCAATCATTTCCTACCTCCCCTGGCTTGAAAGCGCCAATTGCGCCCTTTTCTTTGATTCGATCTGTCTTTAATAGACACAGTTGTTTCCTGGACATCATTTGAACCCGATGTACCATCTGTATTTAGTTCTTCAAAAGAGACGCTCTTTCTTCCCACCGAGCAGGTATCCACAGAGGAAACGGAAGTGTCCCTGAGGTCGCGGAATCTGCTTCTGCTGTTTTTACTACCAGATCTACCACCCCCCCGCTTAAAGTTATACTGCCAAGAAAAAATCTTCCCCATGCTGTAATCATTTACATCTCGTGCAAACTTTTTCTTCTTACGCTGTATCACCTGCTGTTCAATCTTGGGCACTCCTGTTTTAATGTCTACAATATTTTGTTCGAACTCCATCTCCGAGGAACTGTTTAACACAGTCTTTTGCATTTCAACAATATTAGAGCGTACTTTGTTAAGCGCTCTCTCATTGCACTTAATAAGCACTTTTTACCAGTTTAAAGTACATCGTAGCGAGATCTCTTTCCACTCTTCAAAGAGATCCGAATCCTCCTCAGAGAATTCATATGCAGGCAACCGATCAACTCTAAGCCCCCTCGGAGTGATGTTGGAACTAATATATTTCTCCAACAATCTCAAATCACAGAAAACTGTTGCTTCCTTAATCATTAGCTTCTCCAATTCTTCAAACTTCAAGGAACAATTATTGGAGTCACATACCCATGGATCACTGGAGGCAAATCTTTTCTCTCTGTCCTTCCAAATGGAAGAAAAATCAAAATTGGTGAGGTTGCTCCTTGCAACCCCCGGTGTTCCTGTTGCTTCGTTATTGGACATAATCGCCAGAAAACACACTAAATAGCTATAAAACACTCCTCTTTGAAATAAAACTTCTCCAAATATGAAAATAGCAGCCAAACTGGATATAAATTTCTTTATTACGATTCTGGTACCTTGGCCTTCGCCTTCAAATGGAATAATTAACAATCTCAGAAACCAGTATATATACACCACCAATCACATAATTAATCAATTAACATTTTTTTCTCTCAGAAAATATTTTTTAAAGCCATATAAAACCGCATTACAAAATAACTAAATTCCTAAATTTATCTTAATACACATCATATATTCACTTTCTTATCAACCCTGACATTCATTACATTTAGAAATACAACTGGAAGTAAGACTGAAAATTAGTTGTTAGGTGTCTGAACTGTAAAAGGTTAAGAAGATCCGTAGGGCCTTCATTTTGAAGGTGAGAAAGAAGTGATGTGCAAAAAAAAAAAAAAAATGGCAAAGCATCTGTTAATGGAAAGCACTGTGGGTGGCTATGACAAAGGTGTACATGGCACCAAACAATTTGTGTGAGAAGCATGACATTTGTGGACAAGACAGAATGCTGAACAGACTATAAGGTGCAACACTGATTAGATAGGTTGAGAATTTCTTCATTTCCTGCTTACCCCTGAGATATTCTGAGAAGTTGACAGGTACTCAGTCAGAATGTATTCTCCTTGTATCTCTTCCTTCTTTTATACCTAGGTTCATTACCAGAAGTACCATACTTACTGGCATTCACTAGCCAGGTTGTTGTCACCAGCAGCACTATACCTGCTGGCATTCACTAGCCAGATTGTTGTCACCGGCAGCACTATACCTGCTGGTATTTACTAGTCAGCTTGTCATCAATTGCAGCATTACACCTGCTGGCATTCACTAGCCAGGTTGTTGTCACCAGCAGCACTATACCTGCTGGCATTCAATAGCCAGGTTGTTGACACCAGCAACACTATACCTGCTGGCTTTCACTAGCCAGGTTGTTGTCACCAGCAGCACTATATCTGCTGGTATTTACTAGCTAGGTTGTCGCCGATTGCAGCATTACACCTGCTGGCATTCACTACCCAGGCTGTCATCACCACTAGCATTACACCTGTTGGCTTTCACTAGCCAGGATGACATCACCAGCAGCACTACACCTGCTGACATTCACAAGCCAGGTTCTTATCACAGGCACTATTACACCTGCTGGCATTCATTAGTGAGTCTATCACTGGCAGCTCTAGAACTGCTGGCATTCACTAGCCAGGCTGTCATCAATGGCAGGATTACATCTGCTGGCATTCGTTAACCAGGCTGTTATCACCAGCAGCATTGCACTTGCTGACAGTCACAAACCATGTTGTCTTCTCCAGCACTATTACACCTGCTGGCATTCATTAGCCAGGTTATTACTGGCAGTACTATACCTGCTGACATCCACTAACCAGGTTGTTATCACTGATAGCATTACACCTGCTGACTTTCACTAGCCATGTTCTCAGCACCAGCAGCAATACATTTGCTGGCATTCATTAACCAGGCTGTTGTCACCGGCAGCATTACACCTGCTGGCATTCATTAGCCAGGCTGTTATCACCAGCACCATTACACTTGCTGGTATTCATTAGCCAGGCTGCTATCACTGGCAGTACCACACCTGCTGGCATTCACTAGCCAGGTTCTCATCAACTGCAGCATTACACCTGCTGACATTTACAAGCCAGGGTGTCATTACTGGCACTATTACACCTGCTGGCATTCTCTAGCCAGGCTGTTGTTTCTTTCCTTGGAGAAGCACAATATACCACAACTGCACCCGCTCACTACAGGAGAACTCTGTCCCCATACTGTTTTCTTCAGCATGAGGAACACTAAGGCAGTGATATAGCCTTTGCATTTTATGTTACCAGACTGACATTATTATTATTTTTTTTTACAATTAAATATTTGATTATTGCATTTTTTATTACTGTTAAAATAATTCTGACCATTTATAAACAAACTGCCATTGCATACACAACATAAAACAAAAAGTATTATCACCAGACCAACAAAATGAATCTTTGCTTGCAGCAGGGAGTATGCCTGGTCTTGTGGAAAGAAAATGTCCTTCTGTCTGTAGACAGTCAGTAGTTGAATCAGTGGCATTTAGCACATCCACCTTACTTTTACTGGTGTGCTTCTCAGCTCCATATTTAATATGGAAAGAAGCCTGATAGCTAATGAAGAAACCACATGCTTTGGAGAACTGAAGACATACGTAAAAGACTACATAGAAGCTAAATGTTCCTGAAGCTGCTGATGGGGCAGTTAAAATGTTGACAGACATTTTTAATGCTGACAACCTGAGTAAAAGTACCAAGAGCATAACTATTAATATTACCTAATGTTGCCAATTTCTATCCTAGTCAAGGAATGTGTTTTTCTACAAGAATCTTATTTAGTATGACTTGGTCTGTAATGCCTAATGTGCTCAGGGAATACTGTCTGGTTACTTCAGTGTGTGTCTGATTATGACTTCTTCATGAAGCAGAGGGTTTTCTGATTAGCTGCCTGATAAGGATCCTTTGTTGTTGCAACATTCACAGCTGATGAATATGGCTCAAGTACCTGCAGAGGTAGACTAAGAAATCCTAGCATTTGTAAAAAGTGCATACATGTGACACATAAGCTGCATGCAGAACTAAAGTTTGACATGCGCTGAATTGCTGCTTCTTTCAATATGTTTTCTAATTTTAAAGAGACTTGCAGAAAAAGCCGGGTTCTCAGGTTTGAGCCCAGCAATAACCAAATATTATACGGCTTCACTGCTGGCAATTAACCAGCTAGTGGATTAGCATACTGCTTTGCCATGGGATGTGGAAAAACTATACAATCAAGCAACTATTCATATGCCTGCAAGTTTTTTGTTAAAGCATGTGTCTGTGTAAATGCATGAGAATATAATTTTAAAATTGATTCATTTAAATTGTTATGCTAATGTTTATTTTTATTTTATATTTGTTTACTGGGGTAGTGCATTGATCTCAGTGAACTGTTTACAGGCACAGTCTAGGTGAGCATATCACACTGTAAAGAAGAGATAAGTTTACAGTGCAGTGCAATACATATCTTTACAAATGCTGAGACTGGTACAAGTTTACTCATGCAAAACTGAAAGGGAAGCAAGAAGTAATGCATATGTTGCCACTTTGGATTCTGTTAGAGTCTATTGCTCAAAACTGGCATAATTAACTTCCTGAAATGAGCTACTTAGCTAATCTTAAACTATTCCCTGTGCCATAAAGTCTGCTCTTCAACTAGGCAGATTCTTAATTTTAGCACTTGAATCTGCTTTTTCATGCTCAGCACGGGTTCAGAACTGTTGCAAGCACTAAATAAGCTACAAATTACTACAGCACTCAACCTTCCTCATTACCTAGGGGATAACAGTTTTTGTACTTATCTTCCTCAGTTGCTTAGAGGAAAAGTACTTACTTCCCTCTAGTACTTACTTCCCTCACTTTTCTTGAGGAAAATACTGATTACCCAGGCATGTTCAAGGGACAGCTCCCGGTATTCTCTCCTGTCTACCTGATGAATCTGGATATCTTGGGGCAATGTAGCAATTGCCTCATGTACACTGAAAATACTCTCTTCCTACCACCCAACACTACAACCTGTGAGAGATGCATTTGTCTAGCCAAACTGGAGGCAGAGCTCTTTCAACCCAAGACTAAACTTGTCAGTCAAGAGGAGTAGGTAAACACTTGCACCACACCACATTCATCACATAGTCCCACTTAACCTATACCACCAAAACCCACACATAGATACACAAAAACATTTACGGTGGCTCTCAATAATAATCTGGCCAAGCAATAGAGATGCCCAAAGCAGAAACGCAAACAACCTCCACCCCTCAACACAAACCAAAAGAGACATAACCCACAAACTCAGTGTGCCACTCAACCACAGCCCATAAGGCAAAACAATGACCCAACACATTAGTCATAGGTGCCTCTATAGTCAGGTACACTGATGTTCCACTCACTAGACTAGACAAGTAGAAGGTTACTAGTAAGAACAAGGATCTGTAAAGCAAACGAAAAACCAATAAAAAATAAAAAAGTGCACCCAAGCTGTGTATAGACTTCACTTTTAATAAAAGTAACAAACACATTAAGCGCTTTCGTCTCTCCAAATGAGACTTCCATCAGAATGTGAATTAAAAAGCAAACCAGTGGGTTTAAATACATTATTTTTTTTTATTTATTTTATTTTATTTTATTTTATTTATCATTTATTGACCAGGAAAGTCCGACTAGGTTCCACAGAGCCTGTTTTCAGCGGAGGCCCTGGGAGAAATGCTCCAGATTTATAATAACATTATAAAATCATACCATTGGCTAGTAGATTACCTATTACATCAATTAAAAATTTAAAGACATATACTTTAAAAGAAACAAACTGTAAAGTATAAATAGTAAATTAAACTTTTAGAGTGGTAGGAAATGAATCTACCCATATAAAATAAGAAAGAAAGAAAGAAATAAAGAAAATGAGAAAATGTAATTAAACACTATCATTCCTATTAATAATCTGTTAGCCCTCCCAGTGGTATGATTTTATAATGTATTTAAGCCCACTGGTTTGCTTTTCAATTCACATTCTGATGAAGTCTCGTTTGGAGAGATGAAAGTGTTTAATGTGTTTGTTACTTTTACTAAAAGTGAAGTCTATACGCAGCTAGGGTGCGCTTTTTATTTTTGTTAAGGAGAAGGTTATTGTTAGTTGCCTGTCTGGTGCCAGGATCCGCCACATAACCCACGCACTCAGGTCACTCCACAACAAATACAAATATGACTCAGTCATTGTCCATGTTGGTGTGAATGACCTGAGACGTACCTCCCTGGACTACATGAAAAGAGACATGGAAGAACTCTCCGATCTTGTAATCCAGGTAGGTATGACCCTAACCCTGTGTAGCATCCTGCCATCACCCAGAATGATACCACAGTACAAGTTCAAAATGATTGACTTCAACAATTGGTTAAGCTTCTGGTGTCATTCTAAGGGGATCCAATATCTGTCTGTCTGGGACAACATGGCCGACAGGCCACAATGCTTTGCCAGAGATGGACTGCACCTATCGTCCCTGGGATTCTGGATACTGGCTAAGGCTCTTACTGCCTCTATAGTGCCTTTTTTAGGCAAGGTTCAAATGGCAAACCTACCACTGTAACAGGTACAGGCAAACAAAAACTGAGGATAATGCTACGCAATGCTAGAAGTCTCAACCTCAAAATGCACTCATTCAAGGCTCTCCTTAAAATGGAGAACATCGATATCTGTGCTGTGACTGAAACCTGGTTCATGGCTCCAGAGAGCACCCCTGCATTACCAGGCTATAACTCATACCATACTTTTCAGCCATCTAACCTGGACCGGAACACCAAAGGCATAGGAGTGTCCATATTCATTAAGGATATCCACACCTCCAGTCTAGTTACCCAACATAATGCATCCAAAATTATCCAAGTGCAACTAACTCTGGGCAAAACTGCAATCCAAATTGTAGCTTGCTACAGATCCCCCACCATGTCTCAGGACTCCCACTCCTCTTTTCTTGATACACTGGAAAATATTAGGGTTCAACCAAACACCCTAATAATGGGTGAATTCAACTACCCCACCATTAACTGGGAAAACTACTCATGTAACAACTCCTTTGCTCAACACTTTCTAGAATTCAGAAACTCCAATGCCCTGGATCAACTTATCCACACCCCCACCAGGGGCAAAAATATCCTAGACCTAGTCATTACCATCATGAGTGACTGGTTTCCCACACCTGAAGTCAACTCCTCGTTGGTCAGATCTGACCATAAGCTAATCACCATAGACATCCACATCCTGCCCCCACCCCCATTAAGGAAACCACTATAAAAAATTTCTCCAAAGCCAACTTCATGCTTCTTAAGACAGAAGTGGCAAACTTCACGACACCCATGCAGATGGGCAATACAGTTATGTCTGCAGAATCCTACACAAATCTACTCTATAAACACTTTCACGAGTGCATGGATCGTGCTATCCCTAACAGAACCAAGATGCTATCCTACAAAAAAGGGAAGCCAATCTGGTGGTCCCCTGCTATAAACAAACTCTACAACAGAAGGAAGAAACTGTTGCAGAAGAGAGCAAAATCCCATGAGTGGAGGAGCTCTGTGGTCAGCCTCAGTAAGAAGCTGAGATCCCTCATAAAATTCTCCAAAGCTAGCTATGAAAACAAGATTGCCACTTATTCTAAGGACAATCAAAGCATTCTATAGCTATGTCAAGAATCTAAATGGCAACACCCAGGTCTGCTCTGAGTTGCAGCACAATGGCACGAAAATTACAGAACCAACTGATAACGCCAACATCCTGGCTGATAGGTTCAGTGCTAACTTTACCCACCCCTCACCCCCTAAAGGGCCCATATCTATACCGGAAGAATGCAGAGCCCCTGCAATCACAACTGCGCAGTTAAAAACTGCACTCTCCAAAGCCAAGAACACAGCTTCCATGGGACCGAACAACATCCAAGGCCGCATTCTACATGAACTTCAGAATGAAATAGCCCCCCACCTAAGCACCATGTTCAATCATAGCCTCACGTCAGGCTTTGTACCCACTGAATGGTGCATAGCAACAGTTATACCACTCCACAATGGGTGGAGCCACCAGGGACCCTGGGAACTATCACCTTATTAGCCTGATGAGCCTGGTTTGCAAGGCCATGGAATGTATCATCATGAAACTCATAAACGTAGACATTCGTAACCTCCAAACTCTGGACCCCACCCAGTTCGGGTTTGTGAAAGGCAGATCATGCCTCCTGAATCTGATCAACTTCTTTGAAACAGTCACCAAAGCCGTATATGAGGATAAGGCAGTTCACACAGCCTATCTTGACCTCGCCAAGGCTTTCAACACCATCCCCCATTCTGGAACTATAGATAAACTCACTAAACTGGGTATAAATCCATACATCACAAAATGGGTTGCCAACTGGCTCACTGACAGAATCCACACTGTAAAAGTTGCAGACTCTAAATCTGACTTCAAACCAGTGATAAGTGGAGTACCACAGGGTTCAGTCCTGGGTCCTCTCCTGTTTGGTATCTACTTCTCTGAAGCAAGGGCTAACACAGAGGGCCACTGGCTGATGAAGTTTGCAAATGACTGCAAACTAAGTGCCATAGTCAAGTCCCCAAACGATGTGGACACCATACAGAAGGGCCTCACTGATACAGATGCCTGGTGTCAGAGCCATGGCCTCAGGCTAAATGCCAAAAAGTGCAATGTCATCCCTTTTGATAAAAACTCTGTACCCATGAACTACCACATAGGCGGCAGTCCACTCAATGCTGAAGGTGTGATAAGAGACCTTGGGACTCAGGTGGACAGTTATCTCTCCTTTGATAGTCACATTGCCACAGTAGTCAGGAAGTCCTTCTATGTGGCACACCTCATCATGAAAGGGTTCTCATCCAGGAAAAAAGAGGTCATTGTTCCCCTCTATTTGACACTCATTAGACCCATTATAGAGTACAACGCCCCTTTTGGAATGTACCTCACAAGACATCTGCAACAGCTGGAAAGGCCACAGAAGTACCTCATAAAGAGGATTGCAGGCCTCAAACAGATGCCCTACGCTGACCTTCTCAAAAAACTCCAGCTTTACTCCATAGCATATCGCCTACTCTGAGGTGATCTCTGCCTAACATACAAAGCTATGTCAAACCCAGAGATGCTGAACATGCTACACCTAAAGAAATCCCAATCCTTCCGGTATACATGCTCTAGGGACCTAAACCTTGTCACCACAATAAATAGAACATGCTGGAGGGATAGAGTCCTGTCCTAGAGACTTCCCATACTCTGGAACAAGCTACCTATGTCAAGCAGAATTCCTCATTAGCACTCTTCAAGAAAAATCTTGATGAGTAGATGGGAATTAGGAAATTCACCCCGGAGATCACTTCTGTGGCTCTGCTCGACAGGGGCACAAGAAAATAACTTTCTTGGGTGTGAAAGCCAGGGAACCTTGTTGGCTAGGCTTACATAGGCCCTTGGGCCATTAGCCTAGTATCTACCTATGAACCTATGAATGCATATGAAGACAAATTTCTTGGTGGAGGGAAACTTTAGGAGTACCCAGTTTGGGTCAGTGTCTGTGGAAGCCTGCTGAGTTGTGCTATTATGGTGGGGTTCAGGTTAGAGCTATAAAATATAAGTGTGCCCCCACCCCAGACTTAAGACCAGATCTAGTGGCACAAGAGTAGTTGTATGATGGGAGAATGTGCTGGAAGTTTAATGTGCCACTTTTAAGCCACAATATTATAATTTCAAATATTTATGGTTTGTGGCAGGAGATAAATGTACACAATTGGTCAAGTTTTTTTAATGCTTTGCTCCTCAAAGATATTATAGTTAATTGTGCATGCAGGAGATTCATGCACAATCTTGCTTGTGGACGTAAGGCCAGGATTCAGTTTGATGCTACTTTTTAGTTCTTCTTCTCAAGATTTTACCATATGAAGCAAGGCCTGGTTTACATCTGGGTAGCATGCCCTGAGAAAGGCTCCACTGACCATAACAGTGCTTCACTTTTCATGCTAAACTTCTATGAAGAAATTAGTGATATTCACCAGAACAAATTTATAACTCTGCTGAGAATGGCTCCTTCTGTAAAACGTAACATTTTGACAAGAGAGTCGGACTTGGCACATGGTTTCAAAGTTTGATACTGGCTACGTAGAATGATATGACTGCTAGTAACAGGCTAAAACCTTTTATAAATAGAAACCTCTCAGTGATTTAATAATTTAATTTTACCTAACTTGCCAACATTGTGACATAATAGTCATCTCTGAGTGACTCTGAGCTCTTGCTGTGGTGACTCTTCAATTTCTTTGTTCCACAAGAAAATCAACATCTTGGCAGCAATGGTCTGTGCACTCAAGCTGTTCTTTTACTGGACAGTGGTACATTATGCATCACAAAGGCACAAATCACTTAGATGGACAAAGAATTTAAGACGGCACATATCACAAAGGCAAAGGACCACATATCAAATTAAAGAGCTGTATTAAAACTGCCTTCATATCACAAAACACCACTTTCCTTCTGCAGCCTTTTGATCAAATCATGATTATTTTAGTAGAGTCACTGTAAACCAAGTAAGTTTCGACCATTTTAAACAGTTGTACAGACAGTGACAGTTTAAAACACGTCTGTCAGGAGAACCATGTGAAAGATGCACCTTGTAATGTATTTGCAGTTTGGTTTGAGGTCACTAATAGCATATTCACTAGGATTTACAAAATTCTATAGCCATAACCTGAACTTGAAAATGTAATTCCTCTAGTGCGCCTAACCTAAGGGATCATGACCTAAATGAAGATGTAAACGTATAGTAGAAATGGAGACTATGACTACTGACACCTGACTGTCTACTCTACATAGTTAAGGTCATATGCAAGTCAAAAGAAAACTCATAACCATTTAATACCCCTGAAATAGATCTAATAAATGTAAAAACTGTTTTCTAAAATTAGGAAAAACAGTCATGAAAAAGCAGAGTCACAAACACCCTTTCCAAAAATACCATTACCTTAATTTTCCTGATAAGATGGAAAAAAATGGAAATAAATGGTAGGAGAATGTATTCAGTTTGCTAACTAATTTTAATTTTAAGGAGATTACAGGTATAATATGTACAGTTTTTATGACTAAAAATGTATTTGGATGTATTTTGGATGTTCTTTATATTAACAGGTCTATGTTAATACACATTATTAAGAGTGCACTGTATTATGACATCTTCCCATGATCTTCCATTTTCTCACTTAGATGGACAAAGAATTTAACAGGGCACATATCACAAAGGCAAAGGACCACATATCTAATTAATGAGCTGTTACTTTGATACGTGTAAATTATCAGAATTGACATAAGTATATTTGTTGCACTTTATCTAATTGTTCAGTGTTTCTTAATAGTACTGCACTGTTTTTATTTGCTTAACAGTACTACACTGTTTTTGTTTGCTTGACTGAAATATTTACTTTTCAGTGTTCACATTTATATATTTGCTGACCTCTGGTTGAATTTTATTTCCTGATTTTTGCTGAAAGTTTTCTGTTCTAAGGCATTTGACACAGCCCTTTAGCTTGGACTAACTGGTTCCACATAGGGGGTCCTTTACAGCTCTCTGGGGCAGCAGGGAGTTTGTAGTGAACTTATTCCAGGGTGGAAACATTGGTCAAACTCTGTGTTATCTGATTGCCTCAAGGTGTGGCTTTGGAAGGGTCTTTTATTTTGCCGGTATAAAAATATTACCTTTGTGTGAATTTCTGCTTATCTTACTAGAAGCTCCATTATGCCTGACTGAGAGTGTTTCTTAAACAATCGGGAATTACAGAGCTGACATAAGTATATATTTTTTTGCATTTTATCTAACTGTTCAGTGTTTCTTAACAGTACTGCACTGTTTTTATTTGTTTGCTTAACAGTACTGCACCATTCTTACTCATTTGCTTGACTAAATTATTTACTTTTCTGTGTCTGCATTTATATATTTGCTGACCTCTGGGTGAATTTTGTTTTTCCTCCTACCCTCCTGCAAAACTGCTGTTGTGTTCTTAAAGTTGGTGGCTTTTTCATTTGCCCACCCCTACTGTAAATTTGACCTGGGACACTCCTCCCAGTCCCATCTCATTAGCTCATTCTACCTAATACAGAGATCATTTGGGAAGGCCAAACCCCTTAGTTCCTTAAACTTGAATTATCTTCTGTTCCTCCTCTATCCCGTTTCACTTGTTTAACAAAAAAGTACTTTATTCAGCTGCTTTTACAGTATTTGTGTTTCCTTCTATTAATCTATTACTTTATCTTGCTTTTTCTGCTACTTGCTGCTTGTTTTCTAAAGTGTTCAATTGCGTATATACTCCTTGTTTACAGTATAGCCTGTTTAAATTGTGTTATTCTAAGCCTCTTAGTTTTGTTTTAAGCACCTGGGCTTTAGGCCCACCCCTTAGCTCTCCCTGGCCCCTTTCTCCTTCAGATTCTGACAAATATGGATGGACAATTTCCTACAGTTTCTCCTGCCAGTCTGGTTGGTATGGGCATCCTGAGACAGTGTAGCAACTGCCTCATGTACATCTACTACTACTACCTAGGAGCACAATTTGCGAGAGATGCAATTACATTAGAAACCTAGAGTTTATTCTCTCACCCTCACAAGACAGTATATCTGACACTGAGAAGGTTGTCAACACAATAACTACAGGTCAAACACCGCCCACACCTACACAACACACACCCACATATGCGGAGGTCCTTAACAAAAACATACTCAAACAAAGGAGACCTCTGAGGCAAAAACACATGCGATCTCCACAGCCGTCCACACCACATACCATGCATAGTCCACACACCTGTGTCTCACAACCACTAAGGCTTAACCATAAACCCAACATATAAGTCATAGGCAACTCCATTGTGAGACATACAGATGTGCCTCTCAACAGCCTGGATAAGGAGAAAGTCACAGTTAGTTGTCTGTCAGGGGCCAGAATCTGCCATATTACATACACCCTCAAGTCTCTCAACAACAGGTACTGTTATGACTCTGTCATAGTCCAAGTTGGCGTGAATGACTTGAGACATACCTCCCTGGACTATATGAAGAGAGACATGATTGAACATGCTGAATATGTGTCGCAGGCAGGTATGCCCCAGGCCTTAAGCAGCATTCTACGGTCACCCAGAACGATGCATCAATTCAAACAGAAAATGATTGATTTTAACAATTGGGTTAGTATCTGGCATCATTCCAGGGGGATCCAGTACCTGACAGTCTGGGAAGATATGACTGACAGACCACGATGCTTTGCCAGAGATAGCCTGCATCTGTCTCACTTGGACTTCAGGCTTCTGGCAAAGGCTTTTGTCTCACCTAAAGTGCGTCTTTTAGGAAAAGTGATGAGGTTAAAACTACCAACATAAAAATTTCAGCAAAACACAAATTAAAGGTCATAGTGCTAAATACCAGGAGTCTAAACATGAAACTGCACTCATTGCAAGCATTCTTAATCCTGGAAAATGCTGACATCTGCACAGTCACAGAAACCTGGTTCAAGGCTGCGGAGAGCACCCCAGTTTTACCTGGTTACTCATCCTATCATACATTCAGACCCCAAACTGTGGGTAGTAAAGCCAAAGGAGGTGAAGTTTCAATATATATTAAAGACATACACACCTCCAGGTTGGTCAAACAGTATGATGCACAGGAGACACTCCAGGTGCAGTTAATCATTGACAAGACCCCTATACAAATTATAGCTACCTACTGGGCCCCCAAATCTGACTCAAGTTGCCCAATCCACCTATCTGGACCTCTTCAAATCTATCAATATTCAACCCTCTACCCTGATACTGATTTACTTTAACTACACAAACATAGATTGGAAGAACTACTCATGCCAGAACACAAATGCCCAGAGATTCCTCAATTTTGTTAATACAAATGCCTTGGAACAGCTAGTCAATACCCCCAAAAGTGGTGATAATATCTTAGATTTTGTATTAACCAACATGAGTAACCACTGCAGCATCCCTGTAGTATCATCCTCCCTGGTAAGATCCGACCATAAAGTGGTCACTTTCAAGGTCACCATCTCCCCCGACCCCCCTCTAGATAGGGTCAAACAAAAAAACTTCTCCAAAGCTGATTACAGCCTCCTGAGGGATGGTATAAAGAGCTTCACAGCCCCCATCCCTCTTTAGAAACTGGCACCAGTATCCAAAACTACACCAAAGTACTATACGAGCATTTATATAGATGCATGGAATCAGGAATACCCAACATTACTAAATCATCCTCTGCAAGGAAAAGTAAACCTGTCTGGTGGACATCTGCAATAAATAAACTCTATAACAAAAGGAAAAAAATTGCTGTCCAGGACCAAGAAGGATCAGATGCCCAACTGAAAGCAATCTTTCCTTAGCCTGAACAAGCAAATAAGAGCACTAGTGAAATCCTCTGAAGCAAACTTTGAGTCCAAATTGGTCACATCTACTAGAGACAATCATAAGACCTTCTTCACATATGCCTGCAATCTCAAAGGAAGCACCCAGATCTGTTCAGAACTGGTGGTCAAGGACACAACATATACAAATGCCGTAGATATAGCAAACTTTCTGGCTCCCCTCCATCAGTAAATCAGGACATCCCCAGTACCTGCCCCCTTCCCCTTATATCTAGGGAACAGGTCATGCTTTCTCAAAGACAAAAAAATACAGCCTCCATGGGACCAGATAACATCTCAGGCTGCATCCTACATGAAATCAGGCAGGAACTTGCAGTACCATTAGGCACCCTATTCAACCAAAACCTGAGTACTGGCTTCATCCCAGCTGAGTGGAGGACAGCCATTGTCATACCTTTGCACAAAGGTGGAGCGTCCATCTGGGAAATTATAGAATCATCAGTGTAAGTAGCCTGATCTGCAAGGCCATGGAATGGATTATCAGGGACCTCATTAATAAGTAGATTGGCAACCTCCAAACACTCAATCACATACAGCTTGGCTTCATCAAGGGGAGGTCATGTCTGTTAAATTTGGTCAAGACAGTGCACACCACCTACCTTGACCTGGCCAAATCCTTCAACACTATTCTCCACTCAGGCATAATAAATAAACTCTCTCAACTTGGCATCAATCTGTATGTTACTAGATGGGTAGCTAAATGGCTCACTGATAGAACCCACCTAGTCAAAATAGGGGAAGCCACCTCAAGCAGTAGACCCGTAATGAGCGGTTTACCCCAGGGTTAATTCTTGGGGCCTCTGTTATTTGGGATATATTTTTCTGAGTGCAGGCCAAAACCAGTGGGCTATGGCTGACCAAGTTTGCAGATGACTGCAAGTTGGGTGCTGTCATCAATTCCCCTAGTGATGTGGACATCCTCCAAGAGGGTCTGATCCAAACAAATGACTAGTGCCAGAAATATGGCCTCAAGCTGAATACCAAAAAATGCATCATCATCCCATTTGGGGAGAATGACATCCCCACAAATTATCACATTGATAACAACAACCTAAGCACACAATCAGTTGTGAGGATTTGAGCACCAAGGTTGATAGCAATCTGACTTTTAACCACCATGTTGCTTCTGTTGTACGAAAAGTTTTTTTACATGGCCCACCTCATAAGTAAGGGTATCTCATCCAGAGACAAGGAGGTCATAACATCCCTGTATTCTTCCCTTATAAGGCCCATTACTGAGTACAACATCCCATTCGGCATATACCTCGCAAAGCACATGCAGCAGCTGGAGAGACCACAGAGGTTCCTCACCAGGATAATCCAGGGCCTCAAAAATCTATGATACACAGATAGGCTAAAAGCCCTATCCCTCTACTCAGTTTCATACAGACACCTCAGAAATTACCTCTGTCTGGCATACAAGGCGATCTCAGACCCTGTCTTGATGGAACTGCTGCATATCCGCAAGTCGAGCTCCACTCGAGTAACCCACATGCGGGGCCTCAACCTGGTCTGTGACATCAATAAAACTTGTTGGTGAGACAGATTTCTGTCCCAGAGACTCACCCATCTGTGGAGTAGACTCCCCCTCCACATCAAGCAGAGTACCTCTTTACCCCTTTTGATGCACAACCTGGATAAATGGATGGGAAACAGAAAATACATCCCTAGGATTCCACCCGTGTCCCTGCTGGACAGGGGCATCAGGTGCTGACTTGTCTAAACATGGGCTAAACTCTTGGCTAGGCTTGTAAGGGCCTCAGGGCCAATAGTCTAGTAACTTCCTATGATCCTATAATCCCCGATTATTGAAGCGATGAATTTAATAAGTGGTGCAAACACACAGGAAAACTTACAAAGAACTTCACACCTAAATTATAGCTATCTACATTAATACTTAAACTAAAAGCTGTGGAGAAACTCATTCAAAAGACTGGCATTAATAATGATTCCCAGAACAGATGGATTATTTTACACATTTTAAAACTCTCAGTCAGTTTGCATGGTACTACATTCTTGAACTGGAGTCAATAGATTCCAATTTCATTGTGCATTATGGTATAATGTGCTGTAGGAACCACTGCATGAAATCACCAAGTTGTGACACAAGACTTCTGTCCAAAGCAGAAACAAGGTATTTCCCATAGTTGAAGGCATGTGCACACACACACATGTGTGCGTGTGTGTGTGCGTGTGTGTGTGTGTGCGTATATATATATATATATATATATATATATATATATATATATATATATATATGTATATATATATCTATATGCATATGCAGAGAAGCGCACATACACACATATATACATATGCACACAAGCACATGTGCATGCGCGCACGCGCGCACACACACACACGCACATACGCATACGCATACGCACATGCACATGCATGCACACACGCACATGCACTCACATACGCACACACACGCGCATATACGCACACACACGCACATGCATGCACATACACGTACATGCACTCACAAGCGCGCACACACACACACACACACACACACACACACACACTCACACACTCACACACAGACACATGTGCGCACACAGACACTGCTGACTTTGTAACATCTGTTATTACAGCTTGACATAGCTATTGAACAGTACTTCAGAGTGTCAAACCATGCTCATCTTTGCTTCAGCTGAACCCACAAATTTCTTTTCTAGTCATTTTCCCCTTGTGCCTGCTGACCATTCAGCCTACCTAATATGGCCTCCAGCCCATTTGTTCCAGTTATACTGGGCATCCCCAGCACACCAGCAAAAGCTGTTCAAGGGGGAGCTTTCATACAGGTAACTCTGCGCACAGCTTGTGCCTTAGCCTGTACCCTTTGTTCTACATACTTGTTATGGAAAAGGAGGAAGGAATTCATCCTTTTGACCAGGTTCCCTCCTCAAAACTGTGGTCTCATGGAGACAGAGCTAGTGTCCTCAGTTGTAGAACTACACATTAAAACCCTCCCCAGTCAGCAGCCTGCATCATACATGCATACATGCATCCATTTCACCTGACCACGGGCATGAGCACCCACATCACTGTGGGGGATCTCCTACATCATCCCCGGATGTGTACATACTTCTACAAACACACCTCTGAGATCTACCATTTCTAGCTTGGGATCACCAAGTCCACATTCCTTGATCTTCTGCACCTGTATCATGCAAGCTTTTAGTTGCACAGGAAATATCTGCCAAGTAGAAACCATAACTTCTCCCAGGATTGACAAGCTTGCATATGTCACTTACCCCAGCATTGCCCACTGAGCACTTCCAGTGCCCCACTTACTGCAGTATCCCTGCTCCGGTGATGCTGTAGAATATACCAATGTCACTTCTTAGAACTTGCAGTGGACCAATGTCACTTCTTAGAACTTACTACACTTTATATATTTGTATAATAGCCCCTGCTTATTCTATTAATTCCACTTTAATGAATTTCATTATTTTTGTATACTGTCCTTTTTTACAGTTTGACAAACCTTTGTTGTATTGTACATTTAGTTTTTGTTAGACTTTCTGTCCCTCGGCCTTCATTGAAAATTGGCAATGTAACACAGTCAGACTTTCCTAAAAAAAAAAAAAAGAAGACAAATAAATAGATAAATAAAATATGCACCTCATTGTCTGCAATATACTAAATATATAGATTAATCATTAAAGGGAACTATGGTTATGTTTGCATATATATGGATATGAAGAAATGGAGACTCCTGGAGCTGAGGATGGTTGCAGAGATGGTTGCTTGAGAATGTCTTCTGATAGATAGGGTTATGGAGACTTACAGATGCACCAGCAGTAGGTAGCAGAAGGCAGCCTGTCTTTTTATAAACAGTCCAAAAGCTGAAAAGTGATCCATTGTTTTCTGACATTCTAGCATGAAATAAATAACTGAGTCACTGACTGGCACATTTTAGCCTTTGTACTGCCAAAGGTTACAGCCCAAAAAGCAGTCTTGAATGTCAAGAGCAAAACTGATGCTATAAGCATTTACTCTTAAGTCTCTGATTTTGTGGACTACAATATGCTGACAGTGACTCGCTCTGATACGCCAACAGAGACACATAATCTTGTGTTACTCTGAAGCAAAAGTTAAAAGGAATGTGTTTTCTAAGGTTCAAATACAAGAAATGTAATTATTGTAGTCAATAATGTGTTTTTCAAACATCAGGATACAGGGTTTACAGAATTTATCATTTGTAAAAACTGAAGAGGCCAGATGCATTTTAAAAATACTATAGTCTCTTTGATTCAGATATGCTAGAAAACATCAACATTCTTCAGATAATGGTAGGCTTCGGATCAGAGATGCAACAGTCTCATGATGTCATTTAGCCAGCAAGGTGCAGTCTACTTTTGGTAACTAAAAGGCTTGTGAAATTGAGGTTTAAATAATTGTGGTTGCAGAGCACTTCTGTAATCAAAGGCATGCTTACAATTTTGAGAATGCTGTTAATCAACATCAAGGGACATAAATGTGATAAAAAAGGGGGATAACAGGTGTGTGACTTTCAAAATGTAATGCAAGCTGATGCTTGTGCAGAAAAAATGATACAGGGGTCATCTTGTGTCAAAACTCTGAATCTGTTAATCTGGAAGGCTAGCTGTGGCACACAGAAGGTTTCAGATACCAGACTAGCTATCCTGTGTTGCATAATTTAGCATGATTCTTAAATTATTTAGCCACTCAAGTTAGCAAGTGTCTGCTTCTTTATTTTTCCTTGTTTTGATGCAAGAAATGCATTATTCATGAACACAGGGTATGTATACCAATATGTTTTCATTTTTTAGTTTATAAATTTGAAGAAAATAGCTTTACTGAAGACTTTGTTACATTTAACAAATTATTATGAAGAGCAGTTTTGATATGCTAGCCTGTTTATCTAGATTCTACAGCTTTGTTTTTCTCATGTTTTGCATTTTTTGGGGTGGGTTGGTTAGGCCATTATTTTTCCTGCTGTCCCTTCTACCTTCTTTCCATTTAGTACATGTTCTCTTTATGAAAAGAAAGAGATGGAGAACTGAGGAGAGATTATTGTATAGTGGGTAGGAAAGGACTTTTTTTAACTTCATGCTAGGGAATATGAACCCAGATATGGCAAAACTGCCCTTTTCCAAGCAGACTGAAAATGCAATGAAGATCTCTTTTTTGCCTCCCTAACAGATGTGCAAGTCATAACTGAGTGTTCCACAGCTGCAAAAAATAAAATTTATTTACCAAAGTAACATAACAAATCACACCCCATTTCTGGCATTAGCATCCCAACACTAATACTGAATAATACTGAAATATCTTAACTCTAACATTGTTGTATCTCAGAATTAGGGAAGTGTTGTGAGGTAACACAAGTTGGACTTGCATGCATATCCCCTATTTCCCCTTTTACTTTCACTGTTTTGAAGATAACAATTGTGGTGCTTGAAATTTAGGTAAAAAAACAATGGGACATTTCACTTACTCCTGGAGTGGTACTACTGAATATCTACCCACCCCCCCAAATCACTTGTTTTAGGAAGCAAAAACCCACACCCTCTCCCTGATGCAGAGTAGGTGATATCAGCCTCTCAATCTGTTCTTCCCCCAGGCAAGTCAGTCTGTTCCACCCCCCCCCACCCCACACACACACACCCACACCAACACACACAAGTCAGGCCCTCCAGTGAGCAGGTCACCTTCTTGCACCCTGGTTTCCTGAGATGCAGTTTGGACTCTGTCACTCATTATTATAAAGCCACATTTTATGCTACCTGTTTTAACTCATTTGTTAACAAGGTAAAGCCTGGTGGATGTAAGTGTCCTTTTTCAGTGATAACTGAGGAGCACTGTCTGGTTAAGTGACTTGGTCAGAGTCACACAGTACACAGATGGAGATTGAAGGAATCAAACCCTTGACTACAAGAAGCAGCTTGTTAACAGCTGAATAACTATGCACCATACCTGAGTCACAGACAGACATGTACTGGGTCATAAAGGTTTTATGGTAGACTGTCATGTTTAGCATCCCTCAGAATGGTACTCTGACAGCTAGTTGGACCTGCTAGGACTTAGCCCTTTAGAAATGATCCCCTGATTCATGTACCTTTCTATACTAGATATGCCCACAGGAGGTGACATGCATGCACAGCAGAAGATTCAGTCTTGTGATTAAAATGAAATCAGAAATGTTGCCAGAATGGATTCAAAGATGGCCGCTGTTCTGTAGACACTGCTAACCTACAGCTCTTCAATCTCTATGGAATAAAACCAACCCAGAGGAAAAACCAGGATCTATTTTAATATAATAATCTGAGCTAATAACTCTAATCAACGCTCAAAAATTCCGGAAGGAAAAAATAAACCTGGATAAACAGTCAAACTACTAGGATTCTAGCAGATTATCTGAAGCAAAGGAGGGAGACAAGAAAAGAAAGCCGTGTGCTCAGGAAACTTTACATACTGAACATTTTGCAAACCAAGACACCTCACTTACACAAAATGTCAAAAGAAGACAAAAACATGGACTTTACAACAACAAAAACTAAACTCTCAGAATTACTATCACCTGAGAAAGATTTAAATTCTAAAAGACAGAAAATAACAAAGCAACAAGATTGCACAAAATCAGGGAACAAAAATAAAGCAGATCATCCTGCAAATCTGGATGACATCAAGGCAGCTCTACTGCCTATTCAAGAGGCAATAAAAGAACTGTCCACCCAACTACAATCATTTGGAAATTCTTTTAACCAAATAATAGAAAGAATGGACAAATCAGAAGCCAAAATAACAGAAAATGAAGAAAAAATAGCTCTGATTTCCAAAAAATCAGACGCACATGAAGTAGACATCCAAAACATGCAAGCAAAATTATTGATCTTGAGGCAAGATCCAGAAGGAATAACATAATCATCAGAGGCATGCCAGAAAATATACAGAACAATGAACTGATCCCTTCTATTATACAAATATTTGCCACATTACTCAAAGACCAAAAAGCAGCCCACCAAATAATAATAGAGAGGGCACACAAAGCCCTGAGAGAATCTCAAGCATCAAACAACCCAAGACCTGTATACGCCAAACTCCTAAACTTTCAGGATGTTAATACAATCTTATTATCTTCAAAGAAAAATGGTGGGTTCACAATGTGGAACAATAGCAAAATATCACTTGCACAAGACCTGCCCCTACAAATTAGGCAGGCTAGACAACTCCTCTCACCTTACTGTAAGTTCTTAATTGACAGAAAGCTAAAGTTTCAAATGAAATATCCAAATGCACTGATATTTCAAGTGGATGGTATTAAATACTCGGTCGCTAACCACAGAGAAGCAAAAAGCACTTTTCTGTCAGTTTTTAAAAAAAACTCCCACCATGGATAATTAGTTACACTCACCGGATCAGCTCTTAGAACTCTCGAGGTCGGCTGTAGGCTATGCGGACAGCTGAAAGCTTCTTTCCCCATCATTTTGCTCTTGTTTTGCCCTAGGCCTTGTGTGTTGAGTGGCGCGACCCTGATTTTCTCTCTACAGGCCATGAGGAACTCAACGGGAATCATATTTCACATCCGCCATGCTGGTTTTCCCACAGGAGGAACTACAAGACATCTGACATCTCCAGGAGGTCGAATTAAAGAGAAGGTACTTCCGGAAGTCCGTGTACATTTAGAGTCCCCCTATGAGAAGCTAGGCAGCTGGCTTAGCTGACCGGAAGATCGAAAGTCTTCAAAGCTGCTGCCGCTGTCCATCGAATGAAAAAGCTCCACATGACAACCAGCTGCAACACCAACACAGAAGAGCTCTTCCTTCAATTAAAATATCAGAAGCCTCAAGGCTTAGTACCCAAAATAAGGTCCCACACTTCTCTACCAGCCCAGACCAAAAAAAAAAAAAAAAGACAGATTAGCACCCAGATCAGTCAGCGAAGAACACCTGAAAACCCCTATAAACAACAACTGCAGAATTCACCAAGCCAATGAAGCTAACAACACATTAATTAACTCAACAAAGACCAACACAGAACAATAAGCAAAGGCAGCAAAAACAGGGAATGGCAACTCTGCAAACAGGAGCTGTTCCTCTGTTAAAAGGGACAAAAAGCAAAGGTCACACATAGAGGCAGCACTACTTAATGGAACAGTCAAAGAACAGTATGTACCCTTTTTCTTTCAGTGCCATCGATGACAATGGCCTAATCGTTTATGTTCTCCATTATAAGTCAGCCTTTCATATTTCTTAACCAAAATGGCTTAAGTTAAACTACTGATTTGATCTAT
Organism: Protopterus annectens; assembly: GCF_019279795.1. Taxonomy (NCBI): domain Eukaryota; kingdom Metazoa; phylum Chordata; order Ceratodontiformes; family Protopteridae; genus Protopterus; species Protopterus annectens. Next base: position 805,427,929 of record NC_056748.1, read on the forward strand.
AAATAACATTCCTGTGGCATTAGAAATGAAAGCAGTATCCATTCACTAGCATATTAGCACTTTTGTTATTTCCCTTTTAAAAACATATTCCAGACATATTAGTAGGCAACAAATTGTGGTATGGAAATTGAGGAGATGTAAATCATCTTTGATTCATGGAGAAGATAAAAGGCTGATGAATCAGTAACTGTCTGTCAGGAAATAATTTAGTAGGACCCACAGTGGAATGATCATCACTTATTTTAGCTGACATAGGTTGGAGATCAATCCATTGTTGATGAGTGGTAATTTTCTAAAAAATTTGGTGTGAGAAGCAATGAGAGTTCTCAGCAGATACTGCCCTCTTCACACTTCTGAATACTCCACTAGTTTAACATGTACAAGTAAGTGCTGATGTTTAGAAGTGCTTGTGAATCCTCACCTGGCAGGTGACATTTAAGAAGCAATGAAGATTACACTATTCACAAACTGAGTGAGAGTTTTACATACAGCAGGCAGTATGAAAAGAGAAGTTTTACTGTTAATGATTTTGTGGGGCTGGGGATGATCGGCAATCGGCAGTATAGATAAGGAAAGGTTACATCCACCATTTGATGTGTGTATTCATCCCATCAGTCCCAAAATTGCATAGCACACTACTGCAGGAGATGATAAGATTATATATAAGTCATAGCTGTTACAGCACACAGAAAAAATACTGGAGGTTTGTCAATGTTAGGAAACAGGTAGACGTCAATTATCCTATTTGCATTTTTTTTTTTTTAATCTAAGTCAACCAAGTATAACTATTTGGAGAAGCAGTGTCACCTCTGATATTTAAGGTAATTTCTACTAAAGAAAGCTTTCAATCTTTCCCTTGGGAATATTGTTATTTCCTTCTCAGGGACATATACATCTCAGACTTTACATCCAAATATTTCTCACCTTTCTCCTCAGCATTGCAGAGAAAGCTAATCTGCAAACTAGGATTATGGTTTTCCATGTATAACCTACAAAACCATGAGTGAAATTTTGTATATTTTTAAGCAAACTCCAGTGGACTAACTGATGTAATCATTATGCTTTATCTCCATTATTATTTTACCTCAGATTATCACACCATACCACTCAAATGTACCTCATTTTGAGGAACGTACTTCATTTGGGGTCTTAAAAAGTGTGCATTCCTCAAAGTTGCTCAAAGTTCCACATTGAAAGATTTATTTTTTATGAGTATGCATTACCCTATATAACTTTATTAATAAATGTTGTCTTATAGTCTCATTACAGTTTCAGTATGTATGTATGGATGTGTATGTATAGCTATGTGTGTATATATGTGTGTATGTGTATCAGTGAAAATGCCTGCCATATTCTTACTTTCTGGACATGCAGTTTGATGAGTTTAGCCATTAATTAAATCTCATAGTTAGGTGGAATATACTTACAGTTAACTTAAAGCCTCTGATACAGGAACTGACTTATCTTAACTCAGGTTGTAAACAAAAAGCAGCTATAGTGCCTGTATATCTATCAATATAATAAAACGGTCAAACAATATTTCAAATATAGCAAACTGCTTACCTTAATACAGCCTATAAATAGAATGCTACAACAAGCAGATACTAATAGAGGCATATAAATAATATCTGAAAAGACAAAATAAACGTTTTTTCACCAAACTATATAAAACTCATGTATAGCTGCAATGCTTTCTCCGGGGTACATAAGAATGAGTAAAATTCATTATATGAAGAATAACGATTCTGTAGTTGAGGTACATCATGCCAAGACCTATACAATATATATAAGAATTGAACAACACAAGGCAAGGGCAACAAAACATTTTGTGGTTTATTACACTGGGGATATCCAAAGACCCAACTTGAGAACAATATCACTCTACACCACACAGAATGACAAACAAATGAATCAAGAGAAGAAACAAATAGATCACAAAACCAATAAATATAGGGAGTCAATAAAAAGTTATAAGGAACTACAAAGAGAGGAATATCTACAAAGAAGACAGATATAAAACAAACTCATATGTAATCGCAAGTAGATACTTAAATTCTGTACTGAGGAAACAACAACATAACTTTACATAGAATAAGAACCCATATACTCCTAAATCTAAGAGGGAAATAAACAGAGTTAAGAAACTTCCTTCAAGAGAGGTAACGACCAATTATAGCGAAAGTTTAGACTGGGAATTAACACCTAGTACTACTATAGTTAGTAAATAAAACTTGAGATACCAATTTAGAGTTAGAAAATATGTAAATACTATTAGAGACAAGTCTCTTGAATTGATGATCCTTGACTTAACTAAGACCAAATTGATTGAAAATATGTTATCGAATCTATAACATTCTATAGTAAATCTCAAAAGAAGAGGCTTAGGTTATAAAAGCAGTGTCTTTCCTAGGGAATGAGTTGGGTAGGCTTTGTACAATTAGTGACAAGTCACGCAGGGTCACTAAACTTCTTCTTCTCCACAAACTCTAACACGCAAGTGAAAATTATACTAATACTACAAAAATATTCAAGGGTTAAACCTCTTCAGACCCTGCTTAATTCCTGGTCCAGGAAGCTAGTGGTTAGGTACAAGGAAGAGACGGGAATAAGGGAATGCTTTCATAACATGATCTTGACAAGAAACAAACACAATATGATATGTATACTCAAATCTCAGGACTACATAATAAACCAAGAAACTATGTAAATGTGGGAATTTGATTCATGGAATGTTAAGGGGCTCCAAAACATTAAAAAAAGGAAATAATTTCTACACCTTACTTTGCAAGCTAAGGCAAACTTTATACTAATTTAAGAAACACATTTAACTATAGAACAATGGTCAGTAATCAAAGAAAAAAAATGGATAAGAGAAGTTATAGCTTCAGAAGGTAAAACCAATAGTGCAGGAGTAGCTATAATCATTAAGAAGCAATACCAAGATAAAATTACAGAAACCAAGATAGATAAAGAAGGAAGATGATGCTATGTAATCCTTTCAACTCCTGGTTATTCTAAACCTATTTTACTGCTCAATATATATGCACCTTGTAATAATCAACACTCCTTCTATACATCATTGTATCCTATCTTAAGTCAATATCACGATCACTATATGATTCTGGGAGGTGACTGGAACGCCTATCAAAACCCAAAACAGGATAAATCAAGTTTACATATGGCATACAATAAGCAGGCATCTATAGCATTAAATGAACTTAAATATGACTTTAATTTATATGATCCATTTAAATATGGCAATAAAACAAATAAACCAAATAAATTTACGTTTTACTCCAACTGTCATAAAATGTGGTCGAGAATTGACTTTTTTCTAATTTCTGAATCACTAATTAATCTAGACCCTAAAATAAACATACATACTTGATACCTATCTGATCATTCGGAAATTACCCTAAATCTTACTAAGAACACCAAAAATAACACACTAAACCGAGGATATAATTGGTCCCTGAACCCCAATCTTTTAAATAAAAAGGAGATAGTTGGAGAAATACAGGATATCCTTAAAACAACCCTGGTGAATTTTTCTAAACATCAACACCTTCCAGATATCGAATGGGCGACAACAAAAGCTCAAATCAGGGGTATTTTTCTTCAAAAAGCAACCTACTATAAAAAAATCCATCTCAGAGAGGAACAACAACTGGAGGTTAAAATTAAATCATTAGGGCAAGATTTAATTAAGAACCTCAACACTCAAACTGAAACAGAATTATTGAAATGTCAAAAAGACCTTTATATGTTACACAATAATAACATCATTTCACGAAACTAAGACACTTGCCAATTACGCTAATTATGTCCAAACACCATTGCGAACACTAGCAAGGATTATTAACCAATCAAGAGTATCCTTTCAAATTTCTGAAATAACCTATGAAAATAAGAATTATACAAAAAATGGTGATATTATTAACACATTTGAAGTTATATACTCACAAATCTATGGAGACCAACAGTCCTTACCCACAAATGAAAACAGTAGAGACTTCTTACAAAAACTTAAATTCCCGAAAATCAATATGAAACTTCAAAAAGAACTAATAGAACCAATAACCATTGAGGAAATAATATCAACAATCAAAAAACTGAAACCCCATAAATCACCCGGTCCAGATGGTCTCACAACAGAATTTTATAAAAAATTTTACATTATCATTGCACAAATCCTATCCCACATATTAAACTACATAATAAACAATACAATTAATGATTTACACTTTACTGCATCCAAAACTATATTTATACTCAAAGAAAAGGCAGACCCTCAAAATCCGGATAGTTACAGACCCATATCATTATTAAATATAGATACCAAAATTCTAACATCTATTCTGGCTAATAGAATGAAAAAAATAATGGATATAACTATCTCTAGTGAACAGTCTGGCTTTTTAACATCCAGACAATCGAGTGATAATACATTAACTCTACACACACTAATCTCATATGCTAACCAAAACAACCTAAACATGTATGCACTCGTCATAGACGCCCATAAAGCCTTTGATAGGGTAAACACAAAGGTTTTATTTCAAATCTTACACTACTTTAACATACCCCAAAAATTTATTCAAACCCTACAAATATTATACAATAGCCCCTACACATCATTATATATAAATAAAACATGGTCTAATAGAATTCAGATCAGAAATGGTACACGACAAGGATGTCCTTTATCTCCGTTATTGTTCAACTTATATCTAGAACCCCTCTTTTTAAATATAAAACAAAATATATATCACAATGCCCCACTAATATACAACATCAAAATTTCCTTCTCAGCATTTGCAAATGACCTCAACATTTATTGTACAACGCCAATTACGAATATAAAGAAAATAATATCTGCTATTGAAGACTTTTATTGACAATATCAAAATACAAAATAAACCTCAAGAAAACTAACATCTTTCCTTTAAAAACACCTAAACCTTTTTCACTTTTACCTTTGATAGGACAAGTAAAAACTGAAGAAATGATCAAATATTTAGGGATTACATTCTCCATGGATAACAAAGATTTCTATCTGAATAATATTAAACAAAAATGGAACCACATTCTACTTGACCTAAATAGATGGAAAAATCTGAAACTACCTCCATTAGCCAAAGTCTCAATTATAAAAATGAATATCCTACCCAGACTATTATACATCTTCATGTCCTCCCAGCTAAGCATCCCCAAGAAATTCTTTAAGCAGATTCACACTGAATTTGCTAAATTGATATGGGAACCTAAAAAGTGTAGAATATCATATGATAAGCTGATGACCCCTAAAAACAAAGGTGGATTAGATCTACCAAATTTTGAAAGCTACTATTTAATTATAAACGCCAACAGAATCTTAAGAATTGCAAACTACAATACATCTGATAAAACGTGGTGTCCACACTAGGTAAGAATATATTTTAAACATACCAAAAGTCTGGATATAAATCCCAAAGCATTGCCATTTCTAAATAACAATATTACGAAATCATATAATCTAATGGAACCCCTTAAAAATGCTGTAACACTAACACAAAAACTCTTTAAATCAGTAAACCTGCTTCAACCCATGTTGATATTACAACCCATACATAAAAACCCCAACTTCAAAATAAATAACCAGATGTTAGACTTAAAACGCTTCCCACATATAATAAACATAACCTTACAAGATATATACCCATACTTAAATGGTTCTATTCATGAAATAAAAAGTCAAATGAACCTTCCCAAATCATATATGTTGATCATGAGACAGATTAAAGAGATGTGTTTAAGCTCTCTTTAGGATATCAACATTAATAAAGAAGACATAATGAAATGTAACCTACTATGGAAAACTCTTTTACTAAACAAAAAAATATACAGCATGCTCATACAAAGTGATAAAAGACATGAAATTTCAAGATCATATACTCATATCTGATTATTGGAAAGAAAAAAATATCATCTATTGAGAATCATAGATTAACACAAGCAATTAACCTCACAGTAAAATCCATATCCCTTCAAAAGTTAGCATTCACTCAACTCATGATATATAACAATGCATATTACACACGCCTTAGCTTGCATAAATTTAACTCTAAAAGTTCCCCAATTTGCCCACATTGCAAAGATAAAACTGCTGACCTTTTCCATATGTTCTGGAGCTGCAAATGTGTATTCAAACTGTGGAACTCCCTGAAACTACAACTGCAAAAGATGGGCTATCAAACTTCAACGCTCACTTGGGAATTTATGATATTACATATTCCCCCAAATAATCTATCCAAAAACCAAATAATCCTTCTTATTAATATTTTCCTGTGAATGAAACTCTACATAGCTACCAATTGGCTTAACCCGTACAAGAACTCTTGGGAGAATTTCAGGATTTTGGCGATAAAACATATACTAGCCCATAAACACATAATAAACAAACAAAACAAAAATCCCAACACTTTTAAACTCTGGGAACAGATTTTCAATATTATACTTACATAAACCACTAGATATAAGATACACTACAACATACACAAGAATCACCACAACACGATGTAGTCATAAACTGAGATATTGTTACTAACCCTGGAGTTAGCATTCAGAAGAAGAAGTTTTTTTTTCTCTCTTTTTTTTTTTTATAAAGAAATATTATTGAAAAAAAAAGAAATGTTGCCAGAATGCTTTACCTTCAAAAGGAGTATTTGGTAGCAGCCCTTTGAAGGTCAGCAGTAACTCTGCACACTTCCCATAATTTATCTTATTCCTTCAGCACTTAAGCTAGCTTCATCACTGCTAGAAGTTTACATATACATATACTGTGTACTGAGCTGGCAGACCATATTAATATCCCGTTCACATTGGATAAACTCATCACATATACTTAATTGCAGTAAAAGGTAGAAGCTGGGTACTTTGGCAGGAAAAAGCACTAAAGGCACTGTCATACGGATGCTAAGTGCAAGAACTGAAGAAGATCATGGTCTGGTGTGACCTGTGATTGGAAAAGTTTACTTGAAGTTTTTCATGTTCATGCTAGTAAAAAGGCATATTATGACAAGTCTGTGGTTTTGTTGAGAAAGTATCAGCTTCAGTAGCTCAAAAGCAATGAGGAAGTTGAGTTTTGATATAGGTATATAATATATCCTAAAGCCTATAGGTTCTTCTAAGATCTCCTCAACCACTAAGATACTAGAACATTTGATTCATGAAGAAATTCAAACCACAAAAGTGACTAGAGAGTGTAAATGTGGTATGAAGGAAGGGGTCCACACAATCCTAAAATTTATACCAGCTTGACCAAATCATCATTATTTTCTAGTTTGGGGGAGGCTAATTACTTCCCACATTTGGGAGGTTTAGCTTGAGATTAGAAACATTAGTATTCTAGCAGAGGGGAGACTGACTGGTGACTGTAAAAAGAAGCTAGGAGGCAGACCAGTCACTGTAGTGAAATGGATGTGTGTCTGGGAGGGACTGCCAATCCTGACAGGCAAGATCAGGGTATGCTATGAGCTTCTGTCCCTGGCAGCCTGGATGACAAGTAACTGAGGGAAGTCAATTATCAGCAGTATGGGGAGGAAAGAGACATGACAATCCAGTCACTCTTAGGGTGAAGAAAGGGGTGAGGGTTCTGAGTGCTTTTCAGCAGGGGAGGTGGTGGGTCATACCTCTCAACTAACCAGATTTTTTGCAGAATGTGTAGATTTTTGCCTCATTTATTTGGTCTGTTCATCATAAAAGGTGTGATTTACTGACAAATCATTGAGAACTGAAGTCACTACATAATGACATACATTTAAGTTTCAGACTACATTTCCTTCAGAAAATGCATGCTAATGCAACATCTATTAATCTAGCAATTTTCTAAGGTTATAAGAGCAATATCTAAAAATTGTCCCTGATTTGCTGCCTTTGTCCCCTATTATTTTTGGCTTTGTCCAGATTTCTTGAACTTAGTGATTGAGATATGGAGCTGGTACGCTATTGCAGAGGTCTTTTTTTGGAATACAATGCACAAAGTGAGACAGATTTTCATGTTCAGCAGTCAAATTAAAGAAATGTATACCTCCTCTACTAGAGCATTGAATATCCCTGACATAGTCCCTGTTGAAGACTGTGATGGCTAAAGCGGGACAGGGTGTATGTATCCAATGTATTGCTGCATTATTTCAATTTTTATAGCTGAGAAAGACAGAGTGAAAGCTTAATAGAGAGAGGAAATGTAATTACAAAATGACCTGTTCTGTTTTATTTTATCAAAAGTTTAGTTAGGGCTTTAAATGTCATAACTAATACTTGGGAGGGTAACAGTTTTAAATTCTGAGACTTGTAAGTATGAGTCCCAGAACAGCAAGGCAGAATGTGCAATAATGAGGTCTTACATGAATTAAGTCCAAGAAAGTTGTAATCTTAGTCTAGGAGTATTCCTGTTCTCCTGAGGATGGCTATCAAAGAGTTAGTGTATAAACATAGTGGGGTGTGGGGTGTAACTCCACACTTCCATTTCTCATTTAGTTTCACTGCTCTCAGAGTTAGTGTATATACATAGTGGCGTGTGGTGTGTAACTCCACACTTCCGTTTCTCATTTAGTCTCACTGCTCTCAGAGTTAGTGTATATACATAGTGGGGTGTGGTGTGTAACTCCACACTTCCGTTTCTCATTTAGTCTCACTGCTCTCAGAGTTAGTGTATATACATAGTGGCATGTGGTGTGTAACTCCACACTTCCATTTCTCATTTAGTTTCACTGCTCTCAGAGTTAGTGTATATACATAGTGGCGTGTGGTGTGTAACTCCACACTTCCGTTTCTCATTTAGTCTCACTGCTCTCAGAGTTAGTGTATATACATAGTGGGGTGTGGTGTGTAACTCCACACTTCCGTTTCTCATTTAGTCTCACTGCTCTCAGAGTTAGTGTATATACATAGTGGGGTGTGGTGTGTAACTCCACACTTCCGTTTCTCATTTAGTTTCACTGCTCTCAGAGTTAGTGTATATACATAGTGGGGTGTGGTGTGTAACTCCACACTTCCGTTTCTCATTTAGTTTCACTGCTCTCAGAGTTAGTGTATATACATAGTGGGTTGTAGTGTGTAACTCCACACTTCCGTTTCTCATTTAGTTTCACTGCTCTCAGAGTTAGTGTATATACATAGTGGCGTGTGGTGTGTAACTCCACACTTCCGTTTCTCATTTAGTTTCACTGCTCTCAGAGTTAGTGTATATACATAGTGGCGTGTGGTGTGTAACTCCACACTTCCGTTTCTCATTTAGTCTCACTGCTCTCAGAGTTAGTGTATATACATAGTGGGGTGTGGTGTGTAACTCCACACTTCCGTTTCTCATTTAGTCTCACTGCTCTCAGAGTTAGTGTATAGACATAGTGGGGTGTGGTGTGTAACTCCACACTTCCGTTTCTCATTTAGTTTCACTGCTCTCAGAGTTAGTGTATATACATAGTGGCATGTGGTGTGTAACTCCACACTTCCGTTTCTCATTTAGTTTCACTGCTCTCAGAGTTAGTGTATATACATAGTGGGGTGTGGTGTGTAACTCCACACTTCCATTTCTCATTTAGTTTCACTGCTCTCAGAGTTAGTGTATATACATAGTGGGGTGTGGTGTGTAACTCCACACTTCCGTTTCTCATTTAGTCTCACTGTTCTTTTGCAATTCCAGTACTTACCATTACAAATCTTGGAATTACAAGATGGAGCCACTGGTGAGTCCCTTCTGGTAATGCTAATGAGTATTTCATTTTCAAATTCAAGTTCATATTTATTAAGGTGCTTGAGCCAAGCAACATTACAATAAAAGCAATGAATAGATACACATTTACACAAAAATCTCTACACTGTCTTCTGATAAATAGCCAAATCAAATCATAAAAGTTTCTAAATGAATGAAAACACAAACTTTGAGGGACCTCTTTAAGCCTACCAAGGTTGAGGATTCTCTGACCCATTGGAGGAGAAGAATGTAGAAGCCACTACCTGTACTTAGATACTAAGCACAACGTGTTTATAACAAAATATTTAGACAAGTTTACTTCCATTCCTCGTCCTACAGTAAACTGAATCCCTTCCAGAATTTCTTCTTTGGCTTAATCCCATTCCTTTCTAGGATAGCTGATTGCTCTCCTGTGACACTATATAGGACAAAATGTGTACTAGGGAATAATTTTATGTTTCCATTTATGCACCAGTTGTATAGGTCAGATAAAATGATTGGAACTTTATGAATGAGTTTACTGAATGCATAACTACCCCTATGTTGGGGTCATCCATAATGGTTTTCAGTGCTATGTTATGTGTAGCTTTACTATCTAAAAGTGATTAAGCAGTGCTAAACATAACAGTAAGCCACTGGACATGCCTTAAGTTAGCTTCTACTATTCCAATGGACCTCTTACAATGAGTAAAAAAAAAAAAAAGCTAAAATCCACATGCAAATCTATTCTTCTAGTGACTCAGCCAAAAAAAAAAAGCCTTCACAGAAGACAAAATCACAACCCACAAAAACACTTTCTTTTGCCCCTGGCTGTGCATATTTATTGACATGTTTGTTTGACAAGGAATATTTGTATGCTAATTCTTTTTTATTCAGTATGTTTTACATTATTTCCAATACATAGATGATTTGATATTTGTTTGGAGGGGTGGATTATCGCAAGTTTCAGTGTTTGTTCATGAACTTAAAAGTAATAGATCCAGTTTGGATTTTACTATTGAGATTAATTCTACTTGCATTAATTTTTTGGATATGAGTGGGAAATTAGGGGAATCTATAGGCCTTAAAATTTTACCGTAAACTCCACAGTAATTTGGATTATTTATTTAGTACTGGTTGCCATTCTACTCATTTAATGTCCTCTCTTCCTAAAGAAGAGATTTTAAGGGTAAGAAGGTTGTGCTCTAAGAGAGAAGACTAAATTAGGGAATCTTGTAAGTTAGTTAAAATATTACTAAATAGGGTTATGACAAGGAAATGTTTTCTTCAGGTTATTGGCAAGTGGCTTCTTCTGATTTAGATAAACTACCCCATTATTTAGATGAAAAGTCTCTGTATAAAAACGCAATATTTTAATGATGAGAACATCATAAAAACAGATTGTTTTTGTTTTGCAGTACAATGTTTTATCTGATAAAATAGTTTCCATTATTAAAAAGAATTGGGGATACTTAAGAATGATGCCAGATTGAGTAGTATGTTGACTAATGTTCCTTGGTTTTCTTATTATAAAGGTAAAAGTAAAACAGACATATTAACTAACAGATGTTTTAATTTTAATTTTACTAACAGAATATATTCGGATTCTATAGTGGGGGCTATGAATCCCTGTGGTGAATGTACAATTTCTCCATTTATTTGTAACAGATTTGATAAGATTTAATGTTAAGGGAACATTTAACTGCACAAGTTGTGCAGTTATTTATGTATTTTTTATAGGTAAAAAATGTATCTTTGCTACTAGAATAAAAGAACTTCTAAGAAATATAAGCAATAATTTTAAAGACAGTCCTTTGGCTTGTCATTATAATGATTTTCATAAGAAAGATTTAATGAATTTGAAACTTACTGTAACAGGTTTACATGTTTAATGGATATGATGCATAAGTTAAAACAGGTTGCAATACAAATAAAGTACATATATACTTATTTAGTACACTGCTATCTATTGGATTAACTCAATGCTGTAACTGGAAAAGTGTTTTTAATTAACTTGTCATGATGTTGTAATTGTGTAGCTGAGTATATATGAGTGTTTTTGTGGGTTGTGACTTTAGCTACCTTGAAGACTTTTTTGACTGAGGCGCTAGAAGAAGAATAAATTTGTGTGTGGATTTTAGTCATTGTTTTCTAATTATTTGCTTCTTGCTGTTATGTTTAGTACTCTTAGAGTGAGTCTTTTTTGTTTAAGAACTAACTCAATATTCAGTTGGTGACATGATTGCTTGAACTCCTATTAGCAGTACTACTAAAAATGCCAAAGGGAACTAAACTATCTGCATTTTTAGTCCATATATGCCAAAATTACAGAAAACTCATGTCTTTAAATCCACTGTTAATCTTGAAGAATTCTATTAAATTCATTAAGCCAGAGTTTTTACTAAAAAACAAACTGGTTATGTCTGTTTCTGTCGGATTTGCAACAGACACACAGCTTGGAAAATTACATTCTTTCAAACAATTTGTTTAAAAGCCAAGTAATGTTGCATGTAAGTCAAAGAACTTGATTTATTACTTCCTTTACATTTACTTGTTACCAAATAATGTGAGCAAAACCTTGATATAATGAATTTTAACAGTAAAGATTCTGAGTAAATAGCAACTGCATACGCAGTAATGATCCGTGAATAATATTGGGCTTAATATGGATAAAGATACATATTTGTAACTGGTGATAGAAATGGGCAGCTGTATAGATAAAATAATTCAAGAAATATCATGGTGGTGCAGTGGTAGCATTGTTGCCTCACAGCAAAAGGTTCTCCCATTCGATTCTTGGCTTGGGTTGGGAGTGCCTTTTGTGTTGAGTCTGCATGTCCTCCCCGCAGTCGAGTGGGCATTCGAAAGACATGCGTTGAATGGGCATGCCTTCGTTGAAGGTTGGGCGTCGGGCTGGCAACTCAACACCATAAAAACTAACTGCCAATCATTAGCGGACCGGAGTTCCGCTGTGGTGACCCCCTAACCAGGAAAAGCCAAACAACAACAACCATAGGATTAATATTGCTAATATAAAAAGAAACAAAATTATTTACTCCACTTAGATATGTTTTCAGGTTTATTAGAACCAACTCCATTCAAAGTGATATTTCAGTGTTATTCTCAAAGTTTCTTAAGGCAATACTGTGATTATAAAATCTTTCTTATTACAAATTTTCATCAGTGTTAATTTTATTTTATAATTAGCAGCACAAACACAGCTATCAGTGTAGAACCTACAGTTAACTATGCAAGTATTAGTAGGAAGCAGCTTGAAAATTAAAAAAATATCTCTTCTCATGATATGCAGTATCATTACCAAGCTTGTTTTAAAATTGTTATTTTTAATATAACTTATCTTTAGATGGACTGCCTTATTAATATAATCATATACTGCACCATAAAAACATGCACAACTAATCTCTGGTCTGCTGTCATACAATGCATTATGATATAATTAACTCATTACAGCCAGGTGATGCCTGTGGATGTTTCTGCATTTACATCTTACTGGTGACTCTAGGCATCAGATATTGTCTGTTCATATTTGCATTAATAATTTCAAAACCATGCTACATACAAAGTATTAACAGACTTCATGTAAAGCTTACACAATGGCAAGCACAACTGTGTTGATATTTGACCTCTGTCTATTGCATTGTCTTTGGAATGTGGGAGGAAACTGCAGCACACAGAAGACATCCACAGACACACAGGGAGGACATGTAGATTCCACACAGAAGGCACCCCAGCTGAGAATCGAACTGCCGAACCTCTTGCTGTGGTGTTTTTTTTTTTTTTTAATTTTATCAAAACAGTGTAGCTGTAGTGTAATTGCACTGTTATAGGTCTTGGGAGTTTAAGGGTCTTGGAAGCTGGGGTTTGTGTTGTATTTTGGGGGCTCTTACAGATAGCATTGTAGCAGCTGCCAATCTGTGCAATTACAGATCAATGCGGTAGGGATGATTTCTTCTTAGGTGTAATCACTGACCATCAATTAAAGTTCAATCAACATATCAGCTATGTACTAAGCAAAACTAATCAAAAGCTGGGAATGTTCCCTTTTTCTTCTTCTTTTTTTGGCTGCTCCCATTAGGGGTCGCCACAGCAGATCAACTGTTTCCATTTCTTCCTGTCCTTTGCATCTTGCTCTGTCACACCAACCACCTGCATGTCCTCTCTCACCACAACCATAAACCTTATCTTAGACCTTCCTCTTTTCCTGTTACCTGGCAGCTTCATCCTTAGCATCTTTTTCCCAATAATACTCTGCATACCTCCTCAGCACATGTCCAAACCAACGTAATCTTGCCTCTCTGGCTTTGTCTCCAAACCTTCCAACCTGGGCTGACCCTCTAATATACTTATTCCTAATCCTGTCCATCCTCGTCACACCCAGTGCAAATCTTAACATCTTCAACTCTGCCACGTCAAGCTCTGACTCCTGCCTTTTTGTCAATGCCACTGTCTCCAACCTATATAACATAGCTGGTCTCACTACCCTCTTGTAGACCTTCCCTTTCACTCTTACTGGTACTCGTCTGTCACAAATCACTCCTGACACTCTTCTACACCCACTCCATCCTGCCTGTACTCTCTTCTTCACCTCTCTTCCACACTCACCATTACTTTGAACTGTTGATCCCAAGTACTTAAACTCATCCACCATCGCTACCTCTACTCACTGCATCCTCACCATTCCTCTATCCTCCCTCTCATTCACACAAATATATTCTGTCTTAGTCCTGCTGACCTTTATTCCTCTTCTCTCTAGAGCATATCTCCACCTCTCCAGGGTCTCCTCCACCTGTTCCCTACTCTCACTACAGATCACAATGTCATCTGCAAACATCATAGTCCACGGGACTCCTGTCTGATCTCGTCTGTCAACCTGTCCATCACCATTGCAAATAAGAAAGGACTCAGAGCTGATCTTTGATGTAATCCCACCTCCACCTTAAACACATCCGTCACTCCCACTGCAGACCTCACCGCTGTCACACTACCCTCGTACATATCCTGTACCACTCTTACATACTTCTCTGACACTCCCAACTTCCTCATACAATACCACAACTCCTCTCTAGGCACCCTGTCATATGTTTTCTCTAAATCCACAAAGACACAATGCAACTCCTTCTGACCTTCTCTGTACTTCTCCATCAACACTCTCAGAGCAAACATCGCATCTGTAGTGCTCTTTCCTTGTCTGAAACCATACTGCTGATCACTAATCATCACCTCCCTTCTTAACCTAGCTTACACTACTCTTTCCCATAACTTCATGCTGTGACTGATCAGTTTAATCCCTCTGTAGTTACTACAGCTCTGCACTTCACCCTTATTCTTAAAAATCGGTACCAAAACACTTTTTCTCCATTCCTCAGGCATCCTCTCACTTTCCAAAAGGTCTTTAATATAAAGCATGTCTGTCATAAAAAACATTAAATACAACTGCTTGAACATTTTCAGAAACATTACATAAATAAACTGGAACATTGTTATAACACAACTGCAACATTTGCTGCAAACCTTCCAAACAAAACACATCACTATATTGCCTTAAAGCATCTTCAAAATTCTATTACATTATCACAACTAAAAATATTCTAATATTTTTTTTTTCAAATCTGACAAATATTCCTCTTGAGCATTCGAGTTTAAAACTATAGCCTACTCAGAACCTTAAGATCTCAATACCAAAATCAAAATTCTCAAAATAAATTAGAATAGAACTTGTCCCAATGATATAAGACTAGTATTGACTTGAATGTATCCACAAAGACTTAAAATGAAAAAGTAAAAAGGCATCGACATTCAGAAGCCATTTAGCTGAAACACTTGATGCCCTTAAGTGGTCATTTGCATATATCCCATGGGTGTCTGTTACAGCAGGCTTAAGGTATCACACAGTGAAAACTTTAGTGTGGCTAGATTTTTTTCTTGTAGTGTTCACTAGTATCTAAGCTAAGACAATTATACAAAGCTAAATGTTTACCTAACAGACAGGGGGTAGGTAGTGCACATTTACATACTACCAAATGATCTAATAGCCATATCTGTCCCACATAATCTTAATGCATATTTTACAGCACAAACCATAAATCTACAACCAAACTTTAATCCTTGTATACTTCCTCCTTCTCTCTCCCTGTGTAACTTTGGAATTTAACTTCTCTCTTAATAAGTTACTACCTCAGTCTATTTTATGCTGCCTCACTCTTATCCTTTAACTGATATATTATTTCTTTGACATTTTACATCTGCCAATAACCTTCACCTCCCCCCTAAGTAATCCAATTAAAATTCTCTAGCATTTCATCTATGTATTACATTCTATCTCTTTACTTCATTTAACATTTTAGTTCTACATTTCTGCCTTTTATTAGAGTTATACTTTTTCATCTTTCACTAGTTTACAACCACATACTATTTTCTTTACAAAGTTACTGTCTTCTGAGTTACAAACTTTTTTTATTTATATTACTTCTTAAAATTTCTGACTGTATTTCCTTGTCATTTTTTACTGTGTTTATGTTCACCATTTTTGTAAATCCTATATATTAATTATTTGCCACTTTATTATTGTAATCCATGGATCTTTTCTTCCCGGACTGACACTGAAAGTGGGAGTCTAATCCAGTCAGACTGTCCAAGCTGATATCCCAACATGTGCGAGCAAACACACAAACACACACAAATATAGATTTAGTTACAATGACTGATTTTAAAACATTGAAATTCATATGGTTGAGACTATATTATTGGTGTTTTATATAAGTTGAACAGCAACATACCAAGACAAATAAGCACCCTGCAACCCCCACCCTGTTCTGTAATTACATATACCAACTCCAAGATAGCACTACAGTGCAGAAAAGGGCAAATTCCCTGAGCCTCACTGTACAGTGATTTCAGTACAAACAGTTCAACTTTTTAAAATGTTCATTATATGGTCTCATCCCTATGAATTTTGACATTTTAAAAAGTCAGTCATCTGAAGCAGACCTATATATGTCCACATTATCACATGCAGGTTATAGCCTAGTCAGACTCTGTGAGTGTGTGTGTGTGTGTGTGTGTGTGTGTGTGTGTGTGTGTGTGTGTGTGTGTGTGTGTGTGTATAGCACCAGCAAACTGGCTGTACTCTTGCTGGTTGTACTAAGACCACCATTTTTGTTACTTGGATCTATATCTACATCCATATCTATATCTATATATTCGTTTCCTCCCCATCTTTGCTTTATTATCTGTTCACCAAACACTGCAAGTTCGCATTGCTATCTTTGGACAGCCTGGAGACTAGAACATTATCTGGCTAGAAGAAGACAGATGTCTTGCAGCCTGCTTATTGGCCTTGTGGGACCTCATTCAGCTGGCTAACACTCTCATTCACTCCATTCTTAGCACAAGGAAACATTCTGTTTTACAATGGGTGGTTACTAATACTCCAAATGAATGTCTATATATATATTCATGTGCTACTCAAGCAAACACAGTGACAGGTCCATGTGTTTATTCAAAAAAAAAAAAAAAAAAAAAAAAAACACCTCAGTAGTAAAGCATAGGTAGCCCATCTCTCCTGCTAAGGAAGGATTCTATTTTCTGAAGTTGCTTTAAGTGAACTGAACTGGACCCCTTTTCTCATTTCTGAATGCACTCTCTTAGGGCACTTATGAATTGCATTACTATTCTTGTAAAAAAAAAACAAGATAGATTATTCCAAAGTAAAGACGATTAAAAGATATACATTGTCCATGGCTTGCAAGGAAACTTAAATCTTTTGTGATGCTCAGATACCCATTCCAAATCAGGTGGAGAGTGTCTGTCTTGCACAAGATACAAGACTATTGCTAACTTTGAAATTAACCTTTAAGTTTTAAAGCAAAATTTGCTAACTTGGAAACTTTAAGATGAGGACTCACTATATTTTAGCTTTCTAGACTCTTGGCCTAAACTCAGAAAATATTCTAGGTATTAGACATATATTCAGCTTTCCACTAATGATTCCTTCTGAGAGCAATATGCTGAAATGTACTCCTAAGTTTTTTTTAGATTATTATTTTTTTTACTATACTATATATTCTTCACTTCTGGTATTGCAAATGATGACATTTTCCCTAGAACTATCCTTCACAGAGTCACTAGGAACTTTTTCCTTTGTTTTACTTTGCAAAAAATGAGTATATTGGAGATTAAAATGGATTTTTTTTCAGTGCCTGATGAGAAATATTACAAAGCCTTCCTTAAGATGGCAACACTGTTTCCCAGAATCTTTACTGATTTATTCATATTCTCACTTTTTCATTGGCATTGTCTTATTCCCAGAAAAAATGGCATTGTCAAGCTCCTTCTAAAAATAGCACACCCTAAATGTCTGCAAAAGTTCAGGCCTGTACAGAAGTATTTTTTCTTAGATCCTTTCTGAGATTAGTGTACAGTCAACTGCTTGATATTATTGATAACCATGGCACCATTGCTCCAGTTCAGGATGAATTCAGAAAAGGGCACAGTAACCACCCTTGAAGTCACTTATGCCACTGATTCCAAATGTGTGCTCCTGACTGCTAATGGGAGCCCTCTTCAATGTTCATGAGAACATTTGACAGGAGATACCATGCACTCTTGCTGAAATTCTAAGAAAAGGTCATATCAAATGGTCCAAAGACTACATTATATGTCATATTGTCCCAGGTTAGAACAAATATTCCTTCTTGGTCTTGAAAGAGCAGCTATATTTTTATTTTTTAATAACCTGTATATTGATTTTCAAGGTCTAAATGCTACACTTTCTACAGACTATTTTGTTCTTGCTTCTTCATGAAAATAATGTTATCTGATGATATAGTAACTCTACACTACTATTTCTCTGGACCCTAGGGATGTATTTACTCCATTTGCCTTCTTGTATATACACAGCAACAGCGCACCCAGTAACTCCTGATATTACAAATAAATGTTTCCAGATTATTGATCCCGATACTATTCAGGTGAAATACATCTCCTACTTAAAGCACCTTTGGTTAGGGTTAGCCCCCAGTTTCAGGTTCTCCTATCACTGTGATCTCCCTGCAGCTAATGCACAAAGACAGCTTAGGACTGCTTTGGAACCACCTGTCCTCTAAACATGGACAGTGGTAAAAAACGTTGTATTTTCAAGTTGGATTGTGCTCTTTACTAAAAAGCTACAGATATGTTCAAACAGAATATGTAGATTTTGCCCCCACTGAGTTCCTAGAAATATGGCTATGTGCTCCTGTCTAAAGACAGCTAATATCTGAGCACTAACGGAGCTACATTCTGAAGTGTATCCTTTCTTCCTAGGCTTCATTCACACAGTCTTATAGTTCTTATTGGTTAATTGTTTGTCTATGCTCTTTAACAAATTTGCTTTGGCCCTTCCCTTCTTCTCTTTAAGATCCAAGACTGAGGGTTTATTTACTCTTTTTAGGCCCTGGTGTCTCCATTAGTAAAAGTGAAAAGAGCAAGCAATGTGGACCATGCTTCTGTCACTCTAAAAGGCAAAACAAATAAACTGGCTTTAAAGTGTGCCCTTCAGTCCCATTTCAAAGTTCAAGCTAGTTGTTTCTGCTTCAATGATAGCATCTAAACCATTTCGTATGGTTTGAGGAGTTACTCAATTTAGTTTGATTTGCCTTGGCTTCTCCTTTAAAGCTGCAATGCTAAATACTAGAAAATGTCTAAGCCTTCACCAGGATGCAAGAAACTCCCTTACCAGCCTCAGTAAGAAGCTGAGATCCCTCATAAAATCCTCCAAAGCTAGTTACGAAAATAAAATTGCCAAAGATTCCAAGGACAACCACAAGGCATTCTATAGCTATGTCAAGAATCTAAATGGCAATGCTCAGATCTGCTCTGAGCTACAACAGAATGGCATTAAATATACTGATCTCAAGGACATTTCCAATATCCTGGCAGATCAATTCAGTGCTAACTTCACCCCCCTCTCACCCCCTAAAGGGCCCATCTTAATACCGAAAGATTTCCAAATTCCGGTAATCATGGCCACACAGGTAAAAACTACACTCTCCAAAGCTAAGAATACAGTATCCATGGGACCACACAACATCCTGGGCTGTGTACTACATAAACTACAAAATGAACTGGCACCTCACCTAAGTGTCATGTTTAGTCATAGCCTCACCTCAGGCTTTGTGCCCACTGAGTGGCGCACAGCTACAGTTATCCCACTCTACAAGGGGGGATCCACTTTGGATCTTGCGAACTACCATCCCATCAGTTTGACGAGCCTGATCTGCAAGGCCATGGAACGTATTATCATTGAACTTATAAACAAAGACATTGGCAACCTTCAAACACTGGACCCCACCCAGTTTGGGTTCGTGAAGGGCCGATCGTGTCTCCTGAACCTGACTGACTTCTTTGAATCAGTCTCCAGAGCCATGGATGAGGGTAAGGTAGTCCACACAACCTATATGGACCTCACCAAGACCTTCAACACCATCCCTTACTCTGGAATCATAGATAAAATTACTAAGCTGGGCATAAATCCCTACATCACTCAATGGTTTGCCAACTGGCTTACTGACAGAGCCTACACTGTAAAAGTAGCTGACTCCAAATCCAGCTCCAAACAAGTGACAAATGTACCTCAGGGTTCAGTCCTGGGACCGCTCTTGCTTGGCATCTACTTCTCTGAAGTACAGGCCAACATTAAGGGACTCTGGCTAACAAAGTTCACATATGACTGCAAACTGGGAGCTATTATTGAATCCCCACATGATGTGGATATTCTACAAAAGGGCCTTACAGAAACAGATGCTTGGTGCCAGAGCCATGGGCTCCAGCTCAATGCCAAGAAGTGTATAGTTATCTCCTTTGGGAAAAACCATGCACCCATGAATTACCACATAGGTGGCAGTACACTAAACACTGAAAGTATGACAAGAGACTTAGGAACACAGGTGTACAGTGGTCTCACCTTCGATAACCACATTGCCACAACAGTTAGGAAATCCTTCTATGTGGCACACCTCATCACTAAGGGCTTTTCATTCAGAGAAAAGGAGGTCATTGTCCCACTGTACTCATCCCTCATTAGACCCATCATAGAGTACAACACCCCATTTGGTATGTACCTCACAAGACATCTGCAACAACTGGAAAGGTCATAGAAACACCTCACTAAAAGAATCACAGGCCTAAAGCAGATGCCCTATGCTGACCGACTAAAAAAACTCCAGCTATACTCTGTCACATATCGCCTACTCAGAGGCGATCTCTCCTTAACATACAAGGCCATGTCAAACCCAGAGCTGTTGGACATGCTACACTTAACGAAATCCCAATCCATCAGAGCCACATGCTCCAGGGACCTAAACCTTGTCATTACAATGAACAAAACATGCTGGAGGGATAGGTTCCTGACTCAGAGACTCCCCAGACTCTGGAATAGACTGGCCATACATGTCAAGCATAGCGCCTCCTTGGCTATCTTCAAAAGGAACCTTAACGACTGGATGGGAGATAGGAAATTTACCCCAGGGATCACTTCAGTCACCCTGCTAGACAGGGGTCCAGAGAAGTAAATATTGTGTGAAGAAATAGCCAGGGAATTGTTATGGCTAGGCTTGTACAGGCCATAGGGCCAATAGCCTAGTACCAACCTATAAAGCTATGAACCTATGAACCTTTGACAAACATTTCCAGCTAAGGGTTACTTATGTTATCTTTTGTTAAATATGTAAAATTTTGTTTGATTTATGCTATTTGTCCTGCTTACCTATCATGATACTGTTCTGCATATTGCACATTGTATTTTGGTCATTTGTATGTCCGTTATGCCTTTGACCCAGGTCACAACAGAAAAGATCCACCTAAAATACAATAAATAAATACATAAAATACAAAAATAAGACAACTGACAATTTTGCATCAGAAATTAAGTAAAGAGGTTATCAGATGAGAAGGAAGAATTGTAATTTTAAATTATTTTCTTTAATATCTCAAGCTTTTATAAAGTAGTAATTGTAGTACTTTCATACTAAGTTAACCTATAACAAAACATGCATTGTTAGAAATTACATACCCAGTCTTAACTTCAAGTGCTGTTCAGCTTGCCATATAAAATGAAAATGAAAGTTATTTTTCTAATTTAATAGAACAAGTATCAGTTTATTGAACCTGACACTCCTGAAACTCTGAATTTTATAGGCTTGTGACTAAAACTATAACTGTTCAAAATGTAATAGGATTTATAGAAACTAGATCAATAAAAGTAATATTTTGCTCTATATTTTTTAGGTATTTCACCAATTAACTGCCCGAGTGAGAACTGAAGTCCCCATTAATTCATATAATAAATTTTCAAAGCTGCACAAGGTTTCTTGAAGACTAATTAAGACTATGTAAATTCACAGAATTCTTTACTGCCTATTAGCAGCATTCTGTCCTGCTGGGTGGTGAGAGCTTTGTTACCACGTTAGTGCATTCTGCTGAACAGTAGTTCTGCATATGGAAATTTATATATAGCAGCAGCAGCCAGCTTCTGTGCAGAGCAGTGTATAAAATGCATAAATGTGTGCTCCACTGTAGCTGTCTACACCTATATATCTCAATGGGGATTGAACCCTTACAAAGGGAAGTGGGGCAGCTTATCCCTACTCAGAGTGCCAATGTGTCCTTTGTTCTGTGTCTGTCTGACTTTGTCTGCATCATAATTGTGTGTGTGTGTGTGTGTGTGTGTGTGTGTGTGTGTGTGTGTGTGTGTGTGTGTGTGTGCGTGTGTGTGTGTGTATGCTTGTGCAGCAATCCATATAGCAGCTCTAATGTAATTACCCTCCCCTGTCTCATAGTATAGACAGTTGTTAGGTAAATACAGTATACAGATTACAGCTGTGGTAACATTTCAAGTTCTACGTGCATGCATTCTGTGTGTGTGTGTGTGTGTGTGTGTGTGTGTGTGTGTGTGTGTGTGTGTGTGTGTGTGTGTGTGTGGTGCGTGTGCGTGTGCGTGTGTGTGTGTGTGTGCATAGCTCTCAACTTTCCATCTTCAAAATGAGGAACATTACCTCTCATAATATGGAACAACTGGGCAAAATGTGGAACACTTACTAACAGCTTAAACATTTCTTTTGATGAATCAATATGATTCAGTTCCATTTATCATGGATATCAGTAAATATATTTAAAAAATTCCTATCACAGAATGTGTGACAGATGCTTCAATGTGGATCTTTGAAGAATATGAACTTTTTAAGACCCCAAATGAGGAATGTTCCTCACAATGAGGTACACTTAAGAGTTGTGTGTGTGTGTGTGTGTGTGTGTGTGTGTGTGTGTGTGTGTGTGTGTGTGTGTGTGTGTGTGTGTGTGTGAGAGAGAGAGAGAGAATGTCTTCTGTGACCTGTATGCATGTGTACGTGGGGGGTTTATATTACCTACTACAACAGGATGTTAGAGCACTCAGCTGACCAGTTGTTAAAACTGCGCAGTTGAGTAATTCATAGATCTGCATTACTCCCCTTGAATTAGATGTAGCAGTGCAGGGAATGTACCCAAACGTGAATTTCATTGTAGAGCAGCAGAGCAACTTATCTCATCTTTATGCATGCATCTGCTGCATCATTCTTAACTAATCCCATACAAGCCTTGCTTATGCACTTTTCTGTAAACTGTGTTTGAAGATGAGCTAATTGAATGTGACTTTTCTCAAACAATAGACTGTAGGATATTCAGTATTTTTTAATTTAGGGGTATTTTAATGTAGTCTGACTGCATAGCTGAAAAAGAATTATAGGATGCTTCCATGCTGACTGATTTGATAGCTGAAAAAGATTGCTATGTGATAAGCTCTCATTACTATACCAGTTATTATTTCTGAGGCACACATTTCTAGGAATTTAGGTCAGAGATATTTCAAAAACATTTCATTATTTTATTAACTTTCAAATAAGCTTCATATTTATAATATCACTTTACAAATAATTTAAGCTACCATTATAATGAAGCAATGGTAATTAAAAAAGTAACTGTTCACATTACATAACTGAAGAACTATGATGAATTTTCAGAACTACACAGCTCTTAGCCTGATGGTATATTTAAAATGTAAGACAGTTCTACAGAAGGAAATGTATAAACAGAAACGTGTTCCCCCTTGCATAGATTTTAAGTACAGCCAAGCACAAGAGAAACAGGGAGACATTTTGATATACTGGAGAATCTCATTCACTATGATTGACCAGCATAAGAGAATGCCCCACCTCCTGAGGATAATCTTTGGTGGGAAGCAAGAGTGAATGCCGAGAGGTTTTATGGCTGTACAACATTTGAGACTGTTTACTGAAATATAGCATGTGTGTCTTACTTGTTTTTCTATGCAGTGATATTACATCTGTTTTGTAGGCAGTATCCAGTACCTTCACAAAATGTTCCACTCATCTTTTGCCATTGTTGTAATGGAGCCACTTGTGATCTTAGAGTAAAGCTGCTAGGAGCTTAACGCACTTTTCTTGCATGAAATCACTCTGTAGTCTTCTGTAAAGAAAAATGTTTTCACAGATAGCATTAGCCTTAGGAAATTTAGATATGATTCTGGAGCATGGATGTTTTCAAACAACCCAGCTGTCTCTATTCTTATTGGGAGAATGGGAGTAGATGCTGTAGTCACAGACAAATGTTTGGAAAACATCAGTAGCTTACGTACTTTTTAAATGTTAAAATGGTCAGAATATCATATCACTTGATTTGATTGATGACCCTAATTATCTATTTCCAGGTTGATGATGTCATGCATGGGGGTGATGCATTCAAAGGCTGCACCCTGAAAGCGCCAACCTTTTGTGTAGTTTTCAAAAAGATGATATGTTAAAATCCTACATTTGCCATATAAAGCCCACCATCACCCCATGGTACATGATAAGTACAACATGGGCAGATACTTCCAAGAGTATGTTCTAATATACCCACTTGTTTGCACACCGTAAGGAGGTTTTGACAAAGTAAGATTAGTGAATCTCTTTGACCTGGTGGTTATAAACAGGAAGTTCCATAATGAGCTCATACTCCCATGCGTGCCTGAAGAAAAGTATCTGGATGGACAAATCTACTTCCTGTCACATGTTACAGTCTCAGAAGCCCACTGGAGCAGATGTCCTAATAAATACAGTATTAGATAATAATGACATTTGGAAGGATAATACTGCAAAATGCCGTGTTATGTGCATTACAATAGTAACAGTGACTCTTTCAGTGCCAAGGTGATGGTATTCCTGTATAAATACTTCAATAGCTGACGGCCCAGAATATAACCTGATGTTAAATTGTGAACAATGCAGATCTGATGCTCTTCACAAGCTGGGCACAAATGTGTATACTTTGAAGTAAAAAAGGGTTACCGGGAAATGTATTTTGTAGATGTGAGAATATGTGCACCTATTATGCCCAAAATTGCTAGTTGCATCTACCGAGTGAAAACTATTTTTGTTGCCACATATTTTGGCACAAGTCAAGCAACATATGATACTTAGCCACAATGATGGTCACTGACAGACTTTATACATTATGACAAATTATTTAATGTAGTATTCCAACTATTCATTTATTGATGGTAGCATATATTTTACAGCAATATATTAAGTGACTAAAGTGATATATGGATTATAACAAATAAAAACATTAGTTTGTAAAACAAACTTAAATTTTACTATTTTAGTATATGTTTAAGCTTTGACAAAGAAATCTCATGCAGTTTCAGTGGTGCACAAGGACTATATGAAATTGCTACAAAAAAGAAAAAAATAATAATTACAAAATCAGGTATCAAAGGTGAATGTCTTTATTAGCCACCTACTCTAGGCACAAATATTCAAGAAAAAACTTTATTCAAAACTGTGTTGCTGCCAATGCTAACAATATGGATATATAATGCCAAGTCTGGTTTTCAAAAAGACAACATGGAATTAATTTCATTTTAACAGTCAAAATATGCATTGACAAGTTCCTTTAAAAATATGACTGGCAAAAATGTAATAGAGTTATTTAAAACTATTTTTAGAGCGGGACACAGACCAACATAATTATAGCAATGAATGAACACTATGATTTTTTTTAAATGACAGTTTCCAAACCCTTTAAGAAAATAAAATGTTTATGTTTCCAATAATAAATGGAGTCAAAGTATGCATGGTTAAGAATCTTAATTGTTGTCTAAAAACAAAAATGTGGTAACACTTTATGGTCTTTATTACGTAGAACTACACAGACATTTTGCTGGCTGCCTATTAAAATGTTGGCACTCATTATGTCGAGTCCTTACAAACCAAACAAAAAGTTGAAAACTCAAGAGAACAGCAGCTCTTGAAGATCGCTCTTCTTCCTTAAACTTCTTTTCTGTAGAGGGCAAGCCCCCCATCTCCCCTGTGTGGAGGGCAAGTGCTCTCACCCCCCAGTTTATATATAGCAACATTGTGGTCACCATACCTAGGAGAAAAGGGAATATTCTGGGAAATGGACATATCAGACTTAGTATATGTCTGTTTCTTCAGCCTTTCAGTCTCTGTGTTTTGGGACTCACTCTAGTGTAGTTACCACTTGGCTACCTTTGACAAGTACCAAAAACTCCAATTTAGTTCCTATGGATGCTTGACAGGTCATTATAATTAATGGGCTGATCCCTAAAATTGAATAAAGACTACCTGTCCTTAGAGATCTCTCACCACAATATACATCTATTGTTCAGAATACGGAAAACAAGATCCTCCATTTTTATATATCTTGCCAACCATTAATAGCTCTGCTGTGTTCCACTGAACAGAGCTAACTGGCTATGTTCCTCTGCTTGTAACACCCTCACTTTCAAAAGTCTTAACAGAGGGCGTTGATCACCTCTCATGAAAAAATTCATGATTAAGGACCAAGCATATTTTCTATGAAATCAGAAGGCCAAACTATTAGTTTGACCACCTACCAAACTTGTAGCCACAATGGAATAGCATTCCTGGTAAAACTAGGAGTAACAGCTTTATATATTGTTAGTACTATTCTGAAAAAAAAAAACACATGTACTCCAAAGACTGGGTTAACAATTGAGTGTTACCTGCACCATAACAGCTCTGTAAGGATTACCATTGTATTTGATACTGGGGTATCAGTTACCTGTGTTGTTATGCTTCTCTTCATTCCTCTCAACCACTTGGCACAAGAAATCTGGATAAAGCCTAAAATAATAGGGGGTGGGACAAAGGCCCCAAAATAGGGACAGATGTTAAATATTACTCCCATAAGCTTGGAAATTTACTAGAATAACAAGATTTGTGCCAGCATGCATTTTCTGAAGGATATGAAGTCTGAAACTCAAATGTATGTTATTATATAGCGACTTCAGTCCTCAGTGACTTGCCAGAAACCCACAGATTTTATAAGGAATAGGTAAAAATCTGGGCATTCTACAGATGAGAGTTATGCTTCTGTTGTAGAACTACATGCTTGTTTACAACAGACTGATACATAATTTATAGGTAGTTTGCAGTCCCGAAAGGATCCTAGTCCAGATTCCCAGTTGCCCCCAAGCACTGTCTGGTTAAGAGACCTGCTCAAGGTCAGACAGTAGACAAATGTAAGCTGCAGAAACCAAACCCTGTACCACAGAAAAAAGAAGTCATGTCTTACCATAACATTCCATCTGTGTTGTTTCTCTTCTTTCATTCATCACTGATGGGTTCGGTTCTGAGTCCTCGGAACCGAGTTGGCCTTTTTACCAAGCTCACGCCAATCAAAAAACTCTCGAGCCAAGTCTCTACTCAGAATGGCCTTCTCCATGTTACCTCAGATCACGTTTGCTAGGAATAGAGAAGTAAAGCCAAGGCCATTTCTGCGCAAATACCCTAGGACATCACTTGGACCCAAGGCATCTCCAGGAGCCTTTGGAGGAGGAAGGAGGGTGGGAAGTGATGAATGAAAGAAGATGAACAGCACAGATGGAACATTATGGTAAGACATAACTTATTTTCTGATGTTGTTAATCTTCTTTCCATTCATTACTGATGGGACAGAATCCCAAGCTACCTTGAGGTCCATGGGCAGCCCTTATGGAAGAACATTCCTTAGTACCATTGAGCCAAAGGCAGCTCTCCCTATGGAGACCAAGTCCAATTTGTAATGATTGATAAAGGTATGAGGCTAAGCCCAAGTGGCTGCTGCGCAAATGCCATCCATGGAAGCCCTGGAGTGGAAAGATACAGATGTTGACATAGATCTAGTGGATTTCCTGTCCTTGCCTATTTAACTTTTGGTATAGGTTCTTTTATGAGGGAATAGATGAAATGTATTCACTCCCTTTGCCATTTTGATAATGTAACCTTTGAAACAGCATTTCCCATTCTAGGCCCAGAAAAGGAGATGAAAAGCTGTTCAGACTTATAGATAGGTTTGGTCCTGTCTAGGTAAAATCTCAGTTGCTTATGTACATCCAAGGAGTGTAGGCAGTACTCTCCTTTAATGGAAAATTTCAGAAACAACACTGGTAGGTCAATGGTCTGGTTAATGGAAAATTCAGAAACAACTTTGGGAAGAAAGGATGGGTTCATCTGGAGAGATATTCTGTCTTTATGGAAGACCAGATAGGGCCTCTTGATACACAATGCCTGCAGCTCTGAGACTCGTCAGGCTGAAGTGATGGCTACTAAAAACAAGGATTTCAAGGACAAGAACTTTAGGTCACACTTCACTGTGGGTTAAAAGGGTTTTTGAGTCAAAGACTGAAGGACTAAAGTGAGGTTCCATAGTTCCACAGGCTGCCCGACAGGAGGCCTGATATGAGAGGTTACCTTGAGAAAGGCTTTGCATAGATGTAAAGAGATGAAAGGGGTGCCGTCTATCTAATTTATATAGGAGTTTTTTTCTGTTGTGTACCATTTGTTTTGGCCGTAACACTGGATACAGAAGCAAAGGCTAACATCTCACAGTATTGATGGAAATATGGCTTTATATTATTTGACAACTGGGGGTCAGAAGTACATATATAATTTCAATATGGTGTGATATATTTATTTAAGGGCTGGACTGAGAAATGAATGCTAATGCCTTGTGGTTTTTGGATTTCATACAGGCAGATTATTTTTGGAGCCCTTCAGCACAGTGTTGAATTGACAATTGGTACACAACAATTAACTCTTAATATATGTTTGAACATTCTGGAAGAATTCTTATAATAATTATCTCAGCTTTGGCCGGCTAAGATCTAGCTGTATTCAACTGGATGTATAAGAGAATTTAAATACCTTTATCTGCACTTTTCTTCAAATAATACAGTATTTAAAATGAGTTTACTGTGTTGCATGATTATTAACTGAATTGGAAGTTTTGACTCTGTTCTTAAGTTAGTGCTGGCTTTAATTTTATTATTTGTTAGTAATTGCAGGTGTGGGGGTAGCCACATTCTTTGATTTCCTGTCCTTGCCTATTTAAGTGGTACAGTTTGAAATATGTTCTGCTTAACAACCTCAGCTTTGGCCAGCTAACATCTAGCTGTATTCAACTGGACGTATAAGAGAATTTAAGTACCTTTATCTGTACTTTTCTTCAATTAATACAGTATTTAAATTGATTTACCTGTGTTGCATGATTATTAACTGAACTGGAAGTTTTGACTCTATTCTTCAGTTACTGCTTGCTTGAATTTTATTATTTGTCAGTAATTGCAGGTGTGGGGGTAGCCACATTCTTTGATTTCCTGTCATTGCCTATTTAAGTGTTTCAGTTTGAAATATTTTCAGCTTAAAAACCTCAGCTTTGTCTGGCTAAGATCTAGCTGTATTCAACTGGATGTATAAGAAAATGTAAATACATTTATCTGCTCATTTTTCAAATAATACAGTATTTGAATTGATTTAACTGTGTTGTATGATTATTAACCGAACTGGAAGTTTTGACTCTGTTCTTCAGTTACTGCTGGCTTGAATTTTATTATTTATCAGTAATTGCAGGTGTGGGGGTAGCCACATTCTTTGATTTCCTGTCCTTGCCTATTTAAGTGGTACAGTTTGAAATATGTTCTGCTTAACAACCTCAGCTTTGGCCTGCTAACATCTAGCTGTATTCAACTGGACGTATAAGAGAATTTAAGTACCTTTATCTGCACTTTTTTTCAAATAATACAGTATTTAAATTGATTTAACTGTGTTGCATGTTTATTAACTGAACTGGAAGTTTTGACTCTATTCTTCAGTTAGTTTTCCCACCCACCCTGCCTGTTTCTGTTTTGGTGTTAATCTTAGGGGCTTTGAAACTGCCCGCTCCTCTTCTAAATTTGTGTTTGGATACTCCTTCTGGGTCCATCTCATTTGCTCACTCAACTGAGTGCAGTGAGATCATATTCTGATTTCAGGCACTCCTGCTGTGTACAAAGAGAGCATCTGGGAAAGAGAACAAAAAAAAATTTTAAGCTTGTTTCCAGCCTTTCCTGTTAAGTGGTCTAGACTGTTTGTAGGCTTCTGAGCCCCCAACCCCTTCTGTCTTGGAGGGAAGCCTTCTAGCTTAGTTTTGTTTCTTATAACTAGCTAGTTTTCTTGTTTCAGCACTCAAATCTGTTTCTTTGAACTCAGCACTTGTTCAGAACTCATTGTAAGCACTACATAAGCTGCAAATTACTACATCACTCAACTTTCCTCATTTGTCTAGTGGAAAGCAGTTTTTAGTACTTAATAAATAAGCACTTATCCAGGCATGTCTAAGGGTCAGCTCCTGGTGATTTCTCCTGTCTACCTGATGAATCTGGGCATCTTGGGGCAATGCAGCAATTGCCTCATGTACACAGACAACCCTCTCCTCCTACCACCCAACACTACAACCTGTGAGAGATGCACTTATATAGCCAAACTGGAAGCAAAGCTCTCTTCACCCAAGACTGGACTAGACAGTCAAGAGGAGAAAGTAAACACTTGCACCACACCACACTCATCATATAGTCCCTCAAAACCTACACTACCAAAACACACACATTGAAACACAAAACACACACCTACATTCATGGAGGCTCTCAATAAAAACCTGCCCAAGCATCAGGGACATCCAAAGTATAAACTCAAGCAAACTCCACCCCCCAACACAACCCAAATGACACATAGCCCACAAACTCAGTGTGCCACTCAACCACAGCCCATAAGGCATAACAACATACCCAATACTCTAGTCATAGGTGACTCTATAGCCAGGCACACTGATGTTCCACTCACTAGACTAAACAAGGAGAAAGTTACTGTCAGCTGCCTGTCAGGTGCCAGGATCTGCCACATAATGCATGCACTCAGGTCACTCCACAATAAGTACAAATATGACACTATCATTGTCCATGTTGGTGTGAATGACCTGAGACATACCTCCCTGGACTACATGAAAAGAGCCATGGAGGAGCTCTCTGATCTTGTATCCCAGGCAGGTATGACCCTAACCCTGAGTAGCATCCTGCCATCACCCAGAATGATACCACAGTACAAGGACAAAATGATTGACTTCAACAATTGGCTAAGCTTCTGGTGTCATTCTAAGGGGATCCAGTATTTGTCTGCCTGGGACAACATGTTCGACAGTCCACGATGCTTTGCCAGAGATGGCCTGTACCTGTCGCCCTTAGGATTCTGGATACTAGCTAAGGCTCTTGCCACCCCTATAGTGCCTTTTTTAGGCAAGATTCAAATGACAAATTCACCACCATAACAGGTACAAGCAGGCAAAATCTGAGGGTAATGCTACTCAATGCTAGAAGTCTAAACCTCAAAATGCACTCACTCGAGATACTCCTTAAAATGGAGAACATTGACATCTGTGCAGTGACAGAGACCTGGTTCAAAGCTCCAGAGAACACCCCTGCATTACCAGGTTTCAATTCATACCACACCTTTTGGCCACCTAACCCAGAAAGAAGCACTAAAGGCAGAGGCGTGTCCATATTCATTAAGGATATCCACACCTCCAGGCTAGTTGTACAGTATAATGCATCCGAGATTATCCAAGTGCAACTAACTCTGGGAAAGACCGCAATCCAAATTGTAGCTTGCTACAGACCCCCCACCATGCCCCAGGATTCACACTCCTCATTTCTTGATACACTGGAAAGTATTAGGGTGCAACCCAGCACCCTAATAATGGGCGATGTCAACTACCCCACCATTTAATGGGAAAACTACTCATGTACCAACTCTTTTGCTCAACATTTTCTAGAATTCATAAATTCCAACACCTTGGATCAACTTATTCACACCCCCACCAGGGGCGGCAATATCCTAGACCTGGTCATTACCAACATGAGAAACTGGTGTTCTACACCAGAGGTCAATTCCTCGTTGGTTAGATCCGACCACAAGCTAATCAGCCTAGACATCCACATCCCACCCCCAGCCCCAATTAGGGAAACCATCATAAAAAACTTCTCCAAAGCCAGCTTCACACTTCCTAAGACAGAAGTGGCAAACTTCATGGCACCCATGCAGATGGACAATAGAGGTATGATTGCTGAATCCTACACAAATGCACTTTATAAGCACTTACACGAGTGCATGGATCATGCTATCCCTAACAGAACCAAGATGTTATCCTCCAAAAAAAGGAAGCCAATCTGGTGGTCTTCTGCCATAAACAAACTCTACGACAGAAGAAAGAAACTGTTGGAAAAAGGAGTAAAATCCCATCACTGGAGGAACTCCCTGGTCAACCTCAGTAAGAAGCTGAGATCCCTCATAAAATCCCCCAAAGCTAGTTATGAAAACAAAATTGCCACTGACTCTAAAGACAACCACAAAGCATTCTATAGCTATGTCAAGAATCTAAATGGGAACACTCAGATCTGCTCTGAGTTACAGCACAATGGCACTAAATATACAGAACCAACTGATATTGCCAACATCCTAGCAGATAGGTTCAGTGCTAACTTTACCCTCCTCTCACCCCCTAGAAGGCCCATTTCTATACCGGAAGAATGCAAAGTTCCTATAATCACGGCTGCACAGGTAAAAAACACACTCTCCAAAGCCAAGAACACAGCATCCATGGGACCTGACAATATCCCAGGCTGCATTCTACATGAACTACAGAATGAACTGGCACCCTACCTAAGTACCATGTTCAATCATTGCCTCACCTCAGGCTTTGTACCCACTGAATGGTGCACCGCGACGGTTATCCCACTCCACAAAGGAGGAGCCACGATGGACCCCAGGAACCACCGCCTCATTAGCCTGACGAGCCTGGTCTGCAAGGCCATGGAACGTATCATCGTGGAACTCATAAACAAAGACATTGATAATCTCCAAACTCTGGACCCTACCCAGTTTGGATTTGTAAAAGGCAGATCATGTCTCCTAAACCTGATTGACTTCTTTGAAGCAGTCACCAAAGCCATATATGAGGGTAAAATGGTTCACACAGCTTATCTAGATCTCGCCAAGGCTTTCAACACCATCCCCCACTCTGGAATTATAGATAAGCTCACTAAACTAGGTATAAATCCCTATGTCACAAGATGGGTCGTCAACTGGCTCACGGACAGAACCCACACTGTGAAAGTAGCGGATTCCAAATCCGACATCAGACCAGCGACAAGTGGATTACCACAGGGTTCAGTCCTGGGTCCTCTCCTGTTTGGTATCTACTTCTCTGAAGTGCAGGCCAACACAGAAGGTCTTTGGCTAACAAAGTTTGCAGATGACTGCAAACTAGGAGCCATAATCGAAACTCCTAACGATGTGGACAAACTACAAAAGGGCCTCACTGAGACAGATACCTGGTGTCAAAGCCATGGCCTGAAGCTCAATGCCAAAAAGTGTATTGTCATCCCCTTTGGTAAAAACTCTGTACCCATGAACTACCACATAGCTGGTAGTCTACTTAATAATGCCAAAAATGTGATAAGAGACCTTGGGACACAGGTGGACAGTAGTCTCTCCTTTGATAATCACATCGCCACAGTGGTCAGGAAATCCTTCTACATGGCTCATCTCATCACAGAAGGATTCTCATCAGACAAATTACTGGCCTCAAACAGATGCCCTATGAGGACCTTCTCAAAAAGCTACAGATTTACTCCATCACATATCGCCTACTCAGGGGCGATCTCTGCCTAACATACAAAGCTATGTCAAACCCAGAGCTGCTGGACATGCTCCACTTAAAGAAATCCCAATCCCTCTGAGCTACATGCTCTGGGGACCTAAACCTTGTCACCACAATAAACAG
This sequence comes from Protopterus annectens, assembly GCF_019279795.1. NCBI lineage: Eukaryota > Metazoa > Chordata > Ceratodontiformes > Protopteridae > Protopterus > Protopterus annectens. The sequence continues at coordinate 805,461,851 of NC_056748.1, forward strand.
AACATGCTGGAGGGATAGATTCCTGTCCCAGAGACTTCCCATACTCTGGAACAGACTACCTATCTATGTTAAACAGAGCTCTTCATTAGCACTCTTCAAGAAAAATCTTGATGATTGGATGGGAAATGGGAAATTCACCCCGGGGATCACTTCTGTGGCTCTACTCGACAGGGGCACAGGAAAATAAATTTCTTGGGTGGCGAAAGCCAGGGTACATTTTTTGGCTAGGCTTGTATGGGCCCTAGGGCCTATAGCCTAGTACCTACCTATGAACCTATGTTACTGATATTGGTACATTGATAGAGGGCATTTGAGGGCTTCAATGTCTAAACTGTATAAAGGTTCCTAATATTTTGTCTTAAATGGGAAGTTTTTGATTTGGGTGTGTTTCTGTCCAAATTAGCCAGTTGTTGTTTGATTTAGTGTTTTATATTGTTTGGAAGTTTTGATTTTTTTGCAAGAGTGACAAACATGGATCTGACTAATATTACTCATGGCTTTTTGGCTGATAGAGATTACATAAAAATTTGTGATGCTTGTATATCATCAACCAAGGAGGGAATTTGGGATTCAGTTCAATCTGACTCTCGTAAAGACCGTTTTACTAGGCTAACTACTGAGATGAAAGAAATGCAAATTCAAATTTAGTGCCTTAGATTATTCAAAGCCTATTCAAACAACAATATTACTCCACATGGTTTAAGAGTTAGGACACAACCTTTTGTCAAGGGGGTGAATGAAACCTTATTAACTCAATGGCAATAAGTACATTCTTCTTCTATGATTTTTATAAAGATTCTGATAGAATTCTATGAACACAGAATCACGACCTTGACTGCAAATATAGATGAATTATGCATTAAATTACAAGTATACAAAACTCATGACATGAATCAAGAACAGGTCTCTTTACTCTCAGGATGTTTGATACAGTTAGAACAAGATTTAAAAGCTAGAATGATTAAGAAGTTTCAGAGAGCTGTCAGAGACTATTCCACAGGTAAACCATTTGTACTTAAGAAAACTCTTCAGTTTAATGATAAATTAGGGCCAGCTCAGCCCAATTTTAAGAGGAAAAGAAAGAGATCTATTTTAAAAAATACTAAGTCTACATCTGATACATCAGGGGATGAATTCATTTCCAACATAGATAGTGAAGGAACAGTCCTGCATAGCTCTCCACCTGTCAAAAAGGGTAATGTGAATTTCCCTTTAGGAGATCCAGGCGGGGAGGGAGGAAACATATGGAGGAAACAGGAACAAGTTTGGAAGCCATGTTGGCAGTGTTAACACACAAATAGACAACTGTTTGAATGTTCACACCATTTCATCTTTGGAACTCACACAAACAGAACAGAAATTGTTGAATAAAGGAATGGGTTTTGTTCCCAAGTTCATGGTTCAGAATTTTCTTTTGCACAAGATGTTATTGACTTTTATTGTAAATTAAATTTAAAATTATATTTTGCAGATTAGGTGTTAAAATTCAAAGAACTTCAAGTTTAGAACCTCTAATTGTGTACCTCCTATGAATAAAAATGTGGCTATTTTTCAAAATTTGGTGCTGAAAGAGTTACATTTTTCGAACACCAAAAATGTAGAACATTTTCAAAATAACATTACTAGGGATGAACGCATGGCCCTATGTGGTCTGAGTTAGAATAGGGAGATAGTTATTAACCAGGCGGACAAAGGGGGAGCTGTAGTCATCTGGGATTGACACATGAATCATAATGAAGCCATTTGTCAACTTTCAGATCAACAATATTATCAATGTATGGATTTGGATTCTACAAATATTTTTAAAGCTGAAATTGACAATTTTTTGACTTTGGCTTGTGAAAAAGGCATCATATCCAAGCATGACAAATACCATCTTATGGTAGTGAATCCTGAAAAACAGATATTTTATATGCTACCCAAAATACATAAAAACTATGAAAAACCTCTGGGTAGACCTGTAGTGTCAGGACAAGGTTCCTTAACAGAACTATTATCTGAATATTTGACGAAATATTTGAAACTATTTTTGACACATGTCAGAGCATGGATACAGGACACTACACATTTTTTGAATATCATAAACAATATACAGTTGGAAAAGGGTTGGATACTGTGCACCTTAGATGTCAGTGCTTTGTATACAAATATTCCTCATTGGGCTGGTCTATTAGCACTTCACGTTTGTCTGTCTCAAGTCCCCCTTTATCCACCTTGGCTTAATAGATTCCTTTTGTGCTTAACTGAGCACGTGCTCAACAAAAATATTTTTTATTTTGACAATGTCTGGTATTTACAACTTAGGGGTACTGCAATGGAAGTGTCTTTCGCTCCTGTTTACATGGACTTATTTATGGGTTATGTTGGACATCATTTAATCTACAATATGGACCATGATCTATTTTTGGGGAAATAGATATCTGGCGTCGTTATTTGGATGATTGTTGGCTAATTTGGAAGTCAGATGAGCATTATTTAATGGAGTTTGTTGAATATCTCAATGAAAACAAATGGAGAACCCATTTTACATTGAATTATCATCGGGAAAGGGTGACTTTCTTAGATGTAGAGGTTAAAGTACTAGAAGATGGTACATTAAGTAGTAATGTTTATAGGAAATATCCCCAGTTTAATAATTTGCTTTATGCGTCCAGTTGCCACCCCCCACATGCCATTACGAACATTCCTAAGTCTCAGTTTTTGAGAGTAAAAGGAATATGTTCTACTATGGAGATTTAGCAGGCTCAACTAGATAATATGGCTCATAGATTTTATGATCGAGGTTACAAGAAATATGATGTTGATACAGCTATGAAGAGGGTCCACAAAGTTAATAGACAACAAACTCTTGTATATAAAGATAAAAATTCTAGATCTGACTCCCAATTCAGATTCATCATGGAATCTGGGGACAATAGCAGACAATTACAAGAGATTATACATAAACATTGGGGCATTTTATATATGGAAGAGAGATTATCTCAGTATTTGCCTTCTAGATGTAGGTTTGGATATAGAAGGAGAACAAATTTGGGGGGCTGGTTTAACCATTACAAAAAGGGTAAGATGGCACATAAAAGTTTGCAAACCACCTTATTAGGTGGCCCAGTAATGGGTACTTTTCCATGTGGACACTGCAGATTCTGCAGTATGGTCCCGAAACAAAGTTAATTTACATCATTCAATTGTCCTAAAGTTTATGATATAAAAGTTTTTGGAAATTGTAATAGTGATTGGGTGATTTATTTGGTTAACTGTACTTGCCCTGCCTTTTATGTTGGGCAAACCTCTCGCCCTTTTAAACTCAGAATATCAGAACACATGAGTGACATTAAATGTCATAGAAATTGTGTCTTTCGGCTTTTCCCGGTTAGGGGTCGCCACAGCGGAACTCCGGTCCGCTAATGATTGGCAGTTGATTTTTACATACTGGCTTGCCAGGCCTGATGCACAACCTTCAATGAAGGTACGCCCATTCATGCATGTCTCCATGCAGAAGACGCTCTAGCTGAGAATCGAACCGGACAGCGTCTTACTGTGAGGCGACAACACTACCGTAGCACCACCACTGCGGAATATTAAATGTCATAGAAATAAAATGCTTTATATAAACATCAGGTTTTACATCCCTCTGCAAGGTTTGGATTTACAGTGATAGATAAATTATATAAACCAAACACTTCTTCAGAAAATTTACATTCCCTTTTGGATTATAAAGAAAAAGTGTGGATAATAACATTGGGTGGCCTATTTTCTCCAGGACTCAATGAACAATTGTGATTGGATAATTGTTATAATTGTTTGTGCACTATTTAATTGTAAGGTGTATATGTATATATATATATATATATATATATATATATATATATATATATATATATATAATGATTGCTAATTGAATAGTTATATTCCACTGATGAAGGCTTTATGCTGAAAAGAGTTTGCTTTATCACCCTTTGGGTGTTTGTTTTTTTTTGTATTTTTATAAATGGGTAATTTTGCCCATATAATTTTGTATTAAAACTCTCTTTTGTGGAATCTAGTGCTGAACTATGTGTTTTTGGATTAGGGGTGCCATCTATACCATTGTGGAAATTAGAAATTGCCACCAGGTGTACTCATACAGTAGAGGCAGAGGCTCCATTATCAAAAAACCTTAGCCAAGTATTGCAGCACTGCAGTCATTGGAGCTGAATACGGGTCAGGCATGTTATCCTTAGACCAGATGGAGAACCTTTTCCATTTATCCTGATATAGTCTTCTGGTTGATGGTTTATGACAGGCCAGAATTATGTCTCATACAGGTGAGGTGAGATTAGCTTGCCTGGCAACTAATGGAAGTGGAGAAACCAAGCTGTCTGCTTGAGACTGGACAGATTTGGGTGGCTCAACCCTTGGGGGTGAGTAATCAGATCTGGAAGAGGGTCCAGAATCCATGGCAGGTATACTAGGTGAGGCCAAAGGAAGGGGAACCAAACTTGTCAAGGCCAGAATGGAGCTATGAGTATCACCTTGCATCTTAACCAAAGAGCTTTCTTTAGAAATTGTGAAATCAGGGGAATGGGAGGATAAGTGTAAAGAAGTCTCATGGGCCAGTCGTGTATTACAGCGTCCCATGGTGACTCCCCCTCTGGGGAAACAGCTGCTGCACTTGTTTGATGGGGAGGTGAAAAGATCACAGCAAGGTTGGCCCCAGTGGCTGAAGATTTCTGTCACCACCTCGAGATTAAGGCACCACTCGTGAAGCAGAAGAATACATCTGCTCAGTTTGTCCGCAATCACATTGCAGCTCCCCAGGATATGCGTTGCTATCAGAAAGCAGTTGAAAGCTATCACCCACTGCCAAATTCTCATGGCCTCTTGACAAAGGGGTAAGACTTGGTTTCTCCTTGTTTGTTGATATACCAGACCACTGAGATGTTGTACGACTTACTTGCATTTGTCCCAGAAGGGAGAACTGAATGAAAAGCCTGCAATGCTAACAGCACTGCTCTCAGTTCCAGAATGCTGATATGCAGGTGGGCCTCTGTGGTGGACCATGTGCCTTGGACTGTCACTCCTGGAAATGGCGCCCACCCGATCAGTGAAGCATCCATGGTCACCATGGCCCTGGGCTGAGGAGATTGAAATGGGTGACTCCAAAGTTCTGCATCTGGCCTCATCCACCAAAGGAGGTCCTGCTTGCAAGAGTTGGTTATTTGAATCTGGTAACTGAGGGGGTGATAGTTCGGGAACCACTGACAAAGAAGGATCCATTGTAGGATTCACATGTGTAGCTTTGCTAGGGGCACTATTGGAATTGAAGCTGCCATGGATCCTAGGGCCTGAAGAACTTCACTTGCTGAAACTTTTGTTTGACAGAGTATCACTCGGAGCTGGAGCCTCAATCACTGTAGTCTGTGATTTGGGAGTGACACTAGAGAAGACCAGGTATTATACACTGCTCCAATGAATTCTATTTGTTGTGTAGGAGTAAGGTTTGATTTCTCCCAATGTATTGTTATTCCCAAAATTTTTGCCAGAGAGAGGGTATAATGCAGTGCTGTTACCAGAAGACACTCGGTGGGGGTGGCCAGAAAGAGGGTATAATACAGTGCTGTTACCAGAAGATGCTCGGTGGGGGTGGCCAGAGAGAGGGCATAATGCAGTGCTGTTACCAGAAGATGTTCGGTGGGGGTGGTGAGGAGCCAGTCGTCCAGATATGGAAACACACAGAATCCTTGTAGTCTCAAGTGAGCTGTGACCACTGCCATGCACTTTGTGAACACTCTGGGGGCTGTCGAGAGACAGAACAGCAGGGTGCAAAATTGATAATGACTGGCCCCTAGCCAGAAGCAAAGCAGACTCCTGGAGCATTTGTCCATTTTGATGTGGTAACACACATCCCGGAGATCTACTGTGCACATCCAATCGCCTTCCCTTAAAAAGGGAAAATGGACTGAACCGTGACCATCTGGAATTTGGTTTGGGTGACAGACTTGTTTAAGCTGCTGAGATCCAAAATGAGTCTCCAGTCCCCTGTATTTTTTGGCACCAAAAAGAATCTTGAGTAGAATCCGGATCCATGTTGGTCTGGTGGGACTGGTTGGATGAATCTTTTTTGAGACAGCTTTATTATCTCTGAAGCTGCTTCTTCCCTTTGACTGGGTGGAACGTCGGGAAGCTTTTTTGCAAGATTTGGTTGACAAGAAAGGGGAATAGTGTAACCTCTGGTGATTATACTCTGCACCCAACGATCAGTGGTAATAGATTGCCAGGTAGCTTGGTGCAGAGAAAATGACCCCCGGCTGCTTCCAGAGGTAAGCAATCAGGCTGCTCCTCAGGAGCACTGGTAAGGCTGTCCAGAGAAGGAGTCCCTAGAGCCTTGGTTACAAGGACCCCCTCTGCCTCTGTAGGGACATCTTCCAGAATTGTTACCCCTTCTGCCCCTGGGGGTAACATCACCACGTGTGGCACTGGAAGGACCCTGAGATTATTTTGTGCCACATTTTCCCACTCCTCTGATTCCTGGAAAAGGTTGAGGGTTGGAAAATCGTAGGCCTATGGCAGACAGGGCCTTGCCTGCTTGCTCACACCTGGCTAGCTTGTCCTTCACTTTGGAGGCAAAAAGAGATGATGCTTCAATAGGAGCATTCAAAAAGAAAGACTTAAAAGAGTCTGCAAGGTCACAAATGCGCATCCAGGCATGACGCCTCATGACAATGCCCGAACCTTCTGCTGTAGCCGCCCCTTTGGTCGCATGTGATAGCAACTTCATGGACGAGTTGGAGTTCGATTCCAGTATTGTTAGATGCGAGGCCACTTTGGCCCTGACCTCATCAGACAGCTGTCCTGCGAGTGTCCCAGAGAGTTTGGAGATAAAGTCCCTCTGGAGCCTTGTAAAATGTGCCAAATAATTTAGTGACCATATAGCAAAGGTCCCTTATGCAAAAACTTTCTTCCCAAGTCTGTCCACCACCCAGGCCTCCCTGTTGGATGGGTGGACAGTGGGACTTTCCTCAGCCAAGTCCTTTTTTGTGGCTGCCGCCACCACCATAGCATCGACTGGTAACCCTTTTGATCAATGTGGGTTCTCCTCAGGAGGGGAAAGAATTCTGTCTGGTCTCTGAGGGATTGCCTCAATAGAATCATGGTTCTTCCAAGTGTGCTGCACGATGAGCTGGATGAGCTCATTGGCAGGCGGGGTCACCCAAAAGGTAGAAGGCCAGGCACAGAAAGCCTGCAGGAACACGGACTCCTCAGACGAAGGGTTGGAGGGCTTCCAGTCACCTCTCTGTTTTAGCATTTACAGGATGTCTCCAAAGGAGACATCATCAGGAGGTGATCATGGGGACTCTTCACCATCATCATAATCTGTGTCTTCTGTTAAAGACTCCTCAGGTGAATCCATGTGCTTCCTCTTGCATGTCCTCTTTCGAGGTGGCTCCTTAGTGGGGGTATCTGAGGAGGACTCGGAAGAGTGGGTACCCTGAAAAGGGGTGTCCTGCGGCTTCTCTGCCCGATGCCCTGGGGGGAGTCTGTTGCAGTTGTAGCTCAGGGGGTGAAAATTGGGGTTCTGACATCAAAGGGGTGCTTCCAGAAGCGAGAGACCTCTCCATTGCATGGAAAGCAGGTCCCCTGAAGCAGGATTGTAGCCCAGAACCGAGAAAGACAACCTCGGGACTGGGGTCACACGCCGCTCCGACGAACCCAGCCCCAAGGATGGATCCTCAAGCAGGATCGCTGCAGATGTGGCTATCGGCACCAAGGATGGAACCGAAGACAAACATGGATCCGTGCCCCAAGCTGAGGCACCCATCCCCCCAATCCCCAGATTGATGAAGGACCGTTTCCACAGGAACCAAAGACCAAAGGGGCAAACCTGGAGCCTGAGTGAGGTCCACTATAGGTGCTGAGGTGATGGGTTCCGATAAGGACGTCGGAGCAGAAGGCTTTGGAACTGAAATGGTCAAAGGAGGAGTGTAAGAAGGAGTCCATGGAGAAGCCAACTCAAGTCCTGCAGGCGGAGGAGTCTTAGAAAGTGTAGGTATCCCCCTGGTTGCCAACAGCTGGTTCACAAGATGCACCACATCATGTTCTGACAGGCTCCTGGTGGATCCAGTGGATACCCCGGATGGCGAGTCAGGTTGGTCAATGAATGGGCTATACATCTGGCCCAGGAACAGATCTACAGAAGGGGCGTATTGGTTCCATGGTGCAAGGTCTGCCAGCACTGACGTCTCAAGTTTCAAGACTGGGATTAATGGGTTCAAATCCAACTTGGTCAGAAAAAGGCTCAGTGACGAAGTGGTACTCGGAACTGAAATGGTAGGTTCCAAAATTGTAACTGACGAAGGTATCGAAGGCATGCCCTGAGCCATACTGGCTGCAGGTGCTGAAGTCGAAGTAGGAGTAGTGAGGTATATCATCAGTGCCGAAGGCAGGATTGGTGCCGAAACTGGTGCCAGTATCATAGGTTTCAACATGCTTGGAGTCAACAAAGAGGGAGCCATAGAGCCAGAATTATGCTCCGAGGACAACTTGGGGACCTTTGATTTCACAGGCTTACCTTGATCACCTGATGGTGATGAGTGAACTGAGTGGGACCTCTTTTTGTCTTTTGTAGGAGGGGTTAAGACCTCCATCGCAGAAATGGTCTGAATAGGGAGACTTAAGTAACCCTTTCAGTATCAGTTTATTTTTTTCGCTCATTAAGAGTGTGTTGACTGAAACTCTGACAAATGTCACAAGGAGGTTGCACTGAAAGGTGGGGTACCCCCAAACAGTATACACAATCATCGTGAGAATCACTATTAGGTAACCTGCCATTACATGAAGCACAATGCTTAAAACCTGAAGTACCTTTCTTATCTGACATCTTGACAGAGAGACACCACAGGCAAACAGTTTAACCAGTCTGTACTAATAAGTCAAACACAGTTGAAAAAAGCCACACAGTTGTATCACTATAGCGATATGTATAAGTAAAACAGAAATACCTTACTGAAAACACACTAACAGGCTAGGAAAGAAAGGAGAAATACCAGCTATGATATTGAAGGAATACCACAAGGGTAAGGGGAGAAGGCCGTACCAACAATGGTACTTGAAAGTTTACCAACAGTAACAACGGGTAGAGCTAAGAAGAATGATCAAGGTCTGACAGAAGAAAAAACACGAGAGATACTAATCGCTCACTAAAAGAGAAAATATCAAAAGTTTTCCCCAAAAAAATCAAATAAAGTTCCAGTTAGCTGAGAGCTCAGCTGAAACACAGCAAACAAGATCTGAGGTAATTGGGTAGAAGCTTACTTCAACAGTTTTTCAGCTGGCACGAGCTTGGTAAAAAGGCCGACTCAGTTTGAGGGCTCGGAATTGAACCCATCAGTAATGAATGGAAAGATTAACAACATCAAAGCTTTATCCCTGTCCGCCAACTATCAATGAATGATATGTATTGTAATTGTTTAGATGACATGCGTTGCATTCTAACTGCACAAATGTATAAATATTTCTACTGTATTGTAATATTTAGATTTTCTGTTGTTCTATCATTGCATGTACTGTTATTTGCATTTCTTGCTCAGACTGTGACTAAAAATAATATTTGGACTCATTTACCCAGCTATCAAACATGAAATAAATCAATAAATAAAATTAACTACCTACAACTCCTGTCATCATCAGTCCGTCAAAATGAGAGTTGCTACAGTGTATATTATCTGAATTCCTTAACATTTTGAAAATCGCAGTCTTTGTGTCTCGAATGGAAGTAGCTACCATAAAGTAAAAAACTGATAAGCAACATCATACATCACTTATTGGCAGAAAGTTGACAAAATATTGGACAAAACAAATTGATCTAATTAGTCAGCACAGCATCTTAATACAAATTGCATATTGTCTATGGAAACCTGATGTTATAGATTGTGTACTTAGGCAATTGTATATAGTTTGTTTTGTAAATAGTTGACTAGTTGATTATGTTATGTGATTTTTATGTTTCACTATTCATGGTTCAATCTATTTGAAGATATGGAAAAAATGTTAATAAAAATTTCTTTGAGTAAGAGAAAATGGGAAATAATGTAAATTCATACAGAGGATCGTGTGCTTATATTGTTGGTCAAGCTAACGTGAAAAAATAACTATGAATGACATATGACAAAGCTTCATTATTTCAAAATATGTAAATAAAACAGTTCCCGTGTACTAAGCTAACCAAAAGATGCGAATGAATAAATGCACGGCACATTTTATTAATAAACAACAGAAAATGGTAAAGGCAGGGGTATAGATTTTTCACTGTTCTTTTCTTACTTTTTATGTGATTTAGGGGAGTAAGTAAAACCCTGCCCTTGGATTCATTAACACATATACTAAGTGTATATCATTCTGAGTGAACCGACAACACAAGCATAACTCACACCTTCTTCCTCCTAATTTTAGTTTTCCTACTGATTTTCTTGCAGCCTTAAATATTGAGAGGAATTCATAAATATTACTACAAAGTGCAGACTACATGTACACGTAGTGTAATCTTTCTGAGTGACAAGAAAGCACAAAAAATGTAGTAGGGATGTTCCTGAATACAGGTCATACATACTTAGTGTACACCTGGTGTTTAGTGTTCCCCTCCATATGTCTTTCATGCTGCAAAAGTGTTGTTCTGTTAACTTGTGAGTTTAGAGCAATATTTAAATTCTAGTGATATCCAGTGTTCTCCCACAATATTGCAGGATTTGCTCATTTGTTTAGTAGTCTAGGGGAGCTTAGAGGTATGATAGCCTCACCCATACATACATACACATACACACACACATACATGCATTCACACATTCATGCACATACACAAACTTGAACTCACTCACACACACGCGCGCGCACACACACACACACACACACACACACACACACACACACACACACACACACACACACACACGCACGCACGCACGCACACACACACACACGCACACCTTCTACCATACCTATCCCCTAACTCACACACTGTGACCACCCTGACAGACACAGTCTCACACACTTACACACACACACACATGCACACACACACACACACACACACACACACACACACACACACACACACACACACACACACACACACATACACGCACACCTTCTACCATACCTATCCCCCTAACTCCTCACACTGTGACCACCCTGACAGACACAGTCTCACACACTTACACACACACATGCACACACACACACACACACACACACACACACACACACACACGCATGCACACGCACACACGCACACACGCACACACACACACACACACACACACACACACACACACACACACACACACACACACACACACACACACACACACACACACACACACATTCTGACACTCTCTGGATAGCTCTTAACCTTCTGCATACACTCACAAATTCAGCTGCACACGTACTCATGGCCCAGCATTTTTTAATATAATCTTGCCCACTAAAAGTAATCGGTGAATGTGAAATTTTTGCTGAGTTAATTAACTCTGATGGCGTTGTTAACTTAGGCATTTTTGGGGAAAGCACATGGCTAATTAGCGTAGACCTCTCCCTTGGAATGTCTCATTAGCATATAGCTCAGCCAAGGAGATGGCTCACCATGGTGGGTCTACAGACCATGTAAAATCACTGAAGTGGGCCTGATTCTGAACTGGAAAGGGGCACTGCAAGTGGCAGCCTGTGTTAGTTCTTACCACTGGTGCTGGCCCTTTCTTAATCCAGCATCATATCATATCTACAGAACTGAAAAAAAATACTGCACAAGAATGTAAAAGAAATAAAATAATATTTCTAGTGAAATGGCTTGGCAATAGCTGGACAGATTTCAAGCAATTAAGAAATGAGCATTTGTCAGAGAGTTGCCCTTCTATTACTTGCTGTCATTTGTGACTATGCTTTGGATGTTAAAGCAGTGGGTGGAAACAGCACAAAGATAATAAAACAAATTCACATTTCCTTGCAAGTCATCATTTAAAAATTGCCCAAAATACACTTTCCAAAGATACTGCAAAACTAGCAGGACCTGCCAATTATAAGGGATTAAATCAGCTTTAATAAAATATAAAACAATGGTATAAGCTTTCACACTAGTCACAGTGTTTCTTCAGGTATAGGTTGTTGTTGTTGCTGTTGGACTTTCGGCTTTTCCTGGTTAGGGGTCGCCACAGCGGAACTCCGGTCTGCTAATGATTGGCAGTAGATTTTCACAAACGCTGAGGAGCCAGCTCGACGTTCAACCTTCAATGAAGGCACGCCCATTTATGCATGTCTTTCGAACGCCCATCCAACCACGGGGAGGACATGCAGATTCCACACAGAGGGCACTCCCTGCAGTCCAGCCGAGAATCGAACAGGAGAACCTCTTGCTGTGAGGTAACAACGCTACCGCTGCACCACTGCGGATGTTTAAATATCTGAGAATTAATGTAGGCCATCATGTATCATCGTAATGATATTACCAATGTCACAGACACCCATGATGCTCTACAGTCAAGTGCACTTACCCTGTTTTTAGAATATAATAGCTGGGATATAAAATAAAAACAAAATATTTCAGGACAACTGTTGTTTTGCACTATAATCTGTTTCATATTTTGCATTTGTCATTGGGGTGCTTTTGAAGGGGTCTATTGTGCTGACATTAATTAGGGTCTTTGAATACTGTTTGTGTACCAGATATTGTACAGTACTAACCAGTACTGTTGGTACGAATAAAGCCCTGAATTTGATTAGATGCTCAAGCATCTGCCGGAGCTGGGATGAGTAGGACTTGCTTACCTATCTTTGGTGGAAGGGGTCAGACTTGGGTCATCCAAAGCCACAATCACTTGAGAAGTAGTGACACAAGCATAGCCCTGATGTAGATATTTGGCCACCAAGCTACTTTAATAGTAGCCTTTATGATGGGTGCACATATACATCTGTACAAGGGAAGGCACAGTGGTCACATGTCCTTGCCTTAGGCAAGGGGCAATGGCCTATACTAGCAAGGCCTATACTATACTATACTATACTATACACCTTCTTTGCTGGGATTCCAGTCAGAGTACAGACCACCCCTACGGCTGCCTGTTTGATGGCCCCCTCTAGATGTATATTGCCCCCATGTTGGAAATACGCTCAAGGGAGACAGAGAAAGGCTTGATGGTCAGCAGGAACAGGGGGCAAAAAAATCACATAGAAAAATAATATTGCAGAGCATCAGTGAGTTGTGATACAGCTGTGTTGTAGGATGAGATGTTGTGCAGTTTTTTCCAGAAGGTTACCTAAAGAAGACTTGATCTAAGAAGATTAATTAGTGAAGTGCAGAGATTAGTTAAAAGATAACTTGGTGACATAGTGAAGTTAACAAAATTATTTATTTATTTTATTATTTATTTGACATTTGTTAACTGGGTTAGTCTGACTGGGCAAAAAGCCCTTTTTCAGCAGAGACCCGAGGAGAAAAGCTCCAACAGATTACAAATATGTAAAGAAAAACTTATACAGATGTCTCAACAAAAAGATACAAAACTTATTTACAACCAGAGCAACAGAAAACATATTAAGACTTAAGAGCAATAAGAAAAAAAGTTGTCAACACAGAGAAATATTTATAACAACTTTCTTGGAAATATTCATCCAGTTAGTAAGTGAAATGTACATTACACAATATCTGTCTAACATTTCACAATATCTGTCTATCTAAGAGGGCAAGTAGGAGAAAAAGAGACTGTGGAGTAAGAGGTCAGGTTTGAGAGGGGCAGTGGCAGGTCCAGTTATTAAATATATAATATTTTAGTGCTTTTTTAAAACAGTGTGTGTCAGTGATCGCTCTAAGGTCTGGGGGGAGTTTATTCGAGGAGCAGGCAACAGTGTGACTATATAGAAATTTACCAGTTTGCCTGCTGGGCTTATATACTTCCAGGGGATTCTGGCCTGTACTTTGGAGATAAAGTTTGGGGCTATAGGGGGATATTAGGGTAAAGAGAGCAGGGCAGCGGGAGGCATTAGTTAGTAATGAGTGGGTGAGATGGAGCTGTGGAAGTAGAAGTTGGTTATGTAGTTCAGGACATTGTAAGATTTTTAGGGCAGTGCAATGATGGGAGCAGTAGGGGAGATTTGCTGTAAACCTGGCAATTTTATTGTAGGTGGATTCCAGTTTGGTCATGAGGTTAGATTGGATATTAGAGAGTATAGGTGCTGCATAGAATAGAGCAGACAATAGAAAGGCCTGTGCTAATTAACATTTTGTATCCATTGTCAAGTATTTTTTTATTCCTGTATAATAGGCCTAGTTTTTGGTGTGTGTTTTTTTTTTTTTTGATAGATTGGTGAATGTGAACATCAAATTTTAGTTGCTCTGCAATATAAATGCCAAGGAGTTTAGTACGGGGTTCTACAGAGATAGTGGTGTCATCGAGAGATGTGACTAAGAAGGAGTTTTTACAGTGCTGTAGAGATTTTGGGAGGAAAAGAAGAAGTTTTGTTTTCTTTGGATTAAGTAGAAGCTCACTGCTAGTTAGCCATTTTTCCACAGACAGCAGAGAGTCCTGGGTAAGTGGCAGAAGGTGGGGGAGATTATCAGAGCAAGATATGATGGTAGAATCATCAGCATACTGTAAAAGTGAGGCATGGGAGCAAGATGTGTATAGATTATTTGTCAAGATGTTGAAAAGGAGGGGGCCAAGAATGGAAACTTGGGGTACACCAGTATGAACTGGAAGAAAGAGAGAGGAGGATGATAGTCATCTAACAGACTGAAATGTATCAGAGAGGTAGCTGTTGAACCAAAGTAAGGCAGAGTGCAAGAGATTGAGATGTTTGAGTTTAGATAGAAACAGAGTATGAGAGACAGTATCAAAAGCTTTAGATAAATCAAGGCTTAGGGAGGAGACTAGTTCATTTTCATTGCTTGCTTTGGCAATGGTCTGTGTGAAAGTAATGAGACTGGTAGAAGTGCTAGGGTGGGGACAGAAGCCATGTTGCGTGGGAGTTAGGAGGTTTTCTTGTAGAAGGTGTTCAACTTTGCTGTGCAGTTATTTCCAGAAGGTTAAAACAAAGTTAAACTTTTATAGTCCTAACATAGCTGTTAACTGGACAATCATTTTATATTATGAGACACTATATTGAAACAGACAGTTTATGTGCAGCTTCATGCCCATCTAGGTCCCAGGAGGATTTGTTCTTGAATCCAGATGCATGTGTAAATGTTTAGTTCATAAGTTCATAGGTCTACACTAGGCTATGTCCATCAGAGACATATGAACCAGACCTGGAGTGAATTTCCAATTACCCATCCAATTGTCCAAGTTGAGATTATGTAGGGATAGGGAGGAACTCTGCTTCACATGGATGGGGAGTCTGTTACAGAGAATAGGAATTCACTGAGAAACATATCTGTATTTTCAACATGTCTTATTTATGTTGCAAGCAAAATTTAAGTCTTTCAATCTGGTAGTTCTGATGCCGTTTGTTTTGTGGATGTGCAAAACATTCATCAAAACAGGGTCCAGGGATGCCTTGTATGCCAGGTAAAGATTCCATCTCAGAAGTCTGTATGATACCGAGTAAAGAAGCAGGACTTTGAGGTGATTAGCTTAGGACATTGCGTTTACTCCATGTATTCTTTTTGTAAGGAACCTTTGAGGATGTTCCAGTTGTTGCATGTGTCTCGTCAGAAGGGGGCATTATACTGTATGATGGGTCAGATGAGGGACGATTACAGTGGTATGATGACTGCTCTAGATCTAGATCCCATGCCCTTACTTATAAGTAAAGCAACACAGAAGGATTTTCTTACTACCTTGGGCACATGTTGGTCAAAGGCTAGGTTATTATCTGCATGAGCTCCCTGGTCCCTGACTAGTGAATTGACTTCTAAAGATGTTTTATTGATGACGTACTTACCTGGGAAGTTAGGCTTCCCAAAAGGTATTATAATGCATTTCTTGGTATTGAGTTTTAAGCTATGGCTTTAGTATCAAGTGTTTGTCTGTACTAAATGTTCCTGAAGGGTGTTCTCAACTTGGGGGTATTCAGTGACTGGACCCAGACTGTAATCATTTGCAGACTTGGTTAGTCAAAGGTCTTTGACATTGGTTTTGGCATCCAAGAAGTAGATGTCAAAGACAAGTGGGCACAGCACAGAGCCCTGAGGGACTCCACTAGTGTCCAGCCTCTTTGTAGAGATGACCTCACTGATTCTAACCTCCTGGGTCCTATCAGTGAGCCAGATAGCTATCCAGCATTTTATAAAGGGGTTTCTACCTAGTTCCATACATTTGTTGTCAATGCTCGAGTGGGGTATTGTATTAAATGCTTTAGCTAGATCTAGGTAGGCAGTATGCACTATTTTCCCCTCATCCATTGCCTTAGTGACTTTTTCAAAGAGGTCCACCAGATTCAGTAAACATGACCTTCTTTTGACAAAGCCAAACTGGAATGGTTTTTCTAAGAGTTGTCTGGCTCTGTGGCCCAGAGGAATGGAACTCTGACTGCAGTCCAGGTGATTCGGGTTCAGTTTGTGACGCTAGCATTTGAGAAGCCAAGCAGGAATGTAGGGTAATGAATGGGAATGGCTTGCTTGTTTCTAGGGAGGGTGATTTGTGGGTACTCAGTGAGCACATGGGGTAGTGCGATTTATACAGTGGAGACTGTGAAAATTTCTTCATGTGGTTGAGAATGCAACAGCAGGACTGCTGTTGGCCATGCCCTTGTGAAAATTAAGGATGACCACAACAGGCAGAGTACTACATAGCCCCTCACTCAAATTAGCTGGCCATGCACACGGGATAGGGTTTAAGTTAAAATCAGAACCACCCCGATGACTGTCTAAATGATAGCCCGTCTTGGTCAACCCTTTCTCTGGTATGGTGAACAAATGAACCATTTGGTTGGAGGGATAATGATTGACAGGCAGTGAGGGTAAAATTCAGATAGTTTTAGCTGGTGTATATATACTAGTTTGTAAAGTAATGCAAATTAAATCTCCCATATTTTAGTTCTATTATTCCTATGATTAACTCATAGATAAAAAAGGCTGAATATTGTGTCTGGCATAAAGAGAAACAAGCTTACATCCCTCCAGGCAACAAAGGCACACTACTGGCTACATGGGGGAAATAAGTATTAAAACATACTTTAATCATGAACAAGTACTAAACATTAAGGCTTTTGAACAATGGAGCTAAATAATTTATGTACTATGGTAACTGTAGTGCATGCAATAATTAACAGACTTGACAGTGCAAATGACAGTGGAGTTAATGATTTCTGCAAATGATAAGGCATCAGTGAGACAGTGCAAATCATTGGTGTATCACAGTCAGACTGAGTATTAGCCAGACTTGATCACATGGTTAATTGCTTTGTGAAAATTCTAGGTCTGCAGCAAAGCAAATGGCAACTGTTGTGATTTATGTAATACTCTGCTCTGGAATCTCAGTGTCAAGTGTGTATGATACTGTTGGCCACCAGTTCTGCACATGCTTGGGTCCTACCTTTTAGGTTACATATGTAGCTGTAAAAGGCCTTGTGGTCATCCCTGGCAGTACTTGCTGAGTTTCTCTGAAAGGAGCTCTTGGAGGATTTGACAAGTTGTTTTATTTGCTTGTTAAGGCTGAGGATGGTGCTTTTCTATTGTTGCATCCTTGTCTTTATTTTCTTGAACAACAACTTTATTGCAGCATTTATTGTAGAGTTTGTTGATACTGGAAGTCCACCATGGCAGCTTGATTTTACTTGGGGCTCTGGCTTTGATTCTATCCGGTGCAGCCGAGTTTATATACTTATGCATGTGGTTGTACAAGGCATTAGTGCAAGCTCTGGTGTAATTACCACTTTCAGCTTGGAGTGGTTCTTGGAATGCATTTATACCTTCACCTAGAAGGGTATAATTTGCCTTGGTGACGTTTTTTTAGCCTGATTTCACCCTTTGAGAATTCTGGTTTTAGTGTCAGTCCGAAGGTGACTGATTTGTGGTCAGTTTTAACCAATGATGGTCCAACAGTTGCAGCAGTGCACCTGTTTGACACGTCGGATTAGACCAGATATCGAATGTTTGTTCCTCTTGTCGGGGTATGGACAATTTGCTCCAGGGCATTTGAATTCACAAATTCAAGGAACTTTTGTGATAGTGGCTAATTCCAAGGTAACAAACACCAAAAAATCACCAGCAAGTAGTAAAAAGAATGATCCAGGCTCCTCCTGGTTCACACTCTTTTATTGTTAAACTGAGACTTAAGCACTTTCATCTCTTAACACCAGAGACTTCATCAGAATAATTAAACAACCATCTGAAAGCACTTTATATACCATTTAGACATAATAGACAATCCACACAGTAGATGTCACAAAATTACATCTTTCCACAAATGTGAAACTCCACCCTCTCTTTTTTAAAAGGCATACATATAAAAACATACAAACTTTTATATTTACAAAGAAAATGTACCTGGAATAACTCTGTGGAGTTGTATAGTCTAACTAGACGGGAGGTGAATTTATCTTAATATTGATTTAAACACCACTTCCTTTGGTTTTCACATGTTCATTTTGTGGTCTAAAGCTCCGCGTATGTGGATTTACATGTTTGATGCGTGCTATGTGTTTGAGTACTGGTATGTGTATGAGTAGTGGTACTATGTGAAGATGTAGTGGTGGTGAGTTGACAACCTTCTTTGTGTTACTGTTTTGAGACAGTGAGAGCATGGATTCTAGATTCTTGGTATAAATACATCTCTTACACTCTGTACTAGCTTGTGTTATTAGTACAGGGCTGACTGTGTACATGAGGCAATTGCTACACTGCCTCAAGAGACCCAAGTCGGCAAGGTTGACAGGAGAAACAAGGGTAAACCAACTGTCCAACTGTCCATAATGCTAGTTTGAAGACTGCTGTCACTAGGGTTGGCTTTTTCAGAAATGATTATGGAGAGTTCAACAAATGTATATTTCTGCCTGGATTTTAAGGGAAAATTTGTTAAATTTAACTGTCCAGCTTTGGCACACAATTACATGGCAGTGCGAGATGCTGAGCGACACACAAACAAGTAGAAACCTGCTCAGATGCAGGGCCTAAATGCCAGAAGCTAAAACTTGAAAAAAAACCTCTGACAAAATTCAAATGGTCCAGTGAGGATGCTTATTCCAAGCTCTAGATAGGCCTCCCTTTATTAGTCAGGTCCCAATCAACACAAATCCCTCACAAAAGTGCAGATAGGCCCCTGTCTATCCAAGATGGCCTGGAAAATGTGCTCAGAACAAATAAACCAATACAAACAGTTCCAGAAGCAGCAGACATGGATTTGGACTATGCTACACTACTAGCTAGCCCAGTTTCAGTAGGAAACACTAGAGAATGTTAAACACAGCAGAAAAATAGCAGTGAGAAACTCAAAAACATTTAAAACAGCAGAAAATCAGCCAGGAGGATCTAAAGAATGATTTAAACAGTTAACAGGTCAGTTAATTAAGTGCTGCTTGGTGGGAAAACCAGAGCAGGCAAAA
The DNA here is from genome assembly GCF_019279795.1 of Protopterus annectens. Taxonomy (NCBI): domain Eukaryota; kingdom Metazoa; phylum Chordata; order Ceratodontiformes; family Protopteridae; genus Protopterus; species Protopterus annectens. Next base: position 805,481,354 of record NC_056748.1, read on the forward strand.
CAGATAGCTTTAAAACAGTGAAAAAATACCAGTAAATACTTAACAAACAGTGGAAACAACAAAAATGTTTGCTAAACAGTGAAAACAGCAATAACATTTGATTTTACAGGCACAGCATAGTAGGCAATTGCAGTATAACAGTGTAGTATAGTAAACAGCAAATAAATACAGTATAAAAGTAGGCAGCAGGCAATAAAAAAGGTGCAGTAAATAGTATAAATAAGCAAAAAGCAGGCAACTTATGTTTTTGGAAGCTCACAAGCCTCTAGTCATCTTATATCTCAGCTCAGAGTTGTGTATGGTAGCCCACCTCAGTTCAGCTCAGTGCAAACAAGCAGAAACCTGCTCAGATGCAGGGCCTAAATACCAGAAGTTAAAACTTGAAAAAAATCTAACAAAATTCAAAAGGACCAATGAGGTTGTTTATTCCAAGCCTTTGACCAGCATCCCTTTAATAGTCAGATCCCAATCAACACAATTCTCTCAGAAATGTACAGATAGGCCCCCTTCCAATCCAAGATGGCCTGGAAAACATGCTCAGAACAAACAACAACTACAAGCAGTTCCAGAAGCAGCAGGTCTGGACCTGGACTATGCTACAGCTACTAGCTACCCTAGTTTCAGTTGGAAACATATGAGAATGTTTAACACAGCAGAAAAATAGCAGTGAGACAAAAAAATGTTTAAAACAGCAGAAAATCAGCTAGGAGGCTTTAAAGGATGATTTAAACAGTTACCAGACCAGTTAATTAAGCACTGCTTGTCGGGATTCCGGGAAAACCGGAGCAGTCAAAACAGATAGCTTTAAAACAGTGAAAAAATACCAATAAATACTTAACAAACAGTGGAAACAAAAAAAGCTTGCTAAATAGTGAAAACAGCAATACAATTTGATTTTACAGGCACAGTTTAGCAGGCATTTGCAGTATAACAGTGTACTTTAGGACACAGCAAATAAATACACTGTAAAAGTAGGCAGCAGCCAATAAAAAGTACAGTAAATAGTATAAATAAGCAAAAAATAGGCAACTTATGATTTTTGGAAGCTCAGAAGCCTCTAGTCTTCTGGTATCTAATCTCAGAGTTGTGGATGGTAACCCACCTCATTTCAGCTCGGTACATAAAGCAGAAACCTGCTCAGATGCAAGGCCTAAATACCAGAAGCTAAAACTTGAAAAAAAGTCTACCAAAATTCAAAAGGACCAATGAGGTTGCTTATTCCAAGCCCTAGACCAGCCTCCCTTTACTAGCCATGTCCCAATCAACACAATTCTCTCACAAAGGTGTAGATAGGCCCCTTCAAATCCAAGATGGCCTGCCAAACATGCTTAGAACAAACAAACCACTACAAACATTTCCAGAAGGGGCAGGCATGCATCTGGACTATGCTACAGCTACTAGCTACCCTAGTTTCATCGGAAAATACTTGAGAATGCTTAACACAGTAAAGAAATAGCAGTGAGACACAGAACAAAATGTTTAAAACAGCAGAAAATCAGCCAGGATACTCTGAAGAATGATTTAAACAGTTAACAGGTCAGTTAATTAAGTACTGCTTTGCAGGAAAACCAGAGCAGGCAGAAAAGAAAGCTTTAGTACAGTGAAAAATACCAGTAAATACTTAACAAACAGTGAAAATAACAGAAAAAGCTTGCTAAACAGTGAAAACAGCAATAACATTTGATTTTACAGGCACACTGTAGCAGGCAAATGTAGCATAACAGTGTAGTTTAGTACACATCAAATAAATAGAGTATAAAAGTAGTGCAGTAAATAGTATAAACAAGGTAAAAATAGGCAGCTTATGTTTTTTGGAAACTCAGAAGCCTCTAGTCATCTGATATCTCATCTCAGAGTTGTGGCTGGTACATCACCTCAGTTCAGGTTGGTACAAACAAACTTATGACAAATGGGAACAGATATTTCATTACAACCTTTAGAATGGAGTAGAATTTGGAGGTATGTGCAATGGCATTGGTATATGAGCTATTTGGGTCATCATCCCATTTATAGTTTCTCATATTATCAGTAAATGACATGTAATTGCTTTTGAAGCAGTACCTAACTACACCTGGGCTCTTGGCATCTACATCTCTTTATCTAAAAGAGAAAATAGCAGCATAACATTCAAACTTCACTAAAGAGGCAGATAACATTTGGAAAAAAGGACACACTGTATATCCTGGTAATTATATAACCATTCATCTCAGCTAAGCAGGTAGGCCTGTAGGCCATTACATTCAATGCTACCACATACTGGATTCTCCTGTAATGGCAGTTATCCAGCCAATTGTTGAAACCAGTTAACTTGTCACTGAACATAAGTATTATTAATCACGATAATAGAGTACCTTGGACACATACATAGAGAGTTTGATCATGCCTTTCTGCATCTCCAGTAGAGTAGAGTATCTAAAACTATTCACACCTACATTGGTAACCACAAGGTCATAGTCAAAGTTATCAGTACAACATAATAGCCAAATATATAGACCAAAGATACATACCTTCTGTACCCTGACATTTGCCTCCATCCACTTTGAAAGGCTATTTGTCAACAAAACTGTCAGCTAATACAACATCCAATACGATGTGTGCATAGCAAATTTTCAAAAAAGCAGCCCACTGTTAGAAACTGTATGAAATAAAAAGCAATGTACCTGCAAACTAGTCTGCTATATATTTCTTCATAGCTGAAGCCATATTAACTTTTGTAATAGTCATGTTAAGCCTGCAGGAGTTACATCCTGTAATGGGTATGCTGCAAATAGGTTGCCAGCCATGTTTCATAACAAACACCATTTCATGCATTGTTGCATGTCATGTACCTGTCCTAGTTCTAATTGTACTGCAGTTTGTGGCTGGTAGTAGGTTGTCACACATCCTTAAGCCTGTCAATCAGAGAAGATCATTTGCATAGTGATCAAATCATGATGTTAGTGAGGGACAGTGTATCCACAGGCATGGATTTAGTATTCTGAGTTCTACTGATACCCAGTCTTATACCGCAACACATATTTGAGGAGTTCCAACCAAAGGAGTGAATGTGTAGTTACACATTGTAAGTAAGCAATCCTCTCAGCAGTATCGGCTTTATAGAGACATCCATTATTTTGGCTACAAATGCTTCTCTGTCCGTCTTAACCCCTCCAAAAACTAGCACTTTAGGCTGTTGGTGGATTACATTTATACCTAGTGACACTACTTTGATTCTAAACATCTTTTACTTCAGAAAATGCATGATAAATCGCTTTCTCTTATTCTGTCATTTGTTAAGGTTACAGTACTAATGGTTACAAAGTATACCTGTTTGTCCATGAACCTGGAGGTAAGAGGATGAAACCTATGTCTATCAGAACAGGCTACACTTAAAGATAGTTGTGATGATGTGAAGTATTGCCAGCTATGCCAGGAAAAGTAGGGCAGTGGATGTATAACACATACCAGCATAGCTAGCTGGAGTTTTATAAATAATTATGTCATTTGTATATCAAACTGATTTCTACAGGTACTTGTGTTGAAAATGTATTTGTAAAGCTACTTTTGTTTAAAAATGTACCAGCAGTGGGTACTGTTGGACAGAAAAGAAATCCACCTGTATGTCATACTGTATTGTAACTGTTGAAATTAATATTGTAACAACGAATACTGGAACAGTAGAGGTTAGTCTCAGTCCAGCTAACTTTGAAAAATTGTCTGAAATAAAATTGCCGGGTTTAGGCCATAAAATGTGTATCTGACAGTTCTGATTGCAGCCACTGACAAAAATGTCTGTGAAAGCCAGGGCTAGGAATCCTACTATATTGTTCTTATAGGTGAACTAATTGCTACCCTTGAAGGGTGGAAACTTTTGAAATGGATTTATAGTTTCCAGATACTATAACACATCTTCGCCTCACAGCAAGAGATTCTCCGGTTCGATTCTTGGCTGGGGTGCCTTCTGTGCGGAGTCTGCATGTCGTCCCTGTGGTCGCGTGGGTTTCCTCCAGGTGCTCCGGTTTCCTCCCACATCCCAAAGACATGCAGTAGGTGGATTGGAGACTCTAAATTGGCCCTAGGTGTGAGTGTGCACGTGTGTGTGCCTTCTGTGGAAGGTTGGGTGTCGGGCTTGCAACTCGACACTGTAAAACTCTACTGCCAATCATGAGCAGACAGATGATCCGCTGTGGCAACCCCTAACCTGGAAAAGCTGAAAGAAGAAGAAGAAGAAGATACTATAACACATCTTAACAAAGCTCTATGTGTGTGTATTATGACACGTGTGCTAGATTCTTGTTCAGTTTCTAGTAAAGGGGGTAGTGTGGGAACCAGAAGTCAGATGACCAGATGTATTTGATGTCAGTCTGTAATCCAGCACTGCAATGATGTTTTAATATTAGATGAGAGAGAAGTCTCAGAGCAGTCTGTTTTTGAAACCTGACAAAGAAGGACCACTCACCTACATTATCGTGCCTTATTCTAGTAAGTGAACTAGGGGACTGTAATTCTTTAGAACAGTCAGGAAAATACAGTGCAATTATTTAAGTATTGTTTTTTCTGTATCTGTTTGAATCTTTCCATCAATATATTTTTAATACTTCCTGTGACTGAAACTCTGGAGTTTATTGTAAATAGATATTTAGTATTTTCATGTTCTTTTATTACTTATTATTATATATTATTTAAACCTTTCATTGTAACTGGTCTTTTAGAGAATATTTTAACCTTTAAGAGTACTTATATTTATTTGGAGACACTGTGGCCCCTCCTGAAAGCCTTGTTGCATTGGTTAAACACTACCATTTGTATTAGTATTATTTTTACTCAGTATAATTGCATACCCTGGTAACAGCCTGAGAGTAACTGGCTTTGGAGTGTTCTGGTGGCAATATCTACTTTATAGTCTGGGCAGAGGGTGCATAGCTGGTAAATCTGTTCCAGCCTTAGTGTGTGTGTGTGTGTGTGTGTGTGTGTGTGCGTGTGTGTGTCTGTGTGTGTGTGCATAAATCAGATCTTAAAGAGTGTGAGTCAGCTACTTGGAGCAGGCACACCAAGCACTGGTTTGGAACACTTGGCTGAGGACTCAATCTACAACTGTGTCAGTGGGGAGTCTTATTTGGAGCCATGAGAGAGGGAAACCCAGCCCTAGGTTGGGAGTGTATGCCTTGTGTGCTCTTAAGGGAAATTGTGCTTGGTGCAGAGAGCTGCATCTGGAAATACTGCTTGTATCTATTTTTGTTCCAAGTGAACATCTCTCACCAGTGTGGTGAGGATTGAGGCCCCTTGATCACAATAGTAACACATTATATGGCATGGTTTTATAGCATGTTATGCTGATGTAAAGGATTGATTGAACAGCTCCATTGTATACTCCATTGGTTGTAGGCAGTATGTACATTTATTTATTTGCATTTGGCTACTGTGAAGGTCTGACTGTGTCATGCAAAACCCCTTTTCAGTAAAGGCCAGGGGAAAAAGCTACAAAACATATATAGTGACAGAAAAATATGCAAAGAGATTATAACAGATCCTTTCTGAGTACAAACAATATATGAAGTATAGTGATTACAGTTTCATCATGAAATAGGTGTCTAGATGTGTGTGACAAGTAGCAGTTATCAAACAAGGAAAAGCCATAAAAGGGGGATTGCAGTAAAGAAGAAAGTAGTTGGGACTCGTTATACTAGTGTGGGAACAGGACTACAAGAATAAAAGATATCAAAAGTTAGATGTTGACAGAGATCCAAAACTAATAAAATGTATAAAAATATAGAGGACTAAGTACAAGAGTGGGAGAAGGGGGATTGCATTGTTAATCTACATGATCAGGGTTACATTAAAGAAGAGGTTAATGATTTAGATTCACAGTTATGAAAAGAATAAAGACATCAGAGTGTTTCATTCCTATTGTCATATGGCACATGCATAGACCTTGTCCACAGCTATGAAGGAATGTCAATGTGCATGGACCACACACATTACAACATGCTCAGACCTTGTCCACAGCTATGAAGGAATAGCAATGTGCATGAAACACACACATTACAACATAATAAGTTAGTGTCAATGTGCATGGACCACACACATTACAACATGCACATACCTTGTCCACATCTATGAAGGAATGACAATGTGTATGGACTACACATATTACAACATGCACAGACCTTGTCCACAGCTATGAAGGAATATCAATGTGCATGAAGGTGGTGGCGCAGTGGTGCAGCGGTTAATGCTGTCGCCTCACAGCAAGAGGTTCTCCAGTTCGATTCTCGGCTGGGGTGCCTTCTGTGTGGAGTTTGCATGTTCTCCCTGCGTTCGCATGGGTTTCCTCCTGGTACTCCGGTTTCCTCCCACATTCTAAAAGACATGCTTCTGGAGCATTTCTCCCCGGGCCTAGTTGGACTTTCCCGGTCAACAAATGTTAAATAAAATAAATAAAATAAATAAATAAATGAACCACACACATTACAACTTAATACGTTAGTGTCAATGTGCATGGACCACACACATTATAACATGCACAGACCTTGTCCACAACTATGAAGGAATGTCAATGTGCATGGACTGCACACATTACAACATAAAAAGTTAGTGTCAATGTGCATGAACCACACACATTATAACATGCACAGACCTTGTCCACAGCTATCAAGGAATGTCAATGTGCATGGACCACACACATTGCAACATTGTAAGTTATTGTTGATGTTCATGGACTACTCACATTACAATATTATAAGTTAGTGTCAGTGTGCATTGACCACACACACATTACAAAATAATAAGTTAGATAGGACATACTGTTTAAAAGAAAAAAGTTAAACCAAAGAGTAAGGAAAAATGTTTTTGATATTCTGATGATATTAATAAATGCAGTTACAGTGTGTGGAGATATTGGGAATACAGTTTCTAAATGACATCTCTTGACTCATATTATTAAAATATTATGTACATTTCTTTACTTGAAGGATAGCATAAATGTCCTATTGACTATGCAGATCATCCATGTAGAATTACAGTATACTATCTCAGCTTGAAATAAAGTATACAAAAATGGGATGCAAATGTGCTGTAGGCTTACTCCACAATCACATCATTCATGTTTTGCATTTCATAGTTTTATAATGTACAGTGCTTTACTGGATGTGTATAATGCACATAGCACTGCATATGCACTACAAACTTTATACAGAAAAGCAGTGTTTCAGGGAAGAGAGGAGAACAAGGATGCTTCTTTGCTTCATGGACATGGCAGCAAGAGATTCAAGAAATCTTCTACCTTGTTTTCCATACTTGCGGGGTAATTACTTTATTCCCATAGGATGCTTACTTAGACGATCCATCAATGTAAGGGCTTCTATCAGTAGAAGTTACATCAGACCACTATTACTAACCATAGAGAATAGCTGTACTACTATGTAAATGACAGTGTACCACACACTAAACTATTTATATTTGTAGATGTGGTTCTATTCATAACTGATAACTTTTTTGCAGATGCTAAAACACAGCATATTAATTACGGGGTCAATGGGGGCATTACCTCTGTTTTTGGTGCAGATAGTCTATTCATTGTACCCACCTAAATAACAGGCTTTAAGATTCATGCATTTTTAAACTGCAGGAGAAACTAGGCCGCATCATTTCCATCCACAATCTGTATCCAGGCTCTTCCAAGTACATAGTAAAATAGTACTGAGTCAGTAGGAGTATTCCTATCTGTCCTGTCTGTGAAGTGCTCTGGTAGCTGATTTTTTAAGGAAGTAGCTATACTATTTTCAGACAGACTTTTTTGTCCTCTAGAGTGGCTGATTAGAATTTTATATAAAACATGCATTTATATTATTTTGAAAGATAAAAAAAATAAGAACAAAGTATAACGCTTAGTTACTTTCATTCACAATTTAATGGGCTTTATCACATCTAAAATACTTCAATTCTGAGCAACAGACATTTTTTCTTAAAAGACCACATGCCCCAATCAGTTAATTAATTACATAATTACATTAATGAAGTACACAAACAATGCATTAAAATAATGTTAATAAAGTATAAATACCAGGATTCAAAAAGGTTACTATCATATGGAATTCTTAAATCAGAAGGTTTCTGTCATGTTAAGCCATTTTCAAACTAGAGATCATCCTCCTGCTTCAGTTATCCCAGTGGCCATAGCACAGAGGGAGGTTTCACTAGGGTAGCTGAATGCTAGCACAGAAGTCTGAGGAAGTGGTTAATGCTGATTGGCTATGTGCTCTCCTCTCGAAATGATCCTGTCTTCTGAGTAACTTGGCAGAACAATTCAGAGACTTGATCTGTTGAGTATTTTTTTTCTGTAGAGAGAAAAAGTGAATAGTGTGTGTGTGTGTGTGTGTGTGTGTGTGTGTGTGTGTGTGTGTGTGTGTGTGTGTGAGTGTGTGTGTGTGTGTGTTGGAGCCTGCATGCAGGTGTAAGGGTATATGTGAGATAATGTGTGTGGAACTGTTTGAGATTACTTGCATGTGTATGTTTGTGTGAATACGTTGGAGAGTGTGTGTGTCTGTATACAAGCGAGTGTTTCTGTGAGTGTGAACAAGTGTTTACATGTATATAAGTGCATGTGTGTGTGCAAATGTGCATGAATATGTATGCGGTGTGTGCATATGTATGCGAGTAATGTGTATGTGGTGAATGTGTGTGTATGTGTGTGTGTGTGTGTGTGTGTGTGTGTGTGTGTGTGTGTGTGTGTGTGTGTGTGTGTGTTTGTGTCTAAGGGGGTGCCTATGCTACCGCAATACATGGGTAAGTAGGGAGAACACTAGCTAGCATGGTTGGATCTAACAGTGTAGTGTTTGATTCAGACACATGGTTGGATCTAATAGTGTAGTGCTTGATTCAGATACATGGTAATGAACCACTTATGAAGTGTTTTTTTTATGTGGTTTTAGCATGTGTCTGAACCGGATAGTCTCTCTGCTACTCTAATTAACCAGCTCACATTGACCAATTAGCACAGTTTGACAGAATCTTTCTGAATCCAACCCAGAGTTTTTTGAGCTTTATACTTCTTTTTTTTATTTTATATTATATGAGATATGCTCTTCTTGTTTATTGAGCATTGTTTCATTTGTTATTTTCAAATATATTTGTTTTCACAAAACAATCGATATCAGATTCATGTGGAAATGGTGTACCTTCATCATTATGTTGATTCACAATGTAACAAACCTCTGTGCCATCTGTATAGCTGAAGACAAACTATTCCCTTTTATCAAACCTCTGTCCATAAAGCTTTTTCATATGACATAATTGCGATTTTTATTCATTTGATTCTATAACTAATGTGCATGTTCTATATGTATTATCCCAACACACTGGTGTCCCATTACTTTATGGCATGATTTGTGTTATGTGTTAAATATACAGGTTTTAAATTAACTACTCATCTGTAGTCAAAACAGTACAGAGCATCATTACCTGTGACTGTAATACTTTAGCATGAAGAATGCCACTTTTATCTCGGATTTCTTACTGTCTAGTTTACTCTTTTATTGTATAATGGCTCAGAATAATTTTACTCAGGCCCATGAAGAGATTGAATACATTAACCACTTGTGTTATCAGGCAAAGGGTTTCTGGAGATGCTGCTGTCTTCGCTTCAGGCACTGGAATGAGGCTGACTTTAGGAACCGCATGCAAATGAGATATATTATTTCCTACTTCTATAACGGCTAATTTGTATCAGGACTGTCAACCTATGGTGCAGCTGTTGCTCCCTGTAGTGTTTCTGCCCCATAAGAATTTATACATGTAGAGGCTTTGCATCCTGCAGTATACCATCTAAATATGGAGGCTCTGCATCCTGCAGTATCCTATCTAAATGTGGAGGCTTTGCATCCTGCAGTATCCCATCTAAATATGGAGGCTTTGCATCCTGCATTATCCCATCTAAATATGGAGGCTTTGCATCCTGCAGTATCCCATCTAAATGTGAAGGCTTTGCATCCTGCAGTATCCCATCTAAACGTCGAGGCTTTACATCCTGCAGTATCCCATCCTAATGTGGAGGCTTTGTATCCTGCAGTATCCCATCTAAATATGGAGGCTTTGCATCCTGCAGTGTCCTATCTAAATGTGGAGGCTTTGTATCCTGCAGTATCCCATCTAAATATGGAGGCTTTGCATCCTGCATTATCCCATCTAAATATGGAGGCTTTGCATCCTGCAGTATCCTATCTAAATGTGGAGGCTTTGTATCCTGCAGTATCCCATCTAAATATGGAGGCTTTGCATCCTGCATTATCCCATCTAAATATGGAGGCTTTGCATCCTGCAGTATCCCATCTAAATGTGAAGGCTTTGCATCCTGCAGTATCCCATCTAAACGTCGAGGCTTTGCATCCTGCAGTATCATCATCATTGTGCTGGTTGATGCTTGCATTCCACCAAAATCCCAGGACCAAAAATATGGGCCTGAAAGACCTAAAGCAATTATGGTAGTCCTAATTTGCGCATGATTGGAAGCACACCTATTCACAAGAAGTGTGCAGAATGACTCTGTTATGACATGGATGCTCACATCATTCACAAGGGGTGGAATTAGGGACTTTACAGAAATACCCTTCTTGCTAGAGAACCAGCAAAGGTACAAACCGCCTTCATGGATGTTTGGATGATGACCCCTCTTTTCAGCTGTAACCTATGTACTGGGGATTCCCAATATGGTAGGATGAATTGGCACATGACCAATAGGGAAGGCTTGATGGTCAACAGGCGCAGAAGCAAATCACATATAAAAAATAAAATAAATAAATAACCTACCTCCCATCTCAACTCAGATTGCTTACACTGGACCTGAAAATGGCATATTTAGAGACTTTTTGTTGAGTTACTGATACATGGGATACCTGTTATTTACAGTGGTCAGTTCCCATGAAGCACAGAAACATGGGTACTAAGAAGCAGTCCTCAAAGGAGAATTCAGGAAACAAGAGTGACACAGTGAGTTTCAAAGTCCTTGTGCTTTAAGGGACAGTATGGTGGCTTAGTGATAAGATCAATGTCACATGGAATCTGGGCCTGAATTAATTTCTGACCTTGGTCACTATTTACGCAGAATTCACATGTCCTGTGTATGTCTGCATGTGTTTATTTTGGGTACTCTGGTTTCCTTCCATTTCCTAAAAAGATGCTGGCTGATTGGCCAGACTAAATTGTCTGTTATATAACTTATGGGTGGTTCAAGTCATGGCTGAAAAGAATCCAAGAAGAATAAATTCACGTACCTGCTTAACAAATAAGTAGTAAAACAAAATAAAATAAATAAACACACACACACACACACACACACACACACACACATATATATATATGTATATATATATATATATATATATATATATACACATACATACATACATATAAACACACACACACACACACACACACACACACACACACACACACACACACACACACACACACACACTATTTTTAGTTAACTTTTTACATAGATTCCTCTATTCCTTGGAAGACTCTGCAAGGCTTTTGCATTGTCAACAATTAGAAAGAGTATGCTTTCACGTTTTGCCAAACTAATGAAATGAATCAACGATGATTTACCAAGATTACTAGTTTTCTGTACTGCTTAATATGTGTTCCCAAGATAGAAATAAAAGGAGGGCTTTAAAATCATAACACAGTGAATTTCACAGATATTACCTCAGGCCTATAAACATCACATTCTGTAAAGCAGACTTACGTAAGGCAGCAGACTTTCATTATATTGACCCTCCCGTTCTTTGGCAAACTACACATGGCTTACACAAAACTGGTCAATGGCAAAGTGTGCACATTTAGACTGTTTAATAAAAATTAATTACCTGTAACTGACCGGAGTTGTTAGTTTGGGGTACCAGTTGAGAAGTGTTCCCAGTTTGGTACTGAAAGCTAAGTTTTAAAAATGTTAACAGGGTGAGGCACTAAGAATTTCAAAGCTGTCATAATCCAGACATATATAAAACACATTTCCTTCTGTAAATTTTAACATGACGACTTAATTTTACTTTAAGAACCCGCCCCTTCCTTGGCATCACCCAGACTAATTTTTTTTCTTTTTTTAGGAATGAAGACAGTTCCACACTTCCTGGCAGAGAAACAAAAATCAGCACTATTTCATATAGTAAGGGCTGACACCATTGTCACTGGAAAAATGCCTTTATGTTTAATCATCAAAAGACTGCATTCATGAATATGAATATGAAACATATACACAGGAGTGGTAGAGTGCAGCTAGAATTGCATTCATGGTAGCCTAGAACACAGGTTTCACACATGTCGTCGATGAACAGGGGATCGGGTTACAAGTGCCTAAGTACAATTAGATGAAATTACATTTTCTTGTACAGGATATCCCTGGATTCTAGGCACTGCAGGGCTGCTGTTTGTGATAGATGATGGTACCCTTTACTGGGGAATTTCACCTTTCCTTCCTCATGTGCAGCAGTGGAGAACACTATAAGTCAGAGGGTATGGGAGACTGGCCCACCACATGGCAGTACACAGGAACATGCACCTTATTTCAAAAACACTTCTTGCAGTCTGTGTCATCATTAGATAAGCTGAATTTGCAGTAAGTTGTGATTAAGCACTGAAATTTTGATTGATCATGCATCAGTTTACATACTTTTCAACTGCACAGATTTTTGCAGAATGTCCAGATTTTTGCCTCATATTTTGGGTCCATTTTTCATAAAATTGTGATTTTCTAGCAAATCATTGCCAAATCATTAAAGATTTATGTCAGAAAATAATGACAGACGTTTGAGTTACACACTTCATACCCTTCAGAAAATGCATGCTGATGCAAAACCTGTTATTCTACATACTTTATAAGTTTGTAAGAGCAATATTTAAAAACTGTCCCAATATTCAGGACTTTGTCCTCCCATTATTTATGGCTTTGTCCAGATTTCTTGCTCTAAGAGGTTGAGAGGTATGATCAGTTATTTATTTGACGAAGCATGGAGCACTGTTCCAGTTATAAAGTTATAATGTACTGCAAGACAGTGGGAAGGCGAGTCACTGTTCACTTAACGGTTCACAGGTTGTTTACGTAAATCAGCAGATACCTTTTAAGTTACATGTTCTCTTTGCTCTGTTTCTGAAATACAGACCAATGCATGGAGCTAGGAATAATCTTTGGACAATAATACCAGAAGCAGGTTTGTAACTTTTTAACATTGCTTGAAGACTAAACATCAGTCTTGATACATTGTTATCTTTTGTCTAAACACGTTATGGATGGGAGAACAATTAGTCATTCTAACAATTTTACTTTGAAAGGTATAATTTATATAAATGTTTGTGTTGTGTATTTGTTGACCAGAGAGAACAGTCAGTCATTCTGATAATTTTATTTTCAAAGTTTCAATAGTCTAGCAGCAAGAAAATGGCTCTAGTTCCTGCTATTTCCTATACATGAAGCCAATGAGCCAATCCTTGTACCTGGAAGTTGTCCTGGTTAGACAGAGCATAACCAGGACAAGCACGTAATCAGACAACATAAACTAGTACAGAGGAAATGGAGTTTTCTACATTTAGGGTAGTGCACACTTTTGTTAAGGATGATCAAAGCAACAACAATGGAAAACTAGTTGTACAGGAACAATTGCTCATGATATTGGCATACAAATTATTAAACTAGACCATTGTTAAAACTTCTTATGTAAGAGCCATATCAAAGAACACCTTCATTCTTATTAAAAATAAAAGAGGATTCAAGCTAGTATTGCTTGTTTAAAACCATGGTTTATTAAGTTATAACAAGTGATGAGTGCCTTCGCTCTCGTCGGAGCTTCATCAGATCTAAGTCATACATAGCAGTAACAAGTAAAATATACTTTTCTGTTTTCCTTATAAATACCCTTGTAAACTACAATGGAGGCTTTACTCAAAGAGCCCTTAAACAGATCACATTCAATGACAGCAATCTGAAGAGTGGTACATACATAGTTTGCATCTTTTTTGTGATTCATGCTAGCTGCTTACTTAAGGAAGTACAAAGTCAATGAGTATCTGGCTGATGTCCTTCTATTCTCATGTTGCAGTATTCATAACTGTAGGGAAGTTGCTGCCTGCAGCACCAGACATCCGGCCAGTATACCAAAGTCTTAGGAGCAGGGGTAAGTGCTGCATTGCTTGTCAGGGCCATAAACTGACATTGGCTATAAAAGTGACATTTGCACGTACCCCCTTCAGAACTTTTCTGCCACAGTGATCTATGGACATCCAATCACCAGCTCCAGGAATCAGTTTGTTCATTGTTTCGGCCATCCAATACAGATAATTACCCCTTTGGGTTTTTTGTTTCCTTTTTATCACTTTTCAAACGTACATGTCAGCTAGGAAAGGGAAGTGTGCTTGTGGAAGACAAATTCTATGCAAGGACATGCATGATAAGTGCTTATTCTGATTAGGTGAAGGCCACGACCATGCATCTTTTAATATTTGCAAATCCTTTGTACCTAAAATGCTTCACAGCTGTCTGGCTGCCTTAAAGCTTTATTTAGAAAATCAGAGGTTTCGGCATCTAGCGTTAGGCATGGAGGGTGAGGGAGGTACTTCAGATGAGCTGCCTTGGAAAAAGGCCAAGAAAGTTAGGCCTGATGTCCATGCTGTACCTGAGGAGTCCAGAGACTCTTGAGGTGGATGTTAGCCTAGGGTCTCATTGGACACCCATTTCACAGCTAAAAAGGGAACCAGAGAGGAAGCCAGTTCAGTGGAAATGCAGAGTACATCCACTGAAGTTGATCAGCCATCAGCCCCTGATGCAAAGGGGAACCATGACTCAGGATGTCAGCGGAGTCTACTGTAGCCCTTCCATCCTCCCAGGTATCAGTCTCTAAGTCAACACATCCTTCTACTACTCTGGAGAGGAAACAGAAATTAAAACATAAAGAACATTGAGAAACTGAACCAGCTCCTGGATGGGAAGTTTTTTCCAAAAATCTTTTCAGGGCCTTTCAGGCCCTCCACTCTCAGGTACCTCTAATAACCCCTATATGTGTGCAGGGCTTAGAGGATTCAGAAGAGGACCCCACTTCCTCTGATGAATCACTTACTTATTGCTCCCAGATAGAATCCCCCAAGGACTTCATTACCTCTGAGGAGGAGGACTATATTAGTCCTTAATCTCCAGGAGAGGAATTCTCCTTTAGGGACACCATTTCTCTGATGAGAGAACATTTTAAATGGCAGGCCTCAGATGTCTCTGAAACAAAAAAGCGATACTTTGAATTATTGCAGATGGACCAGCCCCCCCCCCCCCCCCCCCCCTGCTTCCAGCCTTTCATGATGCCTTTCTGGCTGCATTGCAGACCCCTGATTCTCAGTCCCATGCTTCTAAACTTCCAGATAGATTTTATAAAGTTCCTCAGGATACACAGTTCCTATTCAACCCCCCCCCCTACAGACCCTGCAGTCATTGCAGTGTCAGCAGATAAATCATCCAGGCAGTTGCCCTCCACCTCTCTGTTTCCCAATGACAAGGACAGCAAAGTTATGAACAGATTAGGGAAGAAGGTATATACTTCTTCAAATCTAGCCATTAGAGCCCTAAACTATCAAACTCACATGGCTACGTTTGTTTTAGATACCCTATCAAAAGCTTCTGCACTGATTCCAGATGTGCCAGACTCCCCTGCTAAGTCACAACTCTCTACCTTGCTCTTTTCCGCCTCTCAGGTGACCAGGCACTCCATAAAGTGCAGTTATGATGCGGTAGAGGCATCCTCCAAATCTGCAGCCTCAGGTTCTCTCCTGAGAAGATATTCTTGGGTGAGGTCACAGCCCCTTCCTATGGATGTCTAGACAAATTGTAAGATGCACCTCTTGATAATAAGGCCCTTTTCGGTGCAGCCTCTGCAAAGCTCCTTAAATCCCTAGAATAAAAGAGCAAGGAGCTACAAAATCGAAAGCATTTGTTAGTCTCTCCTTTTCCTAGATATCATAGGAACTACCCTCAAAGGACCACCTTTGTTAGGAGGCAATCATCTGATTCCAGTGCCCCACAGGCTAATGGACAAAGACAACCTAGGAGACATTCCGCTCCTAAACAAACGTATACCTCCACTCCAACTCCCTTTTGGAGGCAACCTGACCAGTACAGAGCTCCTGCTCTGTGACTCAAGCCCATTATCCAGCTCTACTCCCTTATCCCTCCACCTCACCCTTTCCCTACCCTCCTGATTGAAAATTACCTCAGAGGTCCTTTCTATCATACAGAAAGGATACTTTATGACTTGGTGGACACTTTCTGCCTTTCAAGGGACACCCCAACCGCCTACAAGTCAGCTTCATCTCTTCCCCCCAATTCTGGATCAACTTCAAGCTCAGAGCACCATAGAAAGAGTACCCCCAGAATGGACAAACAAGGGGTTTTACTCCAGGATGTTTTAGGTTCCAAGAAAGGATGGCCCTTGGAGGACAATCCTGGATTTGTCTGTACTCAGTCTATTCGTCAAGGTGCCTACCTTCAAAATGCTCACCTTGCATCACCTCCTACCTCTCATATCTCACCAAGCCTTCATGATATCTTTGGATCTGTAGGATACTTACCTTCATATAACTATTCACCCCAGCTACAGGAAATCCCTACACTTTCCCATGGGTTTCTTGCATTTTCAATTTTCTGTATTGCCATTTGGGCTTTCCACATCCCCCAAAGTATTCACACAAAGTGCGTAGCTCCAGTTATCACCCACTGCAGAGTGCAGGGCATTCGAATATATCCATACCTAGACAACCTCTTGATACTTCACCAGGATTGCCATACCTTCCGTCACCACCTAGGCATGGTGTCCAATACTGTGGCAAACCTAGGGTTCACTGTGAACCAGGAAAAATCTCACTTGACACCCATCCAATACCTGTTTTCTTGGGGTGCAGGATAAAAACAGACCAGATGGCAGTCTTCATTCCTTGCCAGAAGGTGCAAGTCATCACACATTACCTCCAAACATTCCTCACTCTCCAAACATTATCAGTCAGGGAATTCCTGCGGGTCATAGGCCACATGACATCCTTGATACCCATGCTTACCTTAGCAAGGCTTCATATGAGGAAATTTCAGTGAGTGCTGAGGAGTCAGTGGAACCAGCATTCACACCCCTTGGATACTCCTCTACTTCTCCTCCCAGCCTGAAAAAAGAGGTGCAATGGTGGATTGCAGCCATACACCTCAACCAGGGTATATCTTTACAGATTTCCACACCCTCACAAATCTTCACAGATGCTTCAGACCTGGGTTGGGGAGCAGTCCTGCAAACCCACAACAAACAAAACAAAGTTCAGGGAGAATGGTCCTCCCTCAGACAAAGGGACCACATTAATATCAAAGAGATGAGGACCCTTCTCTTAGCCTTGCAAACCTTCCATCCAATCCTCCAACCAGGTACCTTAAAAGTTGTCACGGGCAATATAACTGTCCTGTGATATATCAACAAGCAGTGGGGGGACAAGGTTCTACCCACTCTGCAACCTGGCAATTCAGATTTGGTCCCTGGCAGCAGAATTGCACATTCACCTGCAAGCAGTGTACATTCCTTCAGCAAAGAATGTGATGGCGGACACTCTCAGCAGAAACTCTGCACCCTCTCACAAATGGATGTTTCACAGGGAGGTGTTTTTGGATCTTATTCACAGGTGGGGGTATTCCTCAGGCAGATCTGTTTGTCTCCTCCCAGAACAGGCAGATGCCTCTGTTTTGCACAAGAGATCCACATCCACAGGCATGGAGGGTGGACGCCTTCTCTTTTTCTTGGGAGGAGACATATCTTTATATGTTTCCCCCCCCTCACACTGATTCAATGGGTCATTCTGAAAATTCTGAAGGACAAACCAAAAATCCTGCTGTTGACTCCCTTTTGGCTGAGACAGCATTGGTTTCCCCTTCTTCATCTACTAACCAAGTGCAATCACCACAGGTTACTCCACCAATTTGACCTACTCACACAAGACAGGGGGTCACTCATACACCCTCAGGTGCTCAACCTCAGACTCACTCAATGAGTGATAGAATTGTGATCCCCTTTGGACACCTATATCCAGAGGACATACTTAATGTCTTGCAGGAGGCCAGGAAACCTAGTACCAGGAGAAATTATGAGGCAAAATGGAAAAGATTCTCCAGGTGGTGTCAAAAGAAAAAACAGGACCCCTTTCTTATTCCTGTACCTATGGTCCTTTCTTAATTTGTGTGACCTTCTACATTCAGGGCTGACCTACTCTTCTGTTAAGGTACATTTGTCAGCCATTTCCACCTGTCTCCCCTTGGTTCCTCCTTTGGCATCCAGATTAGAGGTAAAACTATTCTTAACAGGGGGCCTCCATATCAGACCACCTAGAAAACTGATACCACCTTCATGGGACCTTAATGTTGTCCTTGAAAAACTCACATTACCTCTTTTTGTACCAGCTCACTCAGCATCACTGAAACTATGTACTTGGAAAACACTACTGCTGGTAGCCCTCACATCTGCCAGGAGGGTCTCAGAAATCCAGGCCTTGATGACTAACCCCCCCCTTACCTCATCTTCCATAAGGACAGGGTCCCCCTCAGGACTAAACCCTCATTCATGCCTAAAGTGGTTAATGAACTGTCCTTAAATCAAGGCATTAATATCCCTGTTTTTTCCCTCAACCTCAAAATCCATCTGAAAGGAACCTGCATTTCTTGGATGTTCATAAACAGCTTAGGTATTACCTGGACAAGACCAAGTCCATTAGAAAGTCTGGCCAGCTGTTTGTCTCCTTTAACCCAAGGGCCTTGGGAAGGCAGTCTCTAAACAGACTATATCTTCATGTATTTCTAAAGCTATCTCTGCCTGTTATTCCGTTCATGGAAAGGTTTTAACTACCAATGTGAGGGCACATTCTACTAGGGCAGCTGCCTCTTCAGCAGCCTTTTTCAGGGGACTGGACTACACTTCCATACTGGAAGTGGCCAACTGGTCCTCAGTCCATACTTTTACCAAGCACTACAAGCTAGACTTGGTTTCCAGAGCCAGAACTGAGTTTGCTAGGTCAGTTTTGCAGGGTCTCATAGACAAGGCTCCTCTACCTTCCTCCTAGGATCATACCTAATCCCTACAATTATGAATACTGTAACATGAGAATAGAAGGACATAGAATAGTTATATAAGAACTTACCATAACCTTAGATGTCCTTCTCATCCATGTTGCAGTATTCAGTCCCCCTGTCCAACCCCCTCTTGCTCTATTTTGTCCATCGGGAGTGACACTCCCTACTTTTTCTAAATCCAAACTGGACACTGTAACAGGCACATACATTTATTAGGTTCCTTTGGCCTGGTGGCATATGTGGGTGTGAAAAGTTTCCTTTCCTTGCTCTCCAGGGGTACTACTGTATGCAGCAGTCATTTCTGAAGTGGGGTACGTGCAGAAATCACTTTTATAGCTGACATCAGTTTATGGCCCTGACAAGCAATGCTGCACTTACCCCTGCTCCTAAGACTTTGGTATACTGGCCGGATGTCCGGTGCTGCAGGCAGCAATCTCCCTACAGTTATGAATACTGCAACATGGAAGAGATGGACATCTAAGGTTATGGTAAGTTCTTACACAACTATTCTTTCATCAGTGCAGTAGGTATATGTCAAATAACAATGCAGGCTTCCAGTCCTGCATTTTTGTTACATTAAATGACATAGATGACACTGAGGCTATACTCTGTGTAAAATGCTGTGGTGTGAGAGGGAGGAGACTCAGAACTAAGAAAAAGAAGTCTGCTGATAAGGGCAAAGGTATAATTAGGATTTTGCAACTGTGTGTGAGTCTAGGAATTCTTTGAGGAAAAGAGTCTAGAGGGTAAAATTCACTCAGGGCTATTATTAAGAAAAGCTAAAAAAAAATTATGTGCATGAAGATTCACAGGCTCAGAAAACATATGGGACAAGAAGGATCAGAGATAGGTCACAGATAAGAAAAGGGTCATGTCAAACAAAAAAATTGTAATATGTCTATATGGGTGCAGAACCTTACATTAAATTGACTTTTACATTGACACGTGAAAAAGCTGGTACAGTTGATCAAAATCAGCTGATCGAAAAATAACTGATTTTTTTTTAACCAAAATGCAAAAAAATTCACTGCTGCAGCCGGATACACATAAATTCCTCCGGTTTATTACAAAACACAAATCCACATCCAATAAAAGCACAAAAATTCAGATTGAGCGCTTTCTTCCCTTCAAGCAGGGATTTCATCAGAATCTTGTTTGTGTTTGGTAGTCTTTTACACTGCATTTGGCTCTGGTTTCTTGTTTGGATTTTTTTAACCAACAGATCACAGTACAGTGGGAATCAGGGTATATGCCCTTTCCCCACTGTAGTGCAATGTTGGAGGTGGTATATATAATTAGCAGGGGGTGTGGGGGCCGTATTTTTTCCTTTTTCTTTTCTGATGGAAAGTGATATGTCAATACTGGATCAACTACTTTCCTTTTTGATGGAAGGTCATGCTTCCTTATGCATACAGATATAAACACACACACACACACACACACACACACACACACACACACACACACGCACACACACGCACACACACACACACACACACACACACACACACACACACACACACACACACACACACACTAAGGGTGGATGTCCAAGTAATACATAAATTTAGTTTTGTTAAGTAAATACATGTCTTAACTTGTGTGCACCACACAATTATTATTTTAAAGAGCTTTCACTCATTTCTGTTAATAAGGTAAAAGGCTTCCTCATAGGCTCATAGGCTCATAGGTAGGTACTAGGCTATCTTCCTGAAGGCATTTATAAGCCTAGCCGGAATTGTGTTGGCTTTTGCCGCCTGCTTAGATTAGTTTCCTGTGCCTCTGTCCAGCAAAGCCATTGAAGTGATCCCCGGGGTAAACTTTCTATTTCGCATCCACTTGTCAAGGTTTCTCTTGAAGAGTGTTAGCGAGGAGCTCTGCCTAATGTACACTGGAATCTTGTTCCAGAGGATGGGAAGTCTCTGGGACAGGAATCTATCCTCCAGCGCGTCCTATTTATTGTTGTGGTGAGGTTTAGATCCCTAGAGCGTGTGGCTAGAGGGGATATGGTTTTCTTTAGGTGGAGCATGTCCATCAATTCTGGGTTGGACATGGCCTTGTATGTCAGGCATAAATCACCGCTGAGTAGGCGGTATGCAACTGAGTACAGCTGGAGTTTCTTCAGTCGAGCTGCATAGGGCATCTGTTTGAGGCCAGTGATCCTCTTGGTGAGGTACTTGTGTGGTCTTTCCAGCATTTGCAGGTGTCTTTTAAGGTACATCCCAAATGGGGCGTTGTACTCTATGATGGGTCTGATGAGTGATGCATAGAGGGCCACACTGACCTCTTTTGATCTTGATGCAAACCCTTTTGTGATTAGGTGGGCCACATAGAAGGATTTTCTAACCACTTTGGCAATGTGATTATCAGAGGAGAGATTACTATCTACTTGGGTCCCCAGATCTTATTATGTCTTCCGTATTTAGGGGGCTGCCACCTATGTGGTAGTTTGTGGGTACTTTGTTTTTTCCAAAGGGGATGACTATGCACTTTCTGGCATTTAGCTTGAGGCCATGGTTTTGACACCAGGTATCTGTCTCAGTGAGACCCTTTTGGAGGATGTCTGTGTCAGCCAGAGAGTCAATTATAGCCCCTAGTTTGCAGTCGTCTGAGAAATTGGTCCACCATAGACCTCCTGTGCTTGCCGTACCTCTGAGAAGTATATGACGAACAGGAGGGGTCCTAGGACTGAGCCCTGGGGAACGCCACTTGTAACTGGTTTAGAGTCAGACCTAGCTCCCGCATCTCTTACCATGTGGGTTCTGTCCGTGAGCCAGCTGGCAACCCATCTCGTGATGTAGGGGTTTATGTTCAGGCTAGTGGGCTTGTCTATAATACCAGAATGGGGAATGGTGTCGAAGGCCTTTGCAAGGTCTAGGCAGGCTGTGTGGACCACCTTTCCCTCGTCTATAGCTTTGGTAACTGTCTCAAAGAAGTCCACCAGCTTTAGAAGGCATGATCTGCCCTTAAAGCCAAACTGGGTAGGGTCCAGTGTTTGGAGGTCATGTCACACAATGCTAGCATGTACCAGCATGGTAGTTCATACTATTGATCTGACACATAATAATATGAACAATTCAACTTGACATGAAATTAATCCTCAGATACTAAATATAAGTAAAAGAGTTGCAATGAAACTAAAGGTAAAAATCAAAGCTCTAACCTAAACTTCATATGAAAAATAAAATGAACAATTACAAATAAAGTACTAAAGACAAAAACATGAACATTAAACTCAAACATAGACATAAAATACTATAGTAATAAAACAGGCAAAAATACTTGTGTTATTGTGTTTTAGTAGAAGTTGCTATGTTCCAATTACTTTAACTCAGGTAGATCAAAAATAGTCTCATGAAAACCTTGGTCATTGCTGGGACCTGCAGGAGTATCATCAGTCTCATTTGGCAAGATGTGATGACCCACCTTTGTTCTGGAAAAGAGTTCTGTTGAAAGTCTAGGTATAAACCCCATTCAGTAGTCTAGGAGCAAGAAAATACCTCTAATTTCAGCACATGAAGCCAGTGAGCCAGTCTTTGTACTTGGAAGTTGACCTGGTTAGACAGGGAATAACCAGGACAAACACATAATCTGACAATGTCATCTAGTACTGTGGAGATGTAGTTTTCCAGCCTTAACAGTACTGCACATTTTACTTAAGGAAGAATGGAGCACCAAAATGGGAAAACCAGTTGTACAGGAACGACCACTCTTGATATCAGCATATGAATTATTAAACTAGGTCATTGTCACAACTTCTTACATAAGATCCATTTCAAAGATTACTTTGCATTCTTATTAAAAATAAGAAAACAGGTTTTAAGCTGTTACTGCTTGTTTAAACCATGGTTTGTTAAGTTAAAATGAGATGCATGATTTCACCCTTGTCAGAGCATCATCAGATCAATGTTATACATAGCAGTAACAAGTAGTATATACTTTTATATTTTCCTTATAAATAGCCATGTAAATTACAATGAAGAATGTACTCCAAGAGCCTAATTTGTTGACCAGGGTAAAGCAATGATCAAAGCCTGACCAAATGAAAGGCTGACCCTGGGTTATATTCAAAACAGAAATTTTCAAGCAAAACAATCATAAGTCATCCATGGCAACAAAACTTTGTGCGTGTAGAAAGATTTATTATGTACATGAGAGAAGGGTTATCATGATAAAGTAGTGTGAAAAAGCCCTGAAGAAGTTTGGCTCTGGCCTGTCATGGTAGCCACTTTGCATTGGTTAGTGTATAGCAGTATTGTTCACGCCAAGGATAATTGGTGATAAATCAGTATATTTTACACAATAAGGTCTGTATTGAGGTTGAATTGTTGACTGAGATGGTAACAAACAAAGGAAGGCTGTTTTCAAGATGTTCAAGCAGGATACCCTTACCATAGCTACCCTGGGTAGGAGGTGGGATGTATTTAGATATTTTATTGACCCAGAATAGTAGGCAGTTATTTTGGATTTGAGTTTTTGAACATGCTCTTGGAAGTTGAAGGACTGGTCAAACCAAATGGCCAGATATTTAAATGAAGAGATAGTTTCAATCAGGTTGTTATCCCAGTCTGCAATATTGAGAGAGCTATGGGGGTTAGTTAGTCTTTTTTGGGGTGTCAAACTGTGTAGATTTGTTTTTTCAGTGCTGAGCAGAAGCTTTTTGGAACTGAACCACTTGTTTAGTTGCAGGAGTTCTGTTTGTAATTAGGTTTTGATGACATGATGCAATGGAATAATTTTATAAATGACCATGTCTTCATTATATAAAAGGAGATGTAGTTGGGATAGTACCAATGGTACTTTGTAACTATTCTAGTCCAGATACAGATTTGCTGTATCCAGGACTGTTTGTAAGCTTCCAATCCCCCCAAGACTTTCTGTGTCAGAGAGAAGCCTTCTAGCTTATCCGTGGGAGTGGTAAGCACTAGGTAGCCTATCTACCACAAGGGGAGTGGTTTCTGGCCCAGAAATTGTAGTTTATTTGCTGTTCGGGCAGTTTTTCCATCTCTTTCAACTTTCTGGTTTAAAAGCCCACATTTGCGTTTGTTTCCTGCCTTTCTTGTAACTAGTCTAGTCCAGATACAGATTTGATGTATCCTGGGCTGTTTGTAAGCTTCTGAGCAGTGCCAAAGTCTACTCTTCAATTTCTCCCTTAGATCTGCTAGTTCTCTCCTCTCCTACACTTTTACTAGTTTAATAGTCTAGCACTTTACCAGACTTCTTGTACCAATTATTGTAGTACACAAAAGTGATATCAGCACTAAACGTTCTACAAGGAAACAGCTCCAGTACTTATTATTAATGCCCACCCTTCCAGGCATGTCTAAAGGTCAGTTCTCTGTGCTTTCTCCTATTAACCTGGTGAACTTGGGCATCCTGAGGCAATGTAGCAAGTGCCTCATATACACTGACAACCCTCTCCTCTTACCTCCCAACATTCAGACTTGCGAGAGATGCACATATATATCCAAACTGGAAGCCACTCATTCTCCAGCCAAGACAGGAATAGCTGGTCAAGAGGAGAAGGTCAACACTTGTACCACACCACATGGAACACATTGCCCTCCAGAACACACACTAACACTGCCTTCACATAAAAACACAAACCACACACCCACTTTCATGGAGGCTCTCAATAAAAATCTACCAAAACAGTAGAGACCTCCAAGGCAGAAATGCACTTGACCACTACAACACAACACTAATCATGAGACACATAACTCTCCTAAACAGTGTGCCAACTGCCACTCAACCAAAGCCCCTAAGGCAAAACAGCATGCCCAACACATTAGTCATAGGTGACTTCATAGTGAGGCACACTGATGTCCCACTCAATAGGCTGAATAAGGAGAAAGTAACAGTCAGCTGCCTGTCATGTGCAAGGATCCACAACATAATGCATGCACTCAGGTCCCTCAGCAACAGGTACAAATATGACACTGTCATTGTACATGTGGGTGTGAATGACCTGAGACATACCTCCCTGGACTACATGAAAAGAGACATGGAGGAGCTCTCGGATTATGTAGCCCAGGTGGGTATGACCCTAGCCCTGAGCAGCATCCTACCATCACCCAGAATGATACCACAGTACAAGCAAAAAATGATTGATTTCAACACTTGGCTAAGTTTCTGCTGTCATTCTAAAGGATCCTGTAGCTGTCTGTCTGGGATGACATGATTGACAGACCTCGATACTTTGCCAGAGATGGCCTGCATCTGTAACCCCTGGGCTTCCGGATACTGGCAAAGGCTCTTGCCAGCCCTATAGTGCCTTTTTAGGTAGTGTTCCAAAGACCAAATTACCACCATAACAGCTACAAACAAATGCAATCTGAGGGACATGCTGCTCAATGCTAGAAGTCTAAATCTCAAAATGCATTCACTCGAAGCACTCCTTAAAATGGAGAATATTGACATTTGTGGTGTAACAGAGACCTGGTTCAAGGCAGCAAAAAGCACCCCTGCACTACCAGGCTATAACTCATTCCACACCTTTCAGCCCCAGAACTTGGACTGAAGCTCCAAAGACAGTCGTGTTTCCATATTCATAAAGGATGCACACAACTCCAGACTGGTAGCCCAACATAATGCATCAGAGATACTTCAGGTGCAGCTAACATTGGGTAAGACAGTTATTCAAGTTGTAGCCTGCTATACGTCCCCAACCATATCCCAAGACTCACACTCCATGTTCCTAAGCACCCTGGAAAATATTAGGGTCCAACCTAACACTCTCAAGCTGGTGACTTTAACTACCCCTCCATTAATTGGGAAAACTACTCATGTACAAATACACTTGCGCAATGTTTCCTGGAATTCATTAATTCCAATGCCCTAGACTAGCTTGTTCTTACCCCCACTAGAGGTAGCAAAATCTATGATCTGGTCATTACTAACATGGGGAACCGTTGCTCTACACCAGTAGGCAACTCCTCCCTGGTTAGATCCAAACACAAACTAATCACCTTGGAAATCCACATCCTTCCCACTCACCATGAAAAACTTCTCCAAAGCTAACTTTGGGGTCCTAAAAACAGAGGTGGCTAACCTCATGGCACCCATGCAAATGGAGAATAGTTGCATGACCGCCGAATCATACACCAATGCACTGTACAAAGACGTACACAAATGCATGGATCTCGCCATACCCAATAGAACCAAGACACTCTCTTCCAAAAAAAGGAAGCCGATATGGTGGTCCCCTGCCATAAACAAACTCTACAACAGAAGGAGGAAACTGATGCAGAATAAGGTGAAGTCCTAAGACTGGAAAAACTCTCTTATCAGCCTCAACAAAAAGTTGAGATCCCTCATCAAATCCTCTAAGGCTAACTATGAAAACAGAATTGCAGCAGATAGTAAAGACAACCACAAGGCCTTCTATAGTTATGTAAAGAATCCCCATGGCAATACCCAGATTTGCTCTTAGCTACTGCACAGTGGTACCTCCTACACTGAGCCAACAGATATTGCCAATATACTGGCCAACAGATTCATTGCCAACTTTACCCTCTCCCCCCCAAAGGACCAATTACAATACCAGTAGATTGCCAGGCACCCAGTATTACTGCTGCACAGGTTAAAACAGCACTGTCCAAGGCCAAGAATACAGCTTCTGTGGGAACTGACAATATCCCTGGCTGTGTTCTACATGAACTACAGAGTGAACTGGCACCTCATCTGTGTGCCCTATTCAATCACAGCCTCACCTCAGGCTTTGTCCCTACTGAATGGCACACTGCTACAGTCATCCCTCTCCACAAAGGAAGAGCAACTACAGACCCTGGGAACTATCACTCCATTAGCCTGACGAGTCTGATATGCAAAGCTATGCAATGCATCATCATGGACCTAATAAACAAGGATATAGGGAATTTCCAAACTCTGAATCCCACACAGTTTGGTTTTGTGAAGGGTAGATCATGCCTGCTCAACTTAGTTGACTTCTTTGAGTCACTCACCAGAGCTGTGGATGAAGGTAAGGTGGTTCATGCAGCCTACCTTGATCTGGCCAAGGCCTTTGATAACATTCCCCATTCAGGAATCATAGAAAAACTCACCAAGCTAGGCATCAACCCCTATATCACTAGGTGGGTTGCAAACTGGCTCACAGATAGAACCCAGAGTATGAAAGTAGCTGACTCCAAGTCAGACTACTGACCAGTCACGAGTGGAGTCCCACAGGGTTCGGTCCTGGATCCGCTCTTGTTTGGTATCTACTTCTCTCAAGTCCAGGAAAACACAAAGGGACTCTGGCTGACAAAGTCCACAGACGATTGCAAGTTGGGAGCTATTATTAACTCCCCAAGTGATGTTGACATTCTACAGAAAGGCCTCACTGATACCAATGACTGGTGTCAGAACCATGGCCTTAAGCTCAGTGCCAAAAAATGTGCCGTCATCCCCTTGGGAAAAACCCGGTTCCCATAAATTACCACATTGATGGTAGTCCACTGAACACAGAAGGAGTTATAAGAGATCTGGGAACACAGGTTAACAGCAACCTCTTTTTTAGCCACCACATTGCTACTATGATCAGAAAGTCCTTTTATGTGGCACATCCCATTACTAAGAGTTTTGCATCCAGGAAGAAAGAGGTCATTGTCTCCCTCTACACTTCCCTCATTTGGCCAATCATCAAGTACAATGCCCCATTTGGCATGTATCTCACTAGAAACCTGCAACAACTGGAGAGGCCACAGAAGTACCTCACAAAGAGGATTCTAGGCCTTAAACGTTTGCCCTATATGGATAGACTCAAAAAACTCCAACTATTCTCTGTCTCATATCGCCTACTTAGAGGCGATCTCTTCTTGATTTACAAAGCCATGTCTGACCCAGCTCTGTTAGAAATGCTACATGTAAAGAAATCCCAGTCCTTCTGCATCACATGCTCCAGAGACCTCAACCTCATTACCACAATCAACAGAACGTGCTGGAGGGATAGGTTCATAACCCAGAGACTGCCCATGCTATGGAATAGACTTCCCATACATGTCAAACAGAGCACCTCACTGGCCCTCTTCAAGAGAAATCTTGATGAATGGATGGGAAATAGAAAATTCACCCCGGGGATCACTCCAGTGGCTCTACTCGACAGAGGCACTGGGAACTAAGGTCGGGTGGCACAATGCCATGGTAATCCTATGGGCTAGGCTTGTAAAGGCTCCAGGGCCATTAGCCTAGTACACACCTATGAACCTATGAACCTAAAAGGGAGGAGCTAATCTTTATCATAAAAGATTTGTTAACAAGGAGCTCTATGAACCACTGAGTGGTATCTGGACTGAAGCCCATGTCTAAGAGATGGGCTTGTAAAATTAACTGAGAAGTCAACCATATCAAAGATGCAAGTAAGATCAAAGAAGATGGCCCCAATAAACATTAGGAAAAACATCTCACTGAAATCATAAACAGTAACTTGTAATATGTAGCAGCTGCATTAGAAGCTTAGAAGACATTGTAATCATCCTAACAAAAACACACATATAAACACATGCGCATATGCATGCACACACACACGCACACACACACACATCCCTCCTATACAGGATAGGTAATTAACTCCTGGCATACAGTGGCCACAGTTGTAGGCAGGGCAACACACACACACACACACACACACAAACACACACACACACACACACACACACACACACACACACACACACACACACACACACACACGTCCATGCGCTTACTCACTGACATCCCTCCTGCAGAAGATAATTAAGTAATTCCTTGAATACAGTGGCCACAATGCAACACACACATAAAGCCATGCACACATAGTTACAGCCCTTCTAGGGAAAGTAAGTCTTGGCAAATAGCCAAAGTTGAAGGCAATACAGTACCTGCATGCACGTATGCACACATACACATACATATACACACACACAAACTCAGTGGCACGTATACTTTTTTCCTATAGAAAATAAGTAAGTAAGACATTTTAGACAAAACTACACAGAATTAGGGCATCTCAGTTATGTTCAGATATTAATAGTATTCCTCAGTTATGAGCAAACAAGCCGAACTCTTGCATAGTCCCTAAGAGTACAAGAGTGAAAACAGGATGCATGTTATTTATTTTACCATGAAAATACACTGTTCAACATTATGTGAAATGTTCTGCAGACCTTAAAAGATATGTGTGTGTGTGTGTGTGTGTGTGTGTGTGTGTGTGTGTGTGTGTGTGTGTGTGTGTGTGTGTGTGTAAAAGAGTATTCTTCCTTGTGAACATAAATAAATTCTATCTAATATCATTCAGAACTAACAAATCTCAATAACTTTCAGATATTAACTGTTTGGCAGCTATCTAAAAACTGATTCATCATGTAACTAGCTCCTAGCATAAGTCTTAAGGGTGTGGTTCAAGTTTGAAAGCAGGAAGCACGATGTCCATTTTATCACAAGAATTGTTGTAAAGTTATGCTATTTTTTTGTGAAATGCTCTAATAAGCCCACAGATTACAGTCATATACAGCTGTTTGGTTTTCTCTGCTCAGCTGATCCAACAGCTATTTTTAGTTTTCCCATAATAATTTCATATTTCCACAGTTACAGTCAAATGTATGTTACACAAAATTGTGTACTGCTTTAGAAATATGTACACAAAGGACTTGACACATAGAAGAACTTCACTCCCTGTTTGTATAGAAGACTTTTGACTGGCAGTTCTCAAATGATAAGGTCAATATAGACAGGCTCAGGGCTGCTTCATGGGAGATCAAGCAAGACTAAAATGATGTCATCTTAGAATACCAGCAGGTCTGTATTGCTCTTTTCCTTTTTTTTTTTTTTTTGTAGGATCAGGCTAAATTCAAAAAGACAGTAGTCAAGGAGTATATGTATTTGAATGCAAATTAGTACTACAAGAATGTTGTTCTTCTTTCAGCTTTTCCCGGTTAGGGGTCACCACAGCGGAACTCCAGTCCACTAATGATTGGCAGTAGATTTTTTACAGGTGCCAAGGTGCCAGCTCGACGTCCAACCTTCAACGAAGGCTCACCCATTCTACACATGTCTTTTGAATGCCACTCGACCGCGGGGAGGACATGCAGACTCCACACAGATGGCACTCCAGCCGAGAATCGAACGGGCGAACCTCTTGCTGTGAGGCAACAATACTACCACTGCACCGCCGAGGCTTCATAGTTAAAGTAAAATTTTAGCTATTTCAAGTGTGTATGTACGTGTGTACATGTATATGTGTATTTGTATCTGTGTCTGCTAGGAGCAGGGTTTGTTTGCTTGCATACAGCAAGCATATATTTTTTTCATGTATTATTCATAATATTTCTAATATTTTTGGAAGACCCAGCAACTTTTTGGTGGTTTGATCAATGTTCAGGTACCTAATCTTTAGATGCATTGACTTCCTCTGTTCTCTGCTAAATTAATTAAGTTGTAAGAATAGGCCTCTACATCAATAAATAATATATGCAGCTTAAATGAAATTCTACCAAATGCTGAGTTCTTATTACTCCAAAAAGGAATTGGGAGGAAATGCGTAGCTTTTAAAATACTTGCCTCTGTTTTAAGACATGGTGCCTAACAGGGGGCACTGAATCTTGAGGCTATCATGAATGGCTGGAATACCAATGGAGTAATTTAACATAATATTAGTTTTCTTTACTGTCCTCTTGTCATTTCTAAACAAAATGACTCAATTAACTAATACTCTTTTTTTGGTTACCACTTTCCTACTACCACTAGATTCCTATTTGTTAATACATATAATTGCTCTTATAACATTTTTCTGTGTAACCTAATCATAATTTGTATTGCTTTATACATAATAACAACTGAAGTAAGTCTTTAATATTTTAACAAAATTGTTTCAGTCCATTGCTGCAAATATTGTAAATATGAAGAGAGAGAATTTCAATTGTAATTAGTATGTTAGCTACTTTGTGTGTCATCGTTTGCTTGTGAAGTATTTGTACAAATGTAACTGCTTTTGCTACAACTTTATTAATTATTGCCATTGTGCATTGTAATTTCGTTTTGGAGTTTTTTTTCTTCCTGGGCTTCTAATGAAAAGGGGTTCTGAGCTTAGCCTGACTACCCCAGTTAACAAGTGAAAATAAATAAATAAAATCTAAGAAAAAAGCATGCAAAGAAATGAAATGGTTCCCTGTCAAAAGTGTGAGACACTGAGATTGGTGCTAAATATCCTTAGCTGAGAAGGCCCATTAAAAGTTATACATGTATTAAATATTAAAGTGGTAAAACACTTGGGCTGATAGCTGCATATACTTAAATGAAGAGCCTCTTAAAGATGGCATTTAGCAGTTTAATATCTTTATTTTTACAATTTAATTCTTAATATTTAAATGGCCTTGGAACATACCTAGAATATGTCATTTCTCCATTTTGTGCTTTAGAGAAGACTGATTTTATTTTCTTGGATTTTTGCATAACAGTCCTTTAACAAGATATTATGATATGTAATCTACTGTTTACTTAACATGTTTGCTGCTGTGTACATATAATGGATGGCAAGAATGGATGTAAGCAGTATTAAATGCTTGAAAAGGGTGGCTAGAACATTTACATTTGTCTTCTTAAAGGTGTATATGGCTAGGCATATAATGTTCCCATGATCTCTTGCCTGGTGTTATTCCTGTGTTCCTGTGTAAGGAGGAGAAGTAAACAATGACAAGCAAAAGTCAGAGGATGAATATTAGGAGGTTACAAGGGTTGTACTTGTTATAATAAGGATGATGACATGGATATATACACAATTGTACAATAATGATATAGTGGTGAAATAAAATGATAACACTTTCAAGCAATATTAGCTCTTTTTTAAGAAATGTATTAGATAAAGCAATGGGGAATGTCTGACATTACCCAGAATGCGGAAGGACTGTGGTAAAATAGCAGAAGGCTGTAGGTCATTCAAGGGGCCAACTACAAGCTCCCAAATATGCGTGACATAAAGTGCTTGAACTACAAAGGAAGACTCAAACTTTTCTTCAGTCTAGAAATGGCAGACACTTAGTGGAGGAAGCACTTCTATTAACTGGGGTCAGTAGTAATGCAACTTATACCTTTTTTCTTTATATGTGTATTAATGGGCATTTTCATTGCATGAATTTGAAAAGGTTAACAAAAGGAGTTAGAGAAATGCTGAGCAAATGCAGAGACTAATTTGGAGGTAGAACAAGAGGGGAAAACTGAGAGAATGTTGAAGCTGGACAGATAAAAATAGTAAAACAGAATGATAAGACCACAGATGATCCAATAAAGGTGATAATGTACTTTGAGCCCTAGTTAAGACTTCATGGGATCTGATATTGCTTAAGGGTGTGATAATGAGTAGTAAGGAAGCAGAGAATCTGAGGATGAAGAATGTGGGGAAGATGATGCCAGACTGCAAAATCAAAAAGAAGGTACAGATGTGATAGACACGCTACACAAAGATGGAGACTAGAGGAAAATGGTAAAGTAATGTCATGAAGGAAATTACCCAGCATGCCAATGAAAAACAGACAGAAAGAGGGAGACAATGAAAAGGAGAGACAGATTCACAACTGGGAATTTCTCTGGGCTCAGCAACAGAAAAGATAAACTGTAGATTTTTTATAAGCATGTGTGGATGACTTGGGACAAGATATAACAGGGGTGATAGGTGAAGACTTAAACATCACCCTTTAAGAAATAATAATTCAGCCAGGATGAAATGAGGAACATTGTAAAAAGCAACAGAAATATGTGAAAGACTGGAGGAAACAAATGGGATTATGTGATGTACAAAGAAATATAATCCCTGGTAGAGAGAACCAAACCTTTTCAAAAGACATAAATAAGCAAAATAATCGTAGAGATTTCTTGCAGTTTGAAAGAGGGCTGATGGGATTTCTGGAGAAGACTGAAACTGAGCTCACATGTATATTAGGCCCCGAATATTGGAAAATACAGAACAGTTAAGGAGGGGTAGTGGAAAAGAAAGTTAATTGCAACACTGAATTAGAAATTAGTTAGACTGAGTGTAAATATTTTGTAGAAGAAATATAATGCTCAAGGTTTTGTTGGAGAATGGTTGAAAGGAGGGGGATGATGACGGAAGTCTGTTGTGATATGACTAAGCAGAAAATGGAAAAATGCTATTTCATAGACTTAGAGAAACAAGAAAGATGATAGGTATGTAATAAATGTGGAATTACTGAAGGAGAGAGAATAAAGGCTTGTAATTCGGTAGATAGATATGTAAAGGGTTATATGAGTCAGCTGCACGGAAGAAGAGGAACATGAATAACCGAAGAGGATAAGGTGGGATATCAAAGACAGAAGGACAAAGGGAAGAAACACAGAAAGCTGTCGATGTGAAAAAATGTATTTTCAGTGGATGTTTATAAAAATGTTGCATGGACAAGTAAATAGGGTCTTCTGTGACTTATTCAATGAACATGCAAGAAAGAAATTATGCCAAATTCAATGTTCTGCAGCATTAGCAACTTTGATTAACAAATGTATAGGGAATTGAAGATAAGGGAAATAACATTATTATTACACTCATGAATAAGGATGTATAGATGCATTTATGAATTATTGGACTCAAAATGAAAAAAAAAAATGCTTGGATGAACTGAGAGCTGAGAATTCTATTTATTTATTTTTGTTCACAATAATGTGTCTTTGATGGATTCCTGGTACATAGAGTTAACTGCAATTGATAAAGAGAATGATATAGGTAAGTGAGAAAGAAACGACAAATACAGTAAAAAAATTATAAAATTTGCTAGAAAACTTTAATTTAGGACCTAAGTTCAGGATGCGGATTGCATCACCCTATGTCAAGCTAAGTGGTTAAGCTAAAAGTTATGGCACATGAAACTGTTTAGTAATAAACAGAAACAAGTCATGGGTCCCCTGTCACATCTAATTTTGCTATGGTATAAAGTTGGTAGGTAAGGAAAGGAAAGAGATAAAGGTGGGAAACACAGAGGCAGAAATGGAAGACAAGTTTTTCCTTGTTGCAGATAAGTGCACATTAAACAAATAAAAGCTGGAAATGACTGTATCTCAGGCTATATGAGAGTTTAGAAAGTCTGATTCAGAGTGAGAATCTGCCAACAAGTGCAGTTTATACTAGTGACGATAGGGGGAGGAGACATAAGAAAAGTGCTCCCCCTAGTGACAGAAAGGATGCTGAAGTACGTACGTTTAGATTAGAGAGCAAAATCAAATCGTGCTTTCATGTATGGAATTGCTGTGGATATCATAACAGGGGAAATATATTCTGGGATTCCATGTGTGGAAGAATAGCAATATCAGGAAAATAATTTTACCAAAAATCATACACCTAGTAAGACATATTCTTGTTGGGACAACAAATAGAAATGTAAGCAAAATTCAAAAAATATCTGAAGGTTTTGTATGGATGGTGGGAAGGATAGGAAAAGAAGGAGGGAAGGGAAGTCAGTTTTAGCAATATAACATTTACTATTATGCAAAATGTATATGGCATAAATCTGAAGAAGAAAAGATGAAACAAGATGGAAGTGATGGCTTAAACAAAAACATTTAAACGATGCTGGTTATGAAATATATATTGTATGAGTAACAAGAGAATGCTGAAAATGGTATGGAAACAACGGCTAGTAAAACGTTTATAGGTTTTATAGTTTCATAGTTTCATAGTTTAGTACTAGGCTATCTGCCCTGGGGCATTTATAAGCCTAGCCATAGTGATGTGGCTTTCGCCACCCCATGTAATGGTACAAAAGTGTACAGAATAAATTTAGAATTAGAATACTGTGCCTCTGTCTAGTAGTGACACAGTGAAGACCCCCTTACATAATAGAATTAGTTTACTGTGACTCTGTCTAGTAGTGACAGAGATGACCCCCGGGGTAAACCTACGATCTCCCATCCACTCGTCAAGATTTTTCTTGAAGAGAATCAGTGAGGGGCTCTGCCTTACATGAACTGGGATTCTGTTCCAGAGTATGGGAAGCCTCTGAGTTATGAATCTGCCCCTCCAGCATGTCCTATTCATATTTGTGCTGAGGTTTAAATCTTTAGCTCTAGTGGTTCTGATGGATTTGGATTTTTTGAGGTGGAGCATGTCCATCAATTCCTGATTGGACATGGCCTTGTACGTCAGGCACAGATCAGCTCTGAGTAGGCGGTATGCTACTGAATAGAGCTGGAGTTTCTTTAGTCTGGCAGCATATGACATATGTTGGAGACCCTTGATCCTCTTGGTGAGGTACTTTTAGGGTCTCTCTAGCTGTTGCAAGTGCCGGGTGAGGTACATACCAAATGGGGCATTGTACTCAATCATGGGCCTGATAAGGGAGGAGTATAGGGGTACAATGACCTCCTTTGATCTGGATGTGACTCCCTTCATGATAAGGTGGGCAAGGTAGAAAGTCTTTCTAACCACTTTGGCAACGTGGGTGTCAAATGAGAAGTCACTATCGACTTGGGTCCCCAGGTCTCTGATTACTTTTTCCGTACTCAGTGGGTTACTGTCTATGTGATAATTTGTGGGTACTTTGTTTTTCCCAAAGGGGATGACTATACATTTTTTGGCATTAATTTAAGGCCATGACTCCGGCACCAGTTGTCCATTTCAGTGAGGCCTTTCTGTAGGATGTATGTGTCAGCTGGTGTATCGACTATGGCGCCTAGTTTGCAGTCATCTGCGAACTTTGTCAGCCACAACCCTCCCATGTTTGCTTTTACATCTGAGAAGTAAATGCCGAACAAGAGGGGTGCCAGGACAGAGCCCTGTGGTTGTGACTGGCTTTGAGTCTGACATGGCTCCAGCGATTTTGACTTTATGGGTTCTATCCTTTAGCCAGTTTGCAACCCATCTTGTGACATATGGATTTACATTTAAGCTGTTGAGCTTGTCTATGATGCCTGAGTGGGGTATTGTGTCGAAAGCTTTAGCCAAGTCCAGGTAGGCTGTATGGACTGCTTTGCCCTCGTCAATGGCTCTAGTGACTGTTTCGAAAAAGTCAACCAGGTTCAAAAGGCAGGATCTGCCCTTTACAAAGCCGAACTGGGTGGGATCAAGTGTCTGTAGGTCTCCAATGTCTCTGTTTATGAGTTCCATAATGATTCTTTCCATAGCTTTGCAGACCAGGCTGGTTAAGCTTATGGGGCAGTAGTTACCAGGGTCTGTAGAGGTGCCTCCTTTGTGGTGTGGGACCACTGTTGCTGTACGCCAGTGTTCAGGTACATGTCCTGTAGTAAGGCTAAGGTTAAATAGCATTTGTATGTGCAGGTTTAGCTCCTCTTGGAGTTCACGTAGCACGCAACCCGGGATACTGTAAGGTCCCATTGATGCTATGTTTTTAGCTTTGCTGAGGGCAGTTCTCACCTGGACATCTGAGATGACAGGGAGGTTACATTCAGCTGGGATAAGTATTTCTTCTTTTGGGGGTGAGGGAGGGGAGAAATTTGCACTGAACCTGTCTGCCAGAATGTTGGTAATATCTGTGGGTTCAGTGTATTTTTTTGTCATTGTGAACTAACTCTGAACATATCTGAGGGCTTCCGCCCAGGTTTCTAACATAGCAGAAGAAGGCCTTGTGGTTATCTTTAGTGTCCATAGCAATTTTTCTCTCAAAGTTGGCCTTGGATGTTTTTATGAGAGAACTTAGCTTTCTACTAGTGCTGATCAGAGATGCCTTCTCTTTATGGGATTTTGCTCTGTCATGCAGTAGCTTCCTTCTTTTGTTATACAATTTGTTTATGGCTGGGGTCCACCAGACAGGACGCCTGCCCTTGGTGGAAAGGGTCTTGGTTTTATTTGGGATTGCATGATCCATGCATTCTTGGAGATGTCCGTAGAAAGCATTTGTGAAGGATTCAGCATTGTGGGATGTGGTTTCCACTGGCCCAATGGGCTTAAAGGATACCATCTCAGTCTTAAGAAGTGTAAAGTTGGCTTTTGAGAAGTTTTTCACTGTAGTCTTTTGTGTTGGGGGTGGAGGTGGGATATGTATATCCAGGGTGATTAGTTTGTGGTCAGATCTCACTAGTGAGGGGTATACTTCCAGTGTGGAGCACTTTGTCCCCATGTTGGTGATGATCAGTTCTAGTATATTATCTCCCCTTGTGGGAAAGGTGATTAGCTGTTCCATTGCATTTGAATTTATGAATTCCAGGAACCTTTGGGCTAGGGTGTTAGGGCTAGAATAATGCACCCAGTCTATGTTAGGGTAGTTGAAGTCTCCCAATATGATGGTGTTTGGTGAGACATTCATATCCTCCATTGTCTTCTGGAAGGCTGAATGGGGTTCCTGAGATTGGGAGGGTGGGCTGTAACATGCTATCAGTTGTATAGCAGTTTTGCCTATGGTTAGTTGCACCTGGATGGTCTCTGGTGCTTTATGTGTTGCCACTAACCTGGAGGTGTGGGTGTCCTTGATGAATATGGACACTCCCCCTCCCTTTTTGGTTTGGCCCGAGTTTTGGTGCCGAAAAGCATGATACGAGGTATAGCCTGGTAGTGCTGGGGTGCTCTCAGGAGCCTTGAACCAGATTTCAGTTACTGCACAGACATCGATGTTCTCCATACCGAGGAGTGCTTCGAGAGCCTGCATCTTGAGATTTAGACTTCTGGCGTTGAGCAGCATTACCCTTAATTTTTTTCCATTTTTGTTTTCTAAGGAGGTGGGTTTGTCTTTTGAGCCTTGCCTAAAAAAGGCACTAAGGCACTATGGGGGTGGCAAGAGCCTTAGCCAATATCCGGAAGCCCAGTGGTGACAGATGCAAGCTGTCCCTTGCGAAGCAGCATGGCTTGTCCATCATTTCATCCCAAGCAGACAGACATTGGATCCCCCTAGAATGACACCAGTAATTGAGCCAATTATTAAAGCTGATCATCTTGTCTTTGTATTGTGGCATCATTCTTGGTGAGGGCAAAATGCTGCTCAGCGTCAGGGTCATACCAGCCTGAGCTACATAATCAGAGAGCTCCTTTATGTCTCTTTTCATGTAGTCCAGGGAGGTACGTCTCAGGTCATTCATGCTGGCATGGACAATGAAGGAGTCATATTTGTACTTGCTTTGGAGTGACCTGAGTGCATGTGTTATGTGGTGGATCCTAGCTCCTGGTAGGCAGCTCACCATTACCCTCTCCTTGTTCAGCCTGGTAAGCGGGACGTCAGTGTGTCTGACTATAGAGTCACCTATTACTAGTGTATCAGGCATGGTTTTTGGCCTTAAGGGCTGTGATTGGATGGAACATAATTTGGGACATTCTTTAAGGGTATTGGTGAAGTGAAAGAAAAGATATGTTGGGATTATAATAATAATGAGAGACTCATGGAATGAAAATTATATGAATTATAGAGTCTGATAAAGTAAAACGGAGATACAAGTTTGAATGGGGGGAGTAATAGAAATACATGCTGCTGTGAAGTCCTATAATGGGTGGATGTAAGACTTAGGAAGAAGAGCGACAAGAAAAATATGTCAGGGAGCTATCCCCAGAAAGGTGAATTTGAAAAGGTAGAAATGCCAACATCACAATATATGTATCATTAAGAGACAAGATGGATTAAAGCAGTGAGTAAGTTAAAGGATTCATAGAAAATAAAAAAAATAAATAATCTAACAAACAAATAAATAAATTAGGGGAGGTACTGAGGTATATAATATGCATCGGTAGCGTTGTTGCCTCACAGCAAGAGGTTCTCCCATTCGATTCTTGGCTGGAGTGCGGGGAGTGCCTTCTGTGTGGAGTCTGCATGTCCTCCCCGCAGTCGAGTGGCATTCCGAAAGATGGGCGTGCCTTCATTGAAGGTTGGGCGTCGAGCTGGCAACTCAGCACTGTAAAAATCTACTGCCAATCATTAGTGGACTGGAGTTCCGCTGTGGCGTCCCCTCACCAAGAAAAGCCAAAAGACAAACAACAACAACTTACTGAGGTATATTGGGAAGGATGTGATCTGTAGTGAAACTCGAAAATGATTAATGCTTATTTTAGTCAGCAAATGCAGTTAATACAAACATGGTATTTAACTCCAGGGCAAATAAAAAAAGAATGACATATTGCAGAGAAGAAGATGAAGAATAATGTACATATTTTAGAAATCTCGCCCAGCTAGTTTGGGAATTGGCAATGGCCACATTATCAAAAATACTAGAAAATTAATTGTCATGTAACTGTAAGTTATGTTACTTGGTTTTGCCCCTAAATAAATGTTTTTTTTAATAACTCAGAAAAAATATATCTTCAGTTGACTCATAATCATAAAAGATAGCCTTGCATACACAAGCAGTCATGGCCATAAATCTTAAGCAAGAGATTCATGCTCATTAACCTTCCCTGTGTCTTCATTACTGATGTAAAAGGTATTGAAGAATGAAAGGGGTTTACAAGGTAAAAAGGTTGATAAATGGTTTCAGGAAGGTAGGAGGTGGAAGAAATAGTGGCCCTGAAATAGGGAAGTAGAAAAGAGGCAGGGGTGGGTGGTGGGGCAGTTGAGGGAATACAGTGGTATAAAGATAAAAAGAGAGTGAGACCAAATGTTAAGAGGGCGATCAATAGTATTGTAGACTGTGAAAAATTACACTGAAATAAACAAAGTATGAATAGTTTACACCAGACTACATAATAAAAAATGAATTTTGTATGTATACACTGATGAGTGCACATCAATAAATCACATGACTACATACTATATGCAAGGTATGAAATTTAACAGTTGCATATGCATGTATAAGGCAGTCTTTTCTTAGGGGCCAGATCTTTCATCTTCATTAGCTGGTCTACTCTATGTCCATTCACAGATGTTTTCAAATGCACTTTTTTGAATATATGAAAAGTTGTTATGATAAACTAGTACAGAAGAAGGGATTCTTAAAATCTAAATACAGAAACATTACTGCTGGCTGAAACAAGTCTCTGATTAGGAATACTGATAGTGTTTTGGGGCTATAAAGAGGCCCCGAGGAGGGGTCAGCCATAACAAATGAAATGTATTATCACTGAGTTAGCCTACCTGATGCAACATGTCATGGAATGGTTTCATAAAGACTGCCACTAATTACATAAAGGCCTGTACATTTCTCCCAAAATTTAAAAGTAAACCAAAAATATGACAGATATTAAGAAAATATCACAAACATTTTCAAAACTTCAAAGTTGGATTATGACTATAAATCAGTGCATTCAGATACCGAATGTCACACAAAAATATTTAAGCAGACTCCTCAGATAAATTGTGTACATTAGATTTCAAATGGTGTCACACTGGAAAATAATGTTCTAAACTTGACAATGCTATTATAGTTTTTCTTTTATACTTAGTTGAAGTTAGATATGTCACCTATATTAAGGTTCCTTGAATCAGCTTAATTTGCGCAATTTATGGATTGTAAATATTGTACATAATTTCTGTATGTTATTCCTTGTTATGAAATACATTTTGAAATATTTCATTTTCTTATATGTGTTATTGTTTATACATTTCAAAAAGTTTAATTTTTTATATGTGTTATTGTGATTCCTTATGCATTTCAATTATAATAAAAAGAGTTTTGGCAAAAAAAACATGTATTTGCTTATGAGGAGGTATTGTTTTAGAAGACACTTTCACTGTGACTGGACAAATAACAATTTGTAGAATTGCTAATTCACCAAACCCAACTCCCTGAAAAAAAAAATCTCCAAAACACACTTTTCAGCGTTTTTCACATGGGACAAGCACCCCCCTGAACCCCTCGATATGGAGGCCTTAATCCTGATGTCGCCCTAAATAATATAATCAACTCTGTGGTCGCACTGTCAGGAGAAAAGGGGCAAACCCCAGGAAATGGCATTTATCACCTGCAAAATTTCCAGACAAAGTTTTCAGTTGAAGCACCAGCATTGGGTAAGTCAGGGAATCGAGTTTTGAAGTATGAGTCAGGGAATCGAGTTTTGAAGTATGAGTCAGGGAATCGAGTTTTGAGGTGTGAGGCTTGAGAAGTCAGGATTCATTGAACAGTAGTGTATCCTAAGAAGACAAATTCAGAAATAAGCATGCAAAATATCTTGTGAATCCTTACTTTAGATGAGAAAACATTCTAGACTCTATGTAATAACTATGACTATTATAATTTGAAAAAAAAAAAATTTTGTACACACTAAAGTTTTTATGTAACGCTTCCTGTTTTTATAGTATATGTCATAACTTTTAGATTAATTGCGTAAGTTTTTACTTGGAGCTTTTCTCCCCGGGCCTCTACTGAAAATGGACATGTATCCAGCTAGACTAGCCCAGTCAACATAATAATAAATAACTGCTATGGCAATCCCTTTTTTTTGTACATAGTTTGAGGCTTGGCAGTAAGAGGGAAAGACTAAAGAACGGGGTTCCAGGCAGTATTGCTTCTGGGATGCAATAGCAGCTTTTGGGTACTGCTTCATACTCTGAGGGAAAGAAAGAGGAAATGCCTGCTGCTGTGCAGCGTTTTTACTCTTCATCTTATTCGTAATCTGCTGATACTATACCAAAGAGTGTTTTGTCTAGCTAGTCTATAAGGTATTTGATTATACTTACAATAACACAAGCATTTTCTTTGAACAGTTGAAAAATACTGAAGCATATGTGAAAGATAATTACAGTAGCCGGAGAAAGTAAGTATATGGATAAGGTATATATTAATAAATACTGATAATGTATGTAGTTCAACCCAGGCCTCCTATACTGGAAAACCTAAGCTTAATAAGAGAACATGGACAACAAAAGGAATAAAATAAATGAATTATTATATGTGTTCCACATACTGTAGGCTTCAGTATATTGGAAAGTCTACTTCTTAAATAAAAGAAATGCTTGCCGGCAGCATACTGTATATCCTTCCATAATATTTTTTTGTATATTTTATGACTTCTGGGGATAGTCGTAAGTTTAAATGTTGTAACAATTTTTCATGTAACATTTCTTCCATTCTAATATATACCTTTTCTCAGCAATTCTTTAAACATGATCTTGCATTCCTCATGGTATTTGGTGGTCTTATCTGTACCATCTAGATATCACTGTTTACAGCACACTAAATTAACTGGATTAATGTCTTACTTCTGTGCAACTTAAAGTCCTGTCTTGGCTTTTCATTTTTTACTTCTTTAGCTGTGAGCTAAACCTTCCTCCCTTAAAAATATTGGCACTTATTTTGGAATACTTATTAAAATTAAGAAAACAGACTTTTAAATAAATTTATCTTACTATTTTCTCAATACCATGGGAAAGAAGAATGGTCTAATTATGAGTACTGTCCAAAAAATGTAAAATGATGATCTACCAGAAACTTTTAATAAGATGTTGCACATTTTAAAGCATACAAAAGATACAAGCTTCCTTACGTTTCTTCAAAGTTATTTAAAATCAGCTACTGACAATGATAACAACATGTTAGCTGGCTGCTTCAAAAGATGCAAAAACTATTATATGAATATTATAGGAATAAGGTTCACTTCTGCCCACCAGAGATTTTTGATGAACCAGAATTGGCAACATGAAACCAAAACAGAAGTGCTACATTGCGTGAAGTAACAGTAATTGGAACCTACATGAAGGGCCACATCAGCATTACAGGTCTTATATCTTTTCATAATTAATGGTCACTGATAAGCTGGGACACTACAAGGAACATAAAACTAATCCAGTCAAACGTTAAGCTAATCCCTTCAAGCACAGAGATGGAAAAATCAACATAATGTATTGTACTAAGCAGTTTATGATTTTAAAATAGTAGCATTTATTGATTTTTTTTACGGTCATACCATGACAAAGTCAACAGTACAATGTACTAGACAAGCAAAATACTTGTATTAAAGTCTGGGCGATATACAGCATGTCTGAAAACATGTGCACCTGGAAAAGTTAAGAAAAGTCAAATGACAACAAGGAAGCATGTCCAGTGCACCAGAGAGTTAACATAAAGTAATGAAATGTGCTACACAAAACAAAGACAGGCGATGTTTCCTTCCTCGGTCAGTGGCATAGAAGCAAAAAGCAGTGACTATGACCCCAATGACCTGAGACTGAATACCAGTCTGGGTGCTGAAGAAGCTGATGCAGAAGGATGGAAGTGAGTAGTCAATGTCTGCTCACCAATCCTGGGGACTAGAGGTGGTCTGATCTGCTGCATTGTCATTGGCTCATAGGTTAGACTAGGCTATCTGCCCTTAAAGGCCATTTTAAGCCAAGCTAAAGTTCCCATCTCAAAAGTAAGAAACAAATCCTGTACTTTGTGTATGTGAGGTATAAACCTTAACCACTATGTCAGCCCCCAAACTGATCTTTGGATAAGTGCTTGACAAGCAGCTCATTGGACAGGAAGCAGGTATTTGTTTCTGCCAGTCTTCATGGGGTACATTGGAAAAGGTGTAGCAAGCCCTCAGAGTGACTAAAGTGCACATGACAGAAGTGATGTCAAGGCCTTAGGTAAATCAAAAACACCCAAAGGCCTGCAGCAGTAATGCCATGGTTCTGGGGGAGGGAGATTAGGGTCCTACCATTCAGGGGGGGGGGGGGGTGATCCAGATGCTCAGGCCACTAGTACCATAACCTGTGGGTCTACTGAAGGACATTTCAGGAGAAAAGTGGATAAACAACCTCCTTGGCTGTTTAGATGATGGCCTGAGATAGTTGCCTGCTGTAACCAAGTCATGGTATTTAAGAGGATGATGTACTGGGGGAATTGACTGAGTAAACCTCTTGGGAGGAGAAGGCTGGATAGTCAGTTGGTGTGAAGGGAAAAAGCAAATAAGAAAAAAAACTCTGGAGCCTCACCTGGGTATACAAAAATATTTATGTTCTCCCCGTAAGGGAAATATGGTTAAACAGTAACAAGAATTATTTAGAGGGATTGACAAATGTTAAAGTACTGCAAAATAGAGGGACTGTCTCAGAACACCACAAGGAGCAACTGCAGAATGCTAAACAGAAAATAAGAGATTAACTCGATAATATGCATGAGTTTAGAAAGATTGCTGTTAAGCAGCTG
Source organism: Protopterus annectens (assembly GCF_019279795.1). Classification (NCBI taxonomy): domain Eukaryota; kingdom Metazoa; phylum Chordata; order Ceratodontiformes; family Protopteridae; genus Protopterus; species Protopterus annectens. The sequence continues at coordinate 805,525,431 of NC_056748.1, forward strand.
TTTTTTATAATAACTCTAGAGCACAAAAACGTTTAGCACAACTCAAACAACAGAAAGTAGAAAGGGTAGTCACCAATCTTAGGGACCCTATAACAAGGAAGATAACAAGAGACCCTGTCGAAGTATTAAAAATATTGTGGAAATTTTATGAAAATTTGTATAAAGCAGAGAAATATGGAAATCAAGAAAAGGTACAAATGGAACTGTTTATGGAAGAATTAAATATGCCAAAGTTAGAGGTAGATGAGGCTCAGTTACTAACAGTTAGGATAGGAAAGGATGAAATAAAAATGGTAATGTATAACCAATCTACAGGAAAGTCCCCAGGAATTGATGGTATTCCTGTGGAAGTTTGGAAGTTAGGAGGGAAAAACTGATAAAGATCTGGAAGGCTTTGTTTAACAGTATTTTAAGGGGAGGAGAAGTACCATCATCCTGGAAGAAGGTGGTGGCAACAGTAATACCTAAAGATGGTAAAGATCCATCAGATCCAGCTTCATACAGGCCCACTTTAATACTAAACCATGATTATAAAATGTTTATGTCTATAATGGCTAAAATAATGGCAAAAGTGATACCAAAATTGATAGATATTGATCAGTGTGGTTTTGTGGAGGGGAGGCAAGCATTTGATAATATTAATGGAACACTGATGATTCAGAGGGACGCAGAATGTACGAAAGTACCACTTTTATTGGTGGGTCTTGATGCAGAGAAAGCATTTGACAGAGTAGACTGGGACTTCATGAGCAGGGCAATGGAAGCATTTGCTTTCCCTGATACAATTACAAGGTTGATTAGGAGAATTTATGAGGGATTGGAGGTGCAACTTCAAGTGATTGGGGTCCTCTCTGATAATTTCTGCTTGAGTAGAGGAACCAGGCAGGGTTGTCCACTTTCCCCTTTGTTGTTTGCATTATATTTAGAATCACTGGCAAAGAAAATAATGGACCTAGAAATTCAAGGATACAATTGGTATGATAGTCAGGAAAAACTGTCTGATTGCAGATGATGTTATTTTATACATGACAAAACCAGAGAGGGACAGTGTTGTGGAAAATTTTAAGACAGTTCCAAATTTGCTCAGGATATAAAATTAATGAAATTAGAACAAAGGCAATAGTGGTAAATTATGTACCCACACACAAATTGGTCCAACAGTATCCATATTTATGGGGACATGATAAAATGAATTATTTAGAAGTATGGACTAGAAATGACTCTGTGGTGGCAGCTAAGGATATGTGGGAAGAAACTAAACAGAAGATAATACAAAAAGTGAGGAACTGGAAGTTTTGTTATATGGATATGAATACTAAGATACTAGCTATTAAAATGTTTTAGTCCCTTTAGTCTTGTATACAGGACAGGTATACTTTTATCAACCAGAGGAGAAGTTGTGGATAACAATTAAAAAAGTGTTGAAAAATGTTATCTGGGAAGTGAAGACAGCAAGGGTCAAGTGGGATAAGCTGATTCTACCAATAAAACAAGGTGGATTGAGAATACCTAATTTGTGGGGGTATTTTAGAGTAACACAGCTAAGGCTCTTATACATAGCACAAGTAGAAAACTAAAGTTCAAAGTGGAAAAGAATGGTGCTGACACAGGGAAGAAGCTCAAGAAATAAGAGGAGACTGAGATTTTGGATGCAGACTCTTAAGGAGAACAACCGTAACCATGCAGAGTATTATATTCATAAAATAGCAGGGAGTATTCTAAGAACCAAACCAGCAATAGAATGGAGAAAAGAGATTTTGCCAATAGGGATGACTGTCATTAGAGATACAGATAATAGGCAAGAGGGGGCTGGAATTTATTGGAGAAAATTGGCAAAGGAACCAAGGTATTGGGAGCAAATAACTAGAAAGGGAAAGGAAATAGGATGGGAAGAGGCCAAGAATTTATTTGGACTGCAGATTAGAGATTGCCTTCCCTATCAAGGATTGATATCAGAGTATAGGCAAAGAGAAGAAATAGGGGCCTCTTAAATGAAAGACCAGCACTGGTAGAGTTTTTAATAGAATCTAGAACAGAAGCTGCTATTAAAAAGGAATAATTAGTAAAGCATATTGCATGATAATTACAATAATTAATCAGATGAGCTTAGAAAGGATTGGGAAGAGAGATTGGATAAGCAGTCCAAAAAAGAGACAATGGAGGGATATATGTATATCTCCCAAATATGCAACAAAGTCTAGAAGATTTAGGATCTTTGCCTGGAAGTGTTTACATAGGTATTTTTATTCTCCAAGTAGACTCAAAGAATTTTTCCTCAGGTGGATAGCAAATGTTGGAGGTGTGACAGGCAAGAAAGAGATAGCTGGGAACATGTTTTTTTGGGGTGTGATGAGCTGGCAGACTTTTGGGATTTCCTGCAGACCACTCTGTCAGAAATGCGGAGTGAGCAGAATAGGACTGGACGTGGAGATGATTTTTTTGAGTTATGCTACAGAATCGGAATTGCCTCGACATAGTAAAGGCTTGCTGAGTCTAATTATGGTAGCTGCCAAAAAAAGAAGTTACTAGAAAATGGAAATCAAAGTCTAGACCAACTTTACTAGAAGTAGTAAATACAGGAACAGAGATAAAACTACTGGAACTGAGATATTTAGAAAAGGGAAGGAGCAAACTACATAGGAAAAATGGGAGGAACAAGGTTTAAGAAGCAGGATTTGAATGAATCATATAACGCTTAACTGACAATGACTGGATGGTTTATAAATGCTGTATAATGTTTGCAATTACAGTTGTTTCAATGTTGTCTGTGATATAAACTATTTGCAACTAAAGTGGTATAATTTTGTATGTTTTTCATCTATATAACTGTAAGATTGCCTTTGTCATGTGAAAATTTAATAAAGATGTTTGGGAAAAAAAAAAAGGTTGGTAGCCCCCCAATAAATATTGGCCTAATCAGGGAGGAGTATAGACAGGTAATAATTTCCTTTTTTTCTGGATGCAATCCCTTTACTTATGAGATGAACCAAGTAAAATGGTTTTCTGACACTGCCGCTACATGATGGTCGAATGTGAAATTGTTGTCATCCTGAGTACCCAGGTCTGTCACCACAGGTTGTGTGCTTAGGGGGTTGCCATTGATGTGGTAATCAGTAGGGGCCATGATTTTGCTGAATGGTAAGATGATGCATTTTTTGGGGTTTAACTTGAGGCCATGACTTTAGCACCAGTCATTTGTAGCTGTGAGACTCTCTTGCAGTATGTTAACATCATTTGGGGAGTCAGCACCCAATTTATAGTCGTCCGCAAACTTGGACAGCCACAGGCCTTTTGTCTTTGCATGGATCTCTGAGAAGTTGATGCCAAACAGGTCCCAGGACAGATCTCTGGGAAATACCACTGGTGACAGGTCCACTATCAGAGGTGGAGGCACCTATTTTGACCTTGTGGGTCCTGTCGGTGAGCCAGTTGGCCACTCACCTGATGAGATAGGGATTTATGCCAAGTTGTGTTAGCTTTTTGATGATGCCTGAGTGAGAGATTGTGTTAAAGGTTTTGCCCAAGTCAAGGTAAGCTGTATGTACTGACTTTTCCTCATCCAGGGGCCTGGTGACAGTCTCAAAGAAGTCAACCAGGTTTTCCAGGCAAGATCTGTCCTTGATGAATCCAAATTGGGTGGGGTCAAGTGCTTGGAGATTGCCTATGTCCTTGTTTATGACATCCATAATAATATGTTCCATGGCTTTACAGATCAGACTTGTCAAGATAATGGGGCGATAGTTTCCAGGGTCAGTAGCTAAAGCCATGGTGGTGCAGCGGTAGCATTGTCGCCTCACAGCAAGAGGTTCTTCCATTCGATTCTCGGCTGGAGCACCTTCTGTATGGAGTCTGCATGTCCTCCCAGCAGTCAAGTGGCATTCGAAAGACATGCGTGAAATGGGCGTGCCTTCGTTGAAGGTTGGGCATCGAGCTGGCACCTCGGCACTGTAAAAATCTACTGCCAATCATTAGCAGACCGGACTTCCACTCTGGTGACCCCTAACTGGGAAAAGCCGAAAGAAGAATAACAAGTTTCCAGGGTCAGTAGCGGCACCACCTTTGTGCAAACTGATGACAATGGCAGTTCCCCACTCTGCTGGAATGAAGCCTGTACTTAGGCTGTGGTTGAATAGGTGCTCAATGGCGAAGCTAGTTCTTGCTGGAGATGGTGCAGATTACAGCCTGGGATACTATCAAATCCCATGGAAGCTGTGTTCTTTGCCTTTGATAGGGCCTTTAACATTTGCTCTATGGAGATGTGAGGAGATTCAGTTCTCGTATTTCATTTATATGTTGAAAGAAGATAAATTGTATGCCTATAGTTCTTACAGTGTCTTGTAGATTCACTTTTCTGGATAGGTATAGCTTTTCCTGTTGCTAACCAGGTTGGTGTTCACTCAGGATGCAAGTGTAAATAATTCTTATTCTAGCCTAAATCATGGGGTAATGATGTTAAAACCTTTAGCTAGAAAGTGGTTACTACATCTGGACCTTGGGTTTTCCAGCTTGGAGTCTTTCTTAACTTTGTCAAAAGTTCACTGACTGTTACTTCACTCCATTTCATGTCCTGTATATTAACAGATCCTACTGTTGTTTTTTTTTCACCTCATCTATCCATTCAGCATCTTTGTTATATTCAACAGAATCTTTATATCTTCTAAATGTATTGCCGCCTTCTTTTTAGGTAGTGTTACTATTATGGTTTTCTTCCCCAGTTCTCTATAAAACTTTCTGGGTCATATACATTCTAAGTGCTTCTGATTTTGTTGATATTTTTAGCTTATTATTTTTAGTAAGATAAATCCTGGTCTGTTTTGATACTGTATGTTGCTTTTATTATATGTATTTTTCTAAGACTTTTTGATTATCTCTTCCCTTTTCTATGTTATTCTCATTCTGATACCTCCAGCCTTAGTTTCTCTGTAGTTCTCTTTCTCTGTTTGATGTTTATACGGTGATGTTCTTCTCGCTCTCTTCCTTTCCTTGTTATGCTATGTTTCTGCTAACACTTATGTTATTGGTCTAGCTGCACAGTAATTTATATTCTACTAGCTCATTTCCATCACACAAACTTCTATCTTAATGGAGATACTGAGTTCAGTGTTTTATCAGTCTTCTAATATTTTGGTCTTAGTCACCTTCTGTAGTCTCTCTCTCTCTCTCTGCCTCTTTCATCTGTGTTAATATGTCTATCAATTTATATTAAATCAAGCAGTTTTTTTCATAGATCACTCCTTTCTTGGCCAAGAGTGTCCTGTTTGCTCTCTCTTGCCTGATTTTTTCCCTGCTGTGCAATCCTAACCAGACTTTCACCCTGGTTCCCTGCAGAAGGTTCTAAAATTTTATTTTCTGGCATATCTTTTGTAATCTGCTGTGCCATTGTCTAAGGAGTTATTGACTCAACATATTGGGATGTTTAATTTCTCCAAGTCATTCAGGTTTCTGGTACCATAACAGGAATGAACCTCATTACTACATTAAAGTATGATTAAACTTCATGAAATTAGTATTGTATTGTTATTGGAATGTTTCTCTTGGAGTTGTTGGTGACATGGATTTAAACTTTTTTTGCAAATGTTGAACAGATTGTTTTGGCAAATGAAGAGATGAAAAAGGAATGCAGTGGAAATGAACAAAGGATGATTTCAGCTTAACATATGTCAGAACATCAAGGATATGAAGATTGTCAGGTACTGAAGGTGGATAATACATGTAGGTCATATAAAGCTGTAACTACAGGTAGATACAAGTAGTCATTGGAAAGTTTTAACTTCAGGGAAGAAGGCAATATATTGTTCAGACAAGAATCAAAATGGAGAACCAATAAACAGGCATGTGATATGAGACAAAATTGTAAAACTTCTGTGACAGATGTTGAGATGCCCACCACTGCTACCAGTATGTGATGGCCACCAATATGTGTCAGCCCCACATTGAGCCACTAATCAAGGAGCCTGAATCCTCACTACTGACACTGAAGAGGGACGTGCACTTGGAATACAAATGGATACACTTAGTATTTCCAGATGCAAACCTCTCTGCATCAAGTACAATTTCCCTAAGAACACACAGGCAACACACTCAGCCCAAGGTCTAGATTTCTGTTTATCTGTCTCCCTCCAGGTCCCCAATAAGACCCCCCACTGGTGCAGCTGTAGGGTTAGGTTCTCAGACGATTGTCCAAGCCAAGTCCTTCAGCACATTCTTTGTAAACCCAATGCTTTGTGTCACTGCCCCAAATAGCTGACACACACACACACACACACACACACACACACACACACACACACACACACACACACACACACACCTGGGAAAGGCTGGCACAGATTACCTGCTCTACCAACTTTGCCCACACTATAAGGTAGATTTACTGCCACCAGTCAGTTACAATAAGGCTCTTGAAATGGTGTCCAATTAGACTGTGCAATACTAATACTAATACAAATGGTAGTAGTTGACCAAGACAGCTAGACCTTCTGGAGTGGCCCACATAGTGTCACAAAATAAATATAAGAACTCTCAAAGGTTAGATACTTTCTACAAGGACCAGTCACAATAAAAGTTTAAATATATTTAATAATAAATAATAAAAGAACATGAAAATATTGAATATATATTTACAGTAAACCACAGAGTTCAGATTATAGGAAATACTGAAAAGAACATTGATGTACAGATTCAGACAAATAAAGAAAAATAATATCTAAACTAAGCTTCACTATATTCCTGAGTAAATCTAAAAGAATTCCTGTTCCCTAATAAAGTTACTTACTACTGCAAGGCAAGATGCTGTGGATGAGGGTCTTTCTAGTCACACTTCCCAAACAGAATACTCAGTACTTTGAGATTTCTCTTTTTTATTTAAAATATAATATCCAAGGGGTCTATATTATAACATCAAAGTCTTACAACTTCGAATGTTATAATATCGAACTCAGTAGAGAGAACGCTGGAAATAGCAAAGCTGCAGACCACCGAATACTTTCCTAGGGAAAGTATTCGGTGGGCCATTTCTGCAGCTTCACTATTTCCTTGACTGTGGAGTGAAGGTTACGGACCGGGTTAAGGTAAGTGTGTGAATGAAGGTGAGTGTGTGATTGGGCGCAAGTTAGGTGAGTTAGGGTTAGGACACGGGTCAGGTAAGTGTGCAATTGTGTGGATGTGAGGGTTAGGGTGGGGTAGATGAGTTAGGGTTAGGGAGCGGGTAAGATGAGTGTGCGATAGTGACGGTCTGTTAGGGTTAGGGTTGTGTTAAGTTAAGTGGATAGCTAGTGGTGTATGTATGGTTTAGTGTAGGGTTTTGTGAAGTGTGTGTGTGTGTGTGTGTGTGTGTGTGTGTGTGTGTGTGTGTGTGTGTGTGTGTGTGTGTGTGTGTGTGTGTGTGTGTGTGTGTATTATTTATTTTGGTATGCTTGTATGTGTATTATTTATTTTGGTATGCTTGTGTTGTGTGTATGTTTGTCAGAACAGTGAATTGTCTCTCTGGGAAACAATTTGCTATTCTGACTGTTCGGTTTTCTGGTGTTTCACTCTACTGGGTTCAATATTATAACATTTGAAGTTGTAAGACTTCGATGTTATAATATAGACCCAATCCAAGAGGGCTGGCAGTATGACCTCATCTGGTCACCTGACTTTAGGTTCTCACAGTATTCCCCTTTGAAGCTGAGACAAGAATTTAGCACAAATAGCCACCATACACATACAAATGTTTATGGCAGTGCTTGGGGCCTCCCCCTCTTTTTACTGGGCTAATGAACAAAGGCTCTTTTTTCCCAGACCTAGCATCTCTGGTCTTATTCAACATCGTGGGGTGACTTTTAATTGTTTAAAAGCTCATTTACATTTCCCTTATTTTTCTTAAAGAACGTTAGCTGGTTAACCTCTACTGTGCCATTATCTTCTATTAAAATATATACATTTTATTCAATTACAATATTACATGCATATTTCTTTTCACTTCAGCAGGGTGCACTGTTGATACATTTTAACACAAGCATAGCTCACAAATACATTTTCAGTACAAGCATCTGTACAAATGAGTTTGATATGCTAATGGCATACAGTTCTAAAACATTTGTAACACAACCATGTTGTATAAATTGGTTTGATATTCAAAGGACATATCATTCTTTACAAAACTCCAGCTGGCTATGCTGGCATTTGCCCATATCATCACATCTCTCCCCCCCTCAAAGACTCAGTCTATTTTTTCAAGTGACCCTTGACAAACATGGCTTGAGAGAAATAAGACTATCTGGGAATACATTACCCCATTCCCTGTCTTGACAGCCCATGTGCATTGACTTTGCTGACCTCACTACAGTATTGTACTGTCATGTTATATGCCTACAGTCCTAAGCTCAACCTTAATAACTTGGCATTTTTCGAGCTGTCTCTATGTAACCATGTTAAGGGATTGTGGTCTGTAACTACAGTGAATTTCCTTCAATACAGATAAGGCTGAAATTTCTGCAGTACCCATACTATGGCTAGACATTCTTTTTCTACAGCTGCATAGCCCCCAGTTTGGAGTCTACAGGTGAGATATACCATTGGGTGCTCTTCTTCATCTGAGGAAACCTGGCTAAGTACAGCCCCCGCTCCATGGTTTGAAGAATCCACTTGCACAACAAATTATTTGCTGTAATCTGGACTGGCTAACACAGAGAGTCCTCCCAAACCTCCTTTAAGCTTCTGGAATGCCTGCTCACATGCCGGCATCCACACAACCTTATCTGGCCTGTTTTTCCTCATCAGATTTGTGAGGGGAGCAGCTACGGTACTATAATTGGGGAAACCTATCTATAGTACCCCACTGTCCCTAAGAATGCCATCACCTACTTTTTGGTAACAGGGGAAGGCCATGCCCGAATGGCTTCCACTTTGGCAGGTTCTGGTCTGATCTTACCACTCTCCACTCTATGTCCCTGGGAGGAGACCTCTGCCATACACACCTGTCACTTACTGGGCTTAATGGTCAACCCTGCCCTCTGCAGTCTGCCCAGCACCTCTCTGACATATTGAAGGTGCTCTTGCCAGGAATGTTTGTAAATGGCAATATCATCCAGGTAAGTGAGTGCTTTATCACCTGCCCCTGCTAGGATACTATTTACCAGCCTCTGTATAGTCACTGGGGCATTTTTCATCCCAAAAGGCATCTTCATGAACTCATACAAACTAAAAGGAGTCAGAAAGGCTGACCTCTCTCTAGAGCTGAGAATCAAGGGCACCTGCCAGGAGGCCTTGTTAAGATTAATAGTGGTCAGATACTTAGCCACACCCAGCTTCTCTAGGGCTTCATCTGCCCTAGGCATGGGGTAAGCATCTGACTCTGTGTGACTATTTCATTTCCTGTAGTCCACACTGAGCCTGGTACTGCCATCCTTCTTTATTACCAGCATCACTGGGGAGGCCTAGGGACTGCAGGACTGACTCCTGGATTACTCCCAGTTCCAACAGCTCCTGCATCTCTTCTCTTAGAGTCTGACTGACTTGCTCAGGCACCCTGTAAGGGCCTGCTTTATAGGTCTTTGGGGGCATGAATCCACATGGTGCTATATGAGGTGGGTGTACCCTGGTGTCCCAGTGAATGTGTCCCCAAACTCCTGTAACACTGCTTGGATTTCTTGAACCTGGGTAGGTTATAGCTAGTGAGACATTGCTAACCCTTCCACTGAGGTGTCAAGTCTGAGCTTCACTAAGGAGATCAGTCACCAGATCCCCCTCAGACTCCTACTGTCATTCACTGCAAATACTCAGCACAAGGGCCTCTCTATCATAGTAAGGCTTTATCACGTTAAGATGATACAATTTGTGCCCCTGCCTCCTGCTTAGCAGGTCTACCATGTAGTTAACATCACTGACCTTCCTTACCACTTTGAAGGATCCTTCCCAAGCTGCCTGCAGCTTATTGTGTCTGACAGGATTAAGCACCATTGCCTGCTCTCTCACAGCATACTCTATGGCTTGAGCATTCCTGTCATACCAGACCTTTTTCTGCTACTAGGCTCCTGCCAGGTTTTCCTGGGCCACGTCCTTGAGCTCCCTAAACCTTGTCCTGAGGTTTAGGACATATGTCACAACAGACTCTTTGTGGGATTCACACACCCTCCCACTCATCAGGAGTCAAATCTAAAAGCCTCCTCACCCTATACCCATACAGCAACTCAAAGGGTGAAAAACCTATGGATTGTTGGGGCACATCCCTGTATGCAAAAAATAGACAGGGCAAATATTTGTCCCACTCTCTCTTAAACTGGTCTGCAAATGCCCGTAAATGGTCTTTAGCATAGAGTTTAACCTCTGAACCAGACCATTAGTCTGGGGATGGTATGGGGTGATCTTTAGGTGCTTCACTCCACAGTGCTCCCACAAATGAGCTAGCAGGTATGACATTAAATTGGCCACCTCTGTCACTCAGTTTTTCTCTTGGAAAATCTATCCTTCTGAAAATCTCTAGCAAAGCATTTGCCACCTTTTCTCCCTCAATGGAGGACAGAGCCACTGCCTCTGGGTATCTAGTAGCATAATCTACTACCAGTAGGGTATACTTCTTCCCTGTGAAACTTGGGGTACTCAGAGGCACCACAATATCCGTATCTACCCTTTGAAATAGCTCCTCAATCACAGGCAAAGGAATCAAAGGAGCTTTGACCTTGTCTCCTGCCTTGCCTACTTTTTGGCACTGCTCACAGGTCCTGCAGTACCCTGTTACATCTCTGGCAATCCCAGGCCAATGCAATTGCTGGATAATACGTCTCTTAGTATGCTTTATACCTATATGACCTGCAAAGCGAATGTCATGGGCTATGGCTAGAAGTTCCAGATGGTAGGCTCTGGTCACTACTGAAGGCTGTATTACCTCACCTTCTAGCCCTCCCTCAGGGGCCCATTCTCTGTACATTAACCTTTTGTTCCAGTATACAGAATACCGTTTCCTTGAGAATAAGGTGCCTCCCTAGCTACCTCCCCTAAGCCTTGTAATGTAGGGTCTGAGAGCTGATCCTGTCTCAACTATCTCTTTCTAACTCTTCCTAGCATCCCTTCCACATGAAATCTGGTATCCTTTGACAGCAGTGCCTCACTGTCAACCTGGGTACTACTACTCATCTCTGCCCTTACAATCACTCTGTCCAAGGGAACATCAGTACCCACTACCAGCTGTGGCTCACCTTCAGCCTCAGTGCTACATGGTAGCTCCCTCCCTGAAGTAGCCACATCACCAGTCTTGGCTTCAGGTGTGTGGTCTTTCTGGATCCCCTCAGACTACCAGACCCACATGCCTGCCTCCAAGTTTGACTGCATGTCACTGCATGGACACAAGGTATTGCATTATCAAAATCATTCCCTATCAAGACGTGCAGGAATATCCTCAAACACACCTACTTGCTTGCTTCCTTTTCCACCCTCCCAGTCAAGGTGAACCCTGGCCAGATGCATTTGGAATGGGATCCCTCCTAAAGCTCTGACTGGAGTTGACAGCCCAAGCAAGTACTGCTCCTCTTTAATCATTGCAGGCTTCACAATGGTTATATCAGAGGTTGTGTCTCTCTTAACAGTAGCCTGTTTTCCATCGACCAAGATCGGCTATAAACTCTACTGGTAGTTTGGTACTCCTGTTGTCTCCGGACAACTTACCACTGGCATTCTGTTATTCTCACTTGCTGGTTCCCCTGCCTTTTGTTCCCCTCCTTGCCTCTGTGGACATCTGTATGTTACATGGCCCCACTGGTTACATTTAAAACATTTAACCCTCGATCCTGGCCATGTACCTGAACTAGTAGCTTACCCAATTACTAGCAGACTCTGTTTGGGTGGTTTAAGCTGCCCATCATGGATTCCCTTATATCCATGTGCAGCACTGGGTATCCCTTTCCTGTGCAGTGATGTCCTGCTTGCTAGGTATAGGTCTCCTTTTTTCCCCAACTCATCTGCAAAGTCTCATTCCCTGTATCCCAACCAGATTCTCATGTCCTCAGGAAAAGTGCTAAGGGGTTGTCCCCTCACCAAAAGGTCTGCCAGCCCTTGAAAAGTGGTGACCCGACACCCAGTCACCCACCTATGAAAATATGTGCTTAACTCAGCAATATAATCACATACACTTTCATATGCCTTATTTCTATTTTCACAAAACCTTTTGTCTGTAAGCTTCAGGTATTAACTTAAAACACTAATAAACAGAGTTTCACTTTTTTGTAATCTAACCAATCCATATCAGACAATTTCAAAACAACAGTTGGAGCTTTACCATGGAGTAAGGGGGTGAAGAACTGTACCCAGATCCCTTAGTCAGCAATATATTGTTTGCATACTCTTTCAAATATATGAATAAACCTCTCAAAATTATCACCTTCTTGCTACTGAGGAAGAAGTTTACTGATTTTTATTCCTTCTGGGGCATGGTTACTCCCTTCCCCATTACCTCCATGACCAAGGAAAAGAGACAGCAGTTTCTTTTCATGTTGCCTCTGCCTCTCATTTTCTTCAGCTTCCAAGTGCTGCAGTCTTTCTAATGATTCTACTTTGAACTCCAAACACCTCAGTTTCTCTGCTGATTCTAATTCCAAACATTTGGATTCCAGGTCAAGTCTCTTTAAGTCCAGACAGATTTTTAAGTCCTCTGAGGAGAAGTTGAACAGTCCTGTTTCTGTGAGCTGTACAACCCCAATGCTAGTATGGTTGTCTTCCTGGTTGCTGGTCTGTGATGCAGCTGTGATTAAGGCTGCAATAATTTCCCCTTTAGTCAGGTTGGCATGCACCAGTCCTTTGGCTTGGCACATCTCAGCCAACTTGTTCCTTATCAGCTTGCCATAATCCTCTGCTGACATACTTGCCCACTCTCCTGCCTAACTAAGCTAACAAAAAGTAAAAAATAAATAAATAAATAAAACTATTGTGATATGAAACTCTGAATGTCTACTATGTGCTTGATAGTACAAAACCTTCTTTAGTGACCACTTTTACAGACTACAGGAATTCAGTATCAACACCACCGCTTACCAATATCTGAGTATGTGATGATCCCACTACTACCACCAATATGTGTCATCCCCATTCTGGGACAGTAATCAAGGGGCCTGAATCCTTATCACTGACATTGGAGAGGGGCATGCACTTGGAATACAATGGATAAACTTAGTATTTCCTGATGCAGACCTCTCTACATCATGAACAATTTCCTTTAAGAGTACATAGAGAACACACTCAGCCTGTGGCCTGGATGTCTCTATATCTGTCTTCCTCCAGGTCCCCAATAAGACTCCCCAATGGTTCAGCTGTAGGATTGGGTCCTCAGCTGAGTGTCCAAGCCAAGTCCTCCAGCACCTCTCTGTGAACCCAGTGCTTCATGTCATTGCCCCAAGATGCTGATACACATACTCTTTAAGATTTACTTCACACACACACACACACCAAGGAAAGCCTGGCACAGATTACTCAGTCTACCAACTTTGCCCAGGCTATAAGGTAGATTCACTGCAACCAGTCAGTTACTATAAGGCTCTTTAAAGGGTGTCCAGTTATATTGTGTAATATTACTACTAATACAAATGGTAGTAGTTGATCAAGATGGCTAGGCCTTCTGGAGTGGCCCACACAGTGTCAGAAAAGAAATATAAGTACTCTCAAAGGTTAGACACATTCTTCAAGACCAGCCACAATAAAAGTTTAAATATATTTAATAATAAATAATAAAAGAACATGAAAATATTGAATATATATTTGCAGTAAACCACAGAGTTCAGATCACAGGAAATATTGAAAGGAACACTGATGAACAGACTCAGACAAGTAAAGAAAAACAATATCTAAACAAAGCATCACTGTATTCCCAATTGAATCTAAAAGAATTGCTGTTTCCTAGTTAAGTTACTTACTACCGCAAGGCAAGATGCTGTGGGTGAGTGTCTTTCTAGTCATGCTTCCCAAACAGAATACTCAATAATTTCAGATTTCTCTATTTTTATCTAAAATATAACTTCCAAGAGGGCTGGCAAAATGATGTCATCTGGTCACCTGACTCTAGGTTCTCACCTTATCCCCCTTTGAAGCTGAGACAGAAATTTAGCACAGGCATCTACAATACACATCCAAATGTTTATGGCAGTGCCTGGGACCTCACCCTCTTTTTACTGAGCTAATAAATAAAGTTTTTTCCCCAGACCTAGCATCTCTGGTTCTATTCAGCATTGTGTGGTGATTTTAATGGTTTAGCAGCTCATTTATCTTTTCCTTATTTTTCTTAAAGTAAGGTAGCTTGTTAACCTCTGCTGTGCCAGTATCCTCTACTAAAACATATATATTTAATTAAGTTACAATAATACATGTACATTTCTTTTCACTAGAGCAGTGTGCACTGTTGATACATTTTAACACAAGCAAAGCTCCAAAATACATTTTCAGCACAAGCATCTGTACAAAGCAGTTTGATATACAACTGACATACAGTTCTAATACATTTGTAGCACAAGCATTTTATATAAATCAGTTTAATTTTCAAAGGACATACCATTATTTACAAAACTCCATTTGGCTATGCTGGCACTTGCCCACATCATCACAGATGTTTAATATTTGATGGCTGAGTAAAGTAACTTTTGAGACTTTTTCTCTAAAAGAAAAGTTTATAAATGAATGAGACATAAAACATTTCTGTGCACCTTAGAAAGACTATGAAGTAACAAATATTAATGTGCCTAGTAAAATAATAGTATAGTTCATAGCAATGGATGTTTCAGAAAATGAATGAAAAAACATTTTCTCTGTAGTCAACTTTTTTATGAGATTAAAAAAGTAACTAGTGTTGAATAGAGCTTGGGAAGTGTGGGCTTTGCTACAAGTTAAAGAAGGGAAATGTGTGCATTTACAAAGTGTTGCTTTGGTAAATGGAAAAAATGGAACACTGAAGTATTCGCAACAGTCAAAAGCATATTGTTTGGGGGACTCATCACATTTAATTCAGGGCTTTACAAAAAAAGTGCTCCCAATGTGGGAAGAATGGATATTCTGATAAGAACCGTACAAAGATTTGTTGGAAGTGTAATAAGGAAGGTCATTTGTGGTTTGACTGCCAAATGCTACTGATGGATGTAATTGATGAACCAGGTGAACTGGAGGGGAGAATGAGAGTGCTGTCACATATAATACTGAAGTGAATAGAAATAATGAAAATGCTGCTGTACAAAATGAAATTGTGCATGACAGCGAGAAAAATGCTGGGGATGGTGAAACTGACGAAGAAGAGACTGATATGTTCAATGTTGAAATTAAAAATAAACATGAAATTTGGGGAATAAATGAAGGGGGGATGAGGCATATCTGAAGGGAGATTATGCCAACTCCACAACAAACATGGTAAAGAAGAAGAAGTTACAATGCAGGGTAAAGAAAACTGTGAAAAAGAAAAAGGGATAACAAACACATAGTATCTCTGAATGCTAAGAACCACTACCCCTAAATTCTTCAAACTGATTCTGGAAAGACATTATCATGATCAGAGTGTGTAAAACCAACAACTCCAACTCCTTTGCCTTTATATAGCAAGACAAATCTATTATTACAGCCTACGACTTCTTGCATGAATTCAGTAACCTACCTATTCTCCCCTCTCATACCCACTAAGCCATCACTTCCCCTACTTCATCCCACCCTTTTACTTCAAATACATTAGACAGGAAAAACATAAAAACCCTTCTAAACATCCAAACAGACTGCTTCCCAATTTACTCCATTGATTCCTCTACTACTGATACAGCCACCTTACTATACCCCCTTACCCCCATTTTTAACCTTTGCTTGTCCAAAATCTTAATGCCTGATATGCAGAAAATGGTATTAATTAAATGTCTCCAAAAGCAACCTAATCCTTTCCAATGCAATGACTTTCAGCCCATATCTGTTCTTCCAATATATGACAAAATTCTAGAAAACATTGTCTTATCCCAACTTTCTCAGTATATCCAACTGTACCACTTGCTCTGCCAAAAGCAGCATGGCTTTTGGCCTGGTCATAGCACAATGACTGCTCTGCAGACATCACACACGATATCTTAAACAACAGAGATAAAGATAACTTGACTAGAGCCATCTTTATTGACTTAGCCAAAGACTTTGACCTCAATGATTATTCTGTCTTTCTAAATTCACTCACAGAAAAAGGAATCAGCCCTAACTCCTGCCCCTCATTCAGAACCTTTTTGGAAGGTAAACACTTCAAAGTCAAAGTACGAAAATGATCCAACCCACTCTGCCTAACTTCTAAAAGGAGTCTGCAAGGCCCTAGCCTCTCTGTACTTCTGTTCTCCATCTTGAGACCTTCCCTGTCTTCCCATTATACTTTACGTTGCCATGGTGGCATGTACTGTTCAAGCCAATCTCACACAATTATCCAAAATCAACTCCAATCTATCCTACACCTCCAGTAGCAGATCATTACCTGATCTTTAATCGCTCAATAAATAAATATGAAGATAGGGTAGAACTGGTGAACATGAAATTTAATTTAATCCCTCAATAAATAATTATGAAGCTAGGGTAGAACTGGTGAACATAACACAGTGGTTATGCCCCTGTACTAAGCCTGACTAGTTATGTATCTCTTAATACTTTGCTCTTCCTACCCCTTCTACTCATTAACTTAATTCCTTCCTTATTAACCATAATACTATCTCCCTCTAGAACATCTTGATTGTACTAGCATGCTATGTTATGCCTGTATTCTGCACTTCTGAATTTACTGTGATAACCTGTAATATGCATTGTAAATATGATTTTTTTTTGTTTAATGTTTCCTTATTTGTTATCTTGTTAATTTCATTGTTCTATCTTGGAGCTAATCTCCCCGGGCCTCTACTGAAAATGGACATGTATCCAGTTAGACTAGCCTGGTCAACAAATGTAAAATAAAATAAAATAAAATAAATAAATAAACATGAACTTTTAAATAATGAAAGAGAAATATGTGAGAAAAATAGAAAAAATAAAAATGATTTTAGACAGATTTTTTTTCCTAAGGGGCAAACAAAACAGGATATATCTTTATTGGCAAAATGTGAAATACAAGTAGGCACTCTCTCGAGGCACTCCTAAAAATGGAGAACATCGATATCTGTGCAGTAACTGAGACCTGGTTCAGGGCACCAGAGAGCACCCCTACAATACCAGGCTGCAACTCTTACCACACTTTTCGGCCACCAAACCAGGACCGAAGCACTAAATGTGGAGGAGTGTCCATATTCACTAAGGATATTCACACCTCCAGGCTAGTTGCCCAACACAATGCATCTGAAATTCTACAGGTGCAACTAACACTAGGTAAGACTGCAATCCAAATTGTAGCTTGTTACAGGTCCCCACTATGCCCCAAGATTCTCACTACACCTTTCTAAACATACTAGAAAATATTAAAATACAACCAAACACCATAATACTGGGTGATTTCAACTACCCTGACATTAACTGGGAAAACTACTCGAGCACCAACACCTTTGCCCAACAGTTCTTGGAATTCATAAATTCCAACACATTGGATCAACTAATCCATAGTCCCATCAGGGGCTCAAATATCCTAGACCTGGTCATTATCAACATAGGAGATCAATACTCCACACCAGTGGTCACCCCCCTGGTCAGGTCTGACCATAAGCTAATCACCCTTGACATCCACATCCCACCCCCACCCACTGTAGGGAAACCTCCATAAAAAACTTCTCCAAAGCCAACTTCATGCTACTCAAGTCAGAAGTGACAAACTTCATGACACCCATGCAGACAGGAACTGAAAGTTTGACTGCTGAATCCTACATTAAGGCACTGTACGAGCACATTCACTAGTGCATGAATCATGCCATTCCAAATAGAACTGAGACAGTCTCCTCCAAAAAAAGGAACCCAATCTGGTGGTTCCCTGCCATAAACAAACTATGCAACAGAAGGAAGAGACTGATGCAGAAAAGAGAAAAATCCCAGCATGCAAAAAACTCCCTTACCAACCTCAGTAAGAAGCTGAGATCCCTCATAAAATCCTCCAAAGCTAGTTATGAAAATAAAATTGCCAAAGATTCCAAGGACAACCACAAGGCATTCTATAGTTATGTCAAGAATCTAAATGACAGGGCTCAGCTCTGCACTGAGCTACAACAGAATGACATTAAATATACTGATCCCAAGGATATTACCAATCTCTTGGCAGATCGATTCAGTGTCAACTTCACCCACCTCTCACCCCTTAAAAGACCCATTTTAATACCAAAAGATTGCCAAATTCCGATAATCATGGCCACACAGGTAAAAAATGCACTCTCCAAAGCTAAGAATACAGCATCCATGGGACCAGATGACATCCCAGGCCATGTACTACATGAACTACATAATGAACTGGCACCTCACTTAAGTGCCATGTTAAATCATAGCCTTACCTCAGGCTTTGTGCCCAATGAGTGGCGCACAGCTACAGTTATCCCACTCCACAAGGGGGAATCCACCTTGGATCCTGGAAACTATTGTCCCATCAGTCTGACGAGCCTGATATGCAAAGCCATAGAATGCATTATCATGGAACTTATAAACAAAGACATTGGCAACCTTCAAACACTGGACCCCACCCAGTTTGGTTTCTTAAAGAGTCACTCTTGTCTCCTCAACCTGACTGACTTCTTTGAATCGGTTTCCAGAGCCATGGACAAGGGTAAGGTGGTCCACACAGCCTATCTGGACCTCGCCAAGGCCTTTGACACCATCCCCCACTCTGGAATCATGGATAAACTTACTAAGCTGGGCATTAATCCCTACTTCACTCAATGGGTTGCCAACTGGCTTACTGACAGAACCCACACTGCAAAAGTAGCCGACTCAAAATTCAGCTCCAGACAAGTGGCAAGCAGAGTACCTCAGGGTTCAGTCCTGGGACCGCTCTTGTTTGGCATCTACTTCTCTGAAGTACAGGTCAGCACTAAGGGACTCTGGATAACAATGTTTGCAGATGACTGCAAACTGGAAGCCATTATTGAATCTCCAAATGATGTGGATATTCTACAAAAGAGCTTTACAGAAACAGATGTTGGTGCCAGAGTCATGGGCTCAAGCTCAGTGCCAAGAAATTTATAGTTATCCCCTTTGGGAAAAAAACTTGTACCCATGAATTACCCATAGGTGGCAGTACACTAAACACCGAAAGTGTGATAAGGGACTTAGCGAAACAGGTGGACAGTGGTCTCACCTTCGATAACCAGAGAGCCACAATAGTCAGGAAATCCTTCTATGTGGCACATCTCATCACTAAGGGCTTTTCATCCAGTAAAAAGGAGGCCATTGTCCCACTGTACTCATCCCTCATTAGACCCATTATAGAGTACAATGCTCCGTTTGGTATGTACCTCACAAGACATCTGCAACAACTGGAAAGGCCACAGAAATACCTCACTAAACAAATCACAGGCTTAAAGCAGATGCCCTATGCTGACCATCTAAAAATACTCCAGCTACACTCTGTCGCATATCCCCTACTCAGAGGTGATCTCTGCTTAACATTCAAGGCCATGTCAAACCAGTGCTGCTGGACATGCAACACTTAAAGGAACACCAATCCCTCAGAGCCACATGCTCCAGGGATCTAAACCTGGTCATCACAATGAACAAAACATGCTGTAGGGATAGGTTCCTGACCCAGAGACTACCCATACTCTGGAATAGACTGCCCATACATGTCAAGCTGAACGCCTATTTGGCCCTCTTCAAAAGGAACCTTGACGATTTAGTGGGAGATAGGAAATTCACCTTGGGGATCATGTCAGTCACCCTGCTAGACAGGCAACCAGGGAAGTAAATATTCTGGGAAGAAATAGCCAGGGAATTGTTATGGCTAGGCTTGTATAGGCCCTAGGACCGATAGGCTAGTACCAGCCTATGAACCTATGAAAGACAGTTAAAAAGATAGTAATGTTACACTATATTGCAAACAAAAAAAACTTAATGAAAATAGTAGCACATTATGATAAGAAAATGAAGAAAGTAGGACAGTTTGACCCCAATGCAATTGGATACACCTTCCTATTAAAATTCACATTTATTGTCTATGAGAATATTTACTGGACAGTTTTACCCAGGATGTTTTGACCCCAGGCTATTTGATCCCAATTAACATTAATAAAAGCATTTTAATTAGGAATTTTACATAGGAATTTAATATATTATTTAACATTTTAATATGTAAATGTTTATTTAACATTCTATTTAATATATAAATATTATTCATTTAATTAACAATACTTTTAATGTGTTAAAAATATAATCAATCAGGAATTTTACATAAAAAGTCAACAGATTTGACATTTTAAATATTATAATCATAAGAAATTAATATTAATAATATTATTATTTTATGTAGATCAAATGCAAATGTTTTAAACAGTTATACATATATTAAAGTTAGCCCTTTAAGAAACTGTGAGCGAATAATATTTTGTTCTGTCTAATGACGGCTTATTTTCTGCGCAATTGTTTATGATTGTCATATGTTTTCACTATTCTTGCTGAGTGTTATAAACTATTATAAAGCCTTTTTACAGATCTAGATATGTAATGTGTTAATGTAGGGGTCAAAATGTCCTGTACCTGAAAATGAATGTAAAAGGGAAAGAGAAGGAGAAAGAGCTGAAAGTGTAGAAATGTAGAGCAGTTGAAGGAAGAAAAGATATAATGCTTAGAAAGAGAGATAAACAAGGTAAAATGCAAGATACTGTATATTGAAAAAAAGAGCAGATGTGTTAGGTTATGCGTTTTATAAGGAGATGAGTGAAGAAACAAAAGAAGTGTTCTTATGGGTAATGAATGAATGTTAATATGAAAATATATAGTATAAATAGATATGCGATGTAGTCATGAAGTTCATAAATATAAAAAGTGAAAAGAGAAGATGCAACAAAATGGACACCTGTTACATTAGGGAACACATATTACCAAACAATTTTGGACATTTTACAGAAAAGATTTAGCAAAGCAATAGGAAAAGTGAGGTGTGAGGGGAATGAAAGCACTAAGGGGAATGCATGTAAAATATATGTTGATTGTCATGAAAGAGATAATAATACTGTGATAAAAAGGAGTGGTGCAGCGGTTAGTGTTACCGCCTCACAGCAAGAGGTTCTCTGGTTCGATTCTCAGCTAGGGTGCCTTCTGTCCAGAGTCTGCATGTCCTCCCTGTGGTCGCGTGAGTTTCCTCCGGGTGCTCCAGTTTCGTCCCACATCCCAAAGACATGCAGTAGGCAGATTGGACACTCTAAATTCCTTGTGTGTGCCTTCTGTGGAAGGTTGGGCACTGGGCTGGCAACTCAAAACTATAAAACTCCACTGCCAATCATGAGCAGACAGATGATCTGATGTGGTGACCCTTAACTGGGAAAATCCAAAAGAAGAAGAAGGGTTGTGGTCTGTGGTATTAGGAAGACATTTAGTAGTATATCACATAGCAGTATGCATAGTTTAGGGAAAGGTTAGCGAGTTACTGACAAGATAAGAAATGGTTCTGAGTCCATATAAGGAAATACATGGAATAAAACAATAGTTAATGGATCACAGAGTGAAAGCATACATGTTCATAAAGGGATTAAACAAGGATGTACAATTGGTAGGATTTTGCTTATGATTGTGATAAATGCAGTCGGTTCTAGGTGTCTGTAAAGATGAGCATCAGTATTTAGCATCTCAGACTTATGTTTGTATAAAACAGAACAACATCTGTATCATATGGACTTCTGGTATGGCAGAAAAAATAGGCTGACTAAATAAGCATTCTGTTCATGTCTTCAGAAAAAGTGATTACAGCAATGTGTAAAGCCCCCATGTAGGCAGGAAAATACAAAATATAAACAAATACAGCCAGACAGTGAAAAACTAACTTTGTAGGGCAAAGAAAAAAAGATTATGTACCTGAAAGACAGTAAACTATGAAAGAAATGTAAGGCACAGGAGAAAATGCTGCTAATTCATTGGACGTAAAATTGATCAGATGAATGTTAAACTCTTCAAGCTCAGTAGCACCTTGCAAGAGTATATCTCCATGAATAATAAAATGCTTGCGGAGACAGAGATAATTCTCCACAAGGATGCACTGACTTTGTTCCAGATTACTGAGAAGGATTTACAGGAAAGAATGGCTGAGTCACAATCAAACAAGGAGAAGAAATTCTTGGTGAAACTAGTAGAATTAGATTATAGAGCAAGGAGAGGGAGAGAGAGAGAGAGAGAGAATCTTAAGTTTTCAGTGTTACCCGAGAGAAAGTTGAAGGGGAAAACTGTGCTCATTTTATGAAGAAATGTTTAGCTTAGTGGACTGGTGTCTAAACTGAAGATACTGTATTTGCATATGGAGGTTACACTGGAAACTTGCCACATGCTGTGTGGATAAAACAACCTAGACCATTATTAGTAAAGTTCCACTCATATGTGCTTAGGGAAGAGATACTCTCCATATTGTGAAATACAGAAGCAGTTTATATGATAGGTGATGTCAAGATGTTCATGAGCAGTGATTACACATATCAGACAAGGCAGAGAAGGAACGTGTACCATCCAGCCATTCATAAATGTAAGGAGATGAGCTTGTGATTTTAAACTATTGTATTTGATACTGTTTCTTATCTTCTACCCAACAGGCCCAAAACCTATCCACAAACAGGAAATTGTAACTAAAACCAAGAACCAGAAGGATCACAAATGAACACACCACTGCACTTTATTAAAATTCAGTAAAATTCAATAAAAATCCAGTAGTTAAGCACTTTCATCCCAATAGGGACTTCATCAGAACTACTGACAAATTCATCCATCCACTTAAATACACCTGCTAAAATCACATTACTCTGGGTTAATTAGGTACTTCATTGAATAAATACTTAAATTTATAAATACATAAACACTCAGTACCTTAGATATTTCACATACAAAATGAAAAATGAAAAAAAAATAACATTCCAAATCTTTTAACTTAAGAAAAGGTGAAACGGAACTAGTCTCATTAAGACCTGGGGGCACGTATGCATTTAAACCCAGCTGCCACATGAACTCCCTAACTAACAAATGCTCTTCAATAATTCTACCCCTATCGTCCCTTTTAACTTATTCAATAATAATATATTTGAAGAAATGTGTTGGAAAATTCTTAACGTGTCTAAACAATGCATTCGTGTCCCTGCACACTTGTTTTAAAGATTTATTGGAAAGGGGTCTTGTTTCAACCATAATGGGTGGAAATAATAGATCCACTTGGGCTATGTTTAAATGTGGTTGCTGTAATGTTTGTCAATACATCTTGGTGGGTAAATCGACTACTATCAAGGACAAATACATTCAAATTAGAGGGAAATTTAATTGTGAGACCAAATAGGCTATTTATTTAGCCAAATGCTAGTTGTGCCCTGCCTTCTATATAGGGAAAACTAGTAGGAAAGTCAGGGACAGGATATACGAACATGAGAGAGATTATAAAGTGCAGGGACACTAATGCATTGAAAAATATGAATCAGAAAATGGCTAAAAGGTGACATTTCATAACACAGCATACACTGAGGTTGAGTTAGGTAAAAGGGCAGATAGGTGACATTTCATAATGTAGCATACATCAAGGGTGAGTTAGGTGTAAGGACAGATAGCTGACATTTCATAATACACTGAGGCTGAGCTAGGTGTAAGGCCAGATAGGTGTCATTTCATAATGTAGCATACACTGAGGGTGAGTTAGCTGTGAGGACAGATAAGTGACATTTCATAACATAGCAAACACAGAGGGCAACTTAAGTGTTTGGACAGATAAGTCACCTTTCATTACATTGCATACACAGAGGGTGAGTTAGGTGTAAGGCCAGGTAAGTGACATTTTACTATGTAGCATACACCAAGGGTGAGTTATGTGTGAGGACAAATAAGTGACATTTCATAAAGTAACATACACCAAGGTTCAATTAGTTGCAAGGACAGATAAGTGACATTTCATAACGTAGCATACACAAGAGGGTGAGTTAAGTGTAAGGACAGATAGCTGACATTTCATAATATAGCATACACTATGGTTGAGGTAGGTGTCTGGCCAGATAGGTGACATTTCATAATGTAGCATGAAGGGCCCAGAAAGACAGGGGTGCTGCTGTTGCTGGGAAGAGGACTAGGACTGAAGATATAAGAAACTTATAGTGACAGATTTTGATGTTCAACAATAATTACTCAATCTGTCTGCATCCACTAATCTCTGGTTCTTTAGTTATCTTAATAACAGACAGCAATCTGTTGGATGGTAGTCCTTCTGTTCACCTTTCTTACCTATCGAAACAGGTGTACCCCAAGGATCCATTCTAGGCCCCCTCCTCTTTAATATTTTTACTAACAGTCTACGCTCTGCTTGCTGCACCTCATCTTTGATCCAGTATGCTGATGATACTAGTCTTATTACACTGTCTGATAGCCCTACCAACCTTCATTCCCTCACACAGACAGCTTTTAACAGCACTGAACACTGCTTAATTAATAGCCAACTCATACTTAACCCAAAGAAAACTAAGCTTCTCATTTTTCTTCCAAAATCTATGTCCAACCTTAAAACTTCCTTCAGTGTCTCTTCTCTAGATAACACCATCTGTCATGTGGACTCCCGTACCAAACTTCTAGGAATTTTAATTGATGATCAACTGAAATTCGACCTTCATATCCAACAATCCATCAAAAAAAACAATCAAAAACTCGGTCTTTTATATAGACACAAAAAATTTTTATCCATCACCTCAAGGACTTCACTAGCTCAAGCCTACCTCCTCCCTTGCCTACGCTATGCCTCCCCTATATTTACCCACCTCCAAGCAAATCTTTTAACCAAACTTGAACAAACATACAACCAAATAGCCAGATTTGCCTGTAACTTCCCCTACAAATCCTATCACTGCCTTGCCCTTAAACAACGACAGTGGCTTGAATTCCCTCAGCTGCTCCAACTTTCTCAGCTACAGATGACACATTCTCAACTTTACAAAGTTGCAGACTGTCCCTCCCTCTCTACCCTCCTATCCCCATACAAACCTTCATGGTGTCTCTGTAGCTCTGACCAGCAGCTACTTGACACCTACAGGACTAACAAAACAATAAGCAAATTACTTTATAAATACTCTATATCTCAAAATTGGAACCAAATCCCTACCAGTATATGTTCTATCCAATCTTCATTTCATTTCAAAAAACAACTGAGGATCTACCTAGCAAACTCCACCTCCTGCACCTATCACCACTCTACCTAATTTTTTTTTTCACCCAAGTATTATAACAATTCTCCTCTCGTGGCTCTAATATAACTTTTACAAACACCAGCACTGTCGTACCTCAGCTACACTGCTGAGCAGTACTATATCTAGGCCTCATCTTGTCTCTTCCTTTGCTACTTCCAACCCCCAACTCATAACTGCATTATTTTTCCCTGTTGACTCTTCTAAACTTTTATTTCCCACCCCTCTATTTCTACCCCTCTATTTAATATTTTTTCTTCCTCTCTACCAACCTGTTTAGTCCTTATAGATGCTTTAGGGATCTTTTCCAATGACCTATTTGTAAATCTATATTTTTTACTATAGTATTCTATCTATTGAAATTTTTAGCCATTGTTTTTGCTGAATTTTTATGTTTTGTTAATTTCCATTATTGTATAATTATTTGTTGCTTTTGTACTCATATTTTATATGGCATGATTGTATGTAGTTATGTATCCAAATTCATATTATTGCTTATGTAAACTCTATTACTTTTTCTTTATATAGAGCTTTTCTCCTTGGGTCTCCAGTGAAAATAGGCCACCAGCCCAGCTGGACCAACCTGGTTAACAAAAGACAAATAAATAAATAAATAAATAAATAAAATAAATTAAAGGCATACTATATGGGAAGTGGATAACTCTGTGTGTGTGGGGCGGGGGCGTATATCTGTCCCGAAACCTAATGTTCATGTCATAAAGGAGCTATTGGGAACTTAATGACCTTTAGGCAGGGGAGTTACCTTTGTAGACAGGGAATGGAATCTTATTTGTAATAGAGAGAAAGTATCTGGGGGATTGCAGGACAAGTTATGATCCCATTTGAAGGAAAATATGTACAGAAATACATGACTCTCTTTGGACTATTAGATGTATTATATTACTTGTTATTCAGGTAGAAACAGAATGCAGGTTAACTTAGACAGGTGTTCTGTCACTAAGAACATATACATTTTATATGTCGGGAAAGAGCCCATCATATAACCTTGTCAAACCATGCTCCCAAATTATACAACTTCATGTGGTTTATAACAGTAGGAAAGACTTGCACCAGCAATTTCTAACAAAGTTCTTGAAAATAAAAGAAAAGTATTTGTGATCTGTATAACTGAGAAAAAGGGAAAGTTTGATGAAGTAGACAGCATGGGTAGGGGACTTAGTAAGTAGGTGGGAAGCTGGGGAAAAGAAGACCGAGGAGTGAGGGGTGAGAAAAGCAAAGGAAATATGGGTATCTAGTTAAAAGAATTATAGGGAGAGATAAAGGAATATCAATATAATTATAGCATAGTTAACATATTTGAAAGGAAAGAATAATGGAATTAGCAAGCACTCAATGGTTGAATGCCTAAATTTGCTGGCTGCATACAGAGCTAGTGCTATCAACTTCAAAGACTAGTAAGCATTTCGCAAACAGACTAAGGAGACAGCAGGTGGAGTGAATGATCTCTAGGCTGACAAGCTTACATGAAAGTTAAAGTCAGAACCAGCTAAAGTAGTTAAGGACATGATCTGGGAGGCTGTAAAGATGTATAACAACACATGGAAGATATTAGGGATGGATTGTATCATAAAAAGATAAAGTAGTGAGGGTTTGGCATAGAATGGTCAATTACATATTGCAACAGGAGGGATAAGACATTCCTAGTTCCTGGCATAAAGCAATATTGCTAGTAAGATCTAAAGAAGGCAAGGATTTAATGGACCCTGGGTCCTACAAGCCCATTGCTCTTTTAAAGTGACAATTACGAGACATTTATGTCAATACTGACTAAATAAATGACTGGCAAAAGTGACAGCCCCCTTAATTGGACTAGATCAGTGTTGATTTATAGGAGGTAGGTAAGCATTCAAAAATATGAATTGAAAATTGATAATCCAATAGGATGCATTGGTGACAGGCAAGAGGCTGTTGTTGATGAGTCTAGATGCAGAAATAGCTTTTGGTAGAATGGGCTGGAGTTGCTTAAGAGAGGTACTGGTGGAAGGGGTGGAACTTGGGTTCCTACATAAGTGGATTGAACTTTTTTTAGGATATTCAGATGATGTAATGCAAGAATTAAATTCATGGAAGAACTATCAGAGCCAATAGAGTTATCCATGGTATAAAATGAGGGGAGACCTCAGTCGTCTCTATAATTTGCAATTTACATTGTGATTAGCATGTAGAATAAGAAGATCGGATATACAAGACTACACATGGGGATAAAGCAAGAAAACAACTAACTATTTGCAGATGACATTCTATTTTATATAAAGAAACTTTGGGAAGATAGGTGGGTATAAATTTAATGACGCAAATACAAAAGCAATAACAATTAACTACTTCCCCACCCATGATCTGGCACAAACATTCGCCCTTCCTATGGGGGTATGAGAGGTTAATACTGGAGCATATGACTTGGGTAGAACATGCACAAGGCACCTAAAACTTTGGGAGATAACAGTGTTGAAAATTCTAAATATAACACAGTGGAAAATGATGGTTATAGAAGAGGATGACAAGATCTTGGTGGTCAAGATATTTATGGTACCACTGATATAACATGTGAAACTGGTATATTGTTATCAGTCAGACAAGTGAATATTGTAAAAACTGACAAAAGAATTAAGAAAATAATATTGAGAGAACAGACAAGAAAGAGCATAATGATCAGAAATATGCTTGTCAAGAGAGTGAGGTGGGGAGAGGGAATGCCGGATCTTGAGGCATATTTTAAATCCATATTTCCAAGGATATCAATCCAGACGGAAACAGGTGTTAATGCGAGAATAATGGAAGGAAGTATATGACTCTTGGGGAAAGAGATATGGAATATGATGGAGTGCTGCACCAATGGGGGGAGGGGTAAGATTAGGGAATTCATAGGGAAACAGAAGAAAAAGATCTTACAACTTAATTAAATTAAACTATGTTAGCATAAAATTTTACACATAGGGAATAAGATGGAGGGCAACAAGGGAAAAGAAAGAATGAAGACTCTGGAGGAATAAAGATAAGAATCTCAGATATTGAGAACAGTTTGGAAGGAGAGGGGGGTATAAAAATTTGGGGGGGATGAAGAATGAGTTTAAGTTGTGGGACAGGAATCTTATATCTTATATGGGTTTGAGGATAGAATATAGTGTATACCTGGTAATTCTTTGGCAGTATGAAGATAAACCAAACTGGTGGACATAATATTAGAAGCAAGAACAGTGTTGGCAATTAAAAAGAGAATACTTGGTAGGTCATATAAACTTTTATTGGAGGTGAGAAACAAAAGTGACAAAAATCATAGTAAGGATGGAATGCTATTAAACAAGGAGGAATGTGGTCAGATAATAATGGCCCCATAATATGTTAACAAAATGAGTTAAAAGTAGAAACTTTGCATGTCAGCTTTTGCACAGGTACTTTTATACCCCAGAAAGGTTACAGAAAATGTTTCCCAAAACTCAGGGAATATGTTGGAGATGTGAAGAGGGAGAAAGGGGTTCTTGGGAAGATATATTTTTAGGAAATGTGGAGAGCAGCAGCAGTTTGTCAATGGTATGAGAAGACTAATAGGAGAAACATGTTTACAAAATAATTGTTTTTATTAAACTGTGAAGATCGTGTAAAGGCATCCTTGTCATTGTTGGCAATAATTGGGAAAAGGCTATTACAAAAAAAGTGGAAGCAGAAAAAAAAAACAGATATATCAGAGGTAATGTCTATGGGTGAAGTTAAAGTCATGGAACAAAATCCAAACATATAAAAGGGCAATAAGTTGCTATTTAAGAAACTGAAATTATGGGAGAGACTGGAAAGGTATACAGTGAGGCTTCAAGAATGAAAAAACTGGGAAAAAAAGTGGACTGCCATAAAAATAGATGTAATGTTGAAGTAGAAATGGGAAAGATAATCTGTCTATGAAATTTAGTATATAGTTTTAAAATGTGGTTATAGAAACATTGTTATTTAGGGATGGGAAAACTAAGGTGTTTGTGAATTTTATAACAGAAATCTGACAGAGCAAAAAGAAGTGAAATGTTTGATGAGAACACTGTCTACTTTGGTCATATTGTTTAGAATGTACAATGGTAAAATTAAATATATTTGTGAAAGCAGCTTTGTGTTATTATGGAATGTTTTAGGCATGATATCTGCATAGAAGAATAATTGATGTTAGAATTATTGGCAGTAATCCGCGGTGGTGGTGCTGTGGTAGCGTTGTCGCCTCACAGTAAGACGCTGTGCAGTTTGACTCTCAGCTAGAGTGTCTTCTGCGTGGAGATGTGTGAATGGGCGTACCTTCGTTGAAGGTTGTGTATCAGGGCTGGTAACTTGGCACGTAAAAATCAGCTGCCAATCATTAGTGGACCGGAGTTCCACTGTGGCGACCCCTAACCGGGAAAAGCCGAAAGACACAACAAAAAAAAAATGCTGCTACAATAGAGTCTGAACTAATTGGAACCTAGGGTAGTTTGGATAATCAAACAAATAACTAAACCGGAGAAAAAAACGTCTAAAATCTTGTTTTTTCTGCATGCACAGAATATACTTTTCAACCATTCAGTGATTCCAGTAGATAATAAAGAATATTTTTCACACACAAGAGAGGTACAAGCTCAAAAAATATGCACACGTGAAGACATATAATGTTTACATATTCAGAGTTTATGATTTTTCTACCTGAAAACTCTGAAAGGTCTGTGTTCAGATAATTAATGTTTCAGATGATTGATGTTTGGATAATTGACTCTTTACTGCATGTTTTAAAAAAATGTATACTGCATATGGTGCAGTAAATTCCACTTCCAATAATTTTAATTAGTAATTTAGTTAGTTAGTTAGTTTTGATAACCAGGTAGGTGGGCTCATCCAGGGACCTTTTTCATTTATGACCCAGAGGCAATAGTAAACATTTCAAGCTAGTTGTAAATAAAGAAAAATGCAATGACATTCATTAAATGCAATGACATTCAAAGATCAATCAATCAATCAATCAATCAATCAATCAATCAATCAATCAGTCAGTCAATAAATAAAACAAGTAAGAAGAACTGCATTTAATTAATTGAAGATGGTTTAACATAAACATAGGATTTCAGAAGTTCTTTAAGAATTTCATGGATTACCCCTTGGTGTCACCTTTTTCTGTTGCTGGGCTATTGGATGTGTTGTTATTGAACTGTGGCTCATTCATAGGTTTAATTTTCTTGTCAAAGGTGAGAATCAAACCCTGTACCTTATGTTGTGAGGTTAACACCTTACCCATTATACCAATCCCAACCCCTTAAAGCAAATAATGAGGATAGGTTAAAAGGTATATCATGCAAGCAATTTAGCTGCCTTTGTAATGTGGTTTGTTTGTGGACTCACATCTGCTCTCATGCCGTCTTTAAGGAACTTACTGGTTTGCCACAACTTGTTAAAAAGACTTTCTCTGCTCGGTTCTCAAAGACCTCTAGGGTGAATTCCTTCAGATGCAATTGCATTGTGCACCTTTATTTTTGTGACCTTTATTTTTCTCTGCTGCTTTAGAACTGTTTGTTCTGCAAAAGGATTACAATCAAGTCTTGTCATCTTAGATGATTATGCTGAAGGTTTTTTAATAAACTGCACATTTTTCTTAATGAATGCTGGAAGATCTACTTTTTCACCAACCTTCTCTGCTTTCCACTATCTATTGTATTCAGATTTATTTTTCTTCTTTTTATCCTTCAATGTTTCCTATATAAGTTTCATCTGTCTTTTTTGACTAAATCATTTATCATTTTCTTAGTTTGAGTATCTGGGCTGTGGGTTATCTTGTTTCATGAAAAATGCTTTGTTGTACTGAGATTACATTTGTATAACTCTGTTCTCTTTTTTCTCAAATATTTTTATTGAAGTTTTAACAATCAGATAAAGTATACCATTTAAGATATATATAGAAATTAGTTAATTAAATAAGCAGTCTATTATCAAAACACAACAAAAACAACTATTTACAGAGGTGTCTACTATACAGCAAACATTCTGCAAATTCTCAAGAATTAGCATTTTTTATTTAAGTATTAGTGCATGTGTATTTAGCAGTTATTTAAATTTCATCCAAGAGTTGTAAGAAATGGTGATTCTGATTGTTCTTATCTTGGATGTAAGAAGTTCTAAATGACAAACATCAGTTGCAATGTTTATAAATTCTTTAAAGGTAAGAGTAGATTCATTTTTCCAATTCTTGTTGATAACTTTTCTTGCTATTGTTAAAATACTCCATAAAAGTGAGTAGTTTTTTTTTGTTTTGTTTTGTTTTTTGACAGAAGCAGGTACTGGTGTATTAAATAAAATTAGTTATATGGTTAAGGTAAATTTAAACTTTAATAAAGCCTGTAAAAAATAATATTATCCCAGAATGGTTTAAGAACATTACAATCAAAAAACATATTCTGCCAATCAGCTTTAACATTTAATTTATATCTCCAACATCCTACTTCTTTATGCATTAATTCAAATCTTTGGAGTAATGAAAGGTCTATGCATGAATTTCTAAGAGAATAATCTCCATTTTAATGAGGAAGTAGTTTGTTTCAAAGATAACATTATTTTTTATTCTCTTCACTTGGATTGTTATTGTTTATGAGTTTGAAATAATCCCAGTAGCTTTTGTTGTAATATTTTGTTGTATTTTTGAACACTTTGCATAGTTTTGATAAAAGTCCTTTCCCTAGTACATTCTTATGTATCAAAATAATTTAAAAAATCAACAAGCTTAGCAACAGAATTTCTTACTGTTGGTTGAATTAATTTAGTTTTATACTCTATTGATTACAATTTTGAATATCTAACCACATTTCCTTATATAAATCATTTTTTGTTATATATTCTACAGATTGCAGTGTTTCTCTATCCATCAGATGAGACCAGTATATCAATTTTTTCTCTATAATCATTGTAGATAAACTAAATGTACAAATATTGTTTTCAATATATGCTATAGGAAACAGTAGAAAAATAGGTTTTGTATTCTGGGTTCTTGTAAATAAAATTTCTGAAGGTGGTCATTATCATAGAAATATAATATCAGACATAAAATGCTACTTAGAAATAGGGCTTGGGCCACTTCGAGGACCACAAAAAAACCCATAGATCAACTTAAATACAGACAGCTAAGAAATTAAACAAAAAAATCCACCACATTAGACAAGAAAAACTACTACTGTCATCTACAAGAAAAACACCAAAACAAGCCACAAAAGTTTTGGGTAGGTATAAACAATCTCCTTAGTCCAGGACAGTTCTCCACTCCTACCCCCTTGGATTCTAACCAAAAACCCCCAGCAGAAATTACCAGTACCTTTAACAGCTTCTTTACAACAGCCATCCAGAACCTAGCAAACCAATTTTCCCCTGGATACCCATATTCTCCGGCCACTACACCCATATTCTCCGGCCACTACACCCTGTTACCAACTCTCCTTTAACTTCTAACCAGTTTGCATATTTTTGGTCCAAAAATTACTTAAAAAACTAAAGCCTACCACCCTGTTGGCTGATCTTCTCCTTGCAGAATATCTACAAAAAGCTGCAGATGCCATAGCATACCCCATTACTATCCTGATCAATAGAACTATAACTGAAGCGTCCATTCCCTCCATCTAGAAGATATCCCATGTCATCCCACTCCATAAAGGGGGCAGCTCTACTGAACCTTCGAACTATAGACCCATAGCTATTCTGTCACCCTTGGCTAAAATTATGGAAAAATGCATCCACAATCAACTATTGAACTATCTTATCCATAATAATCTTCTAGCCAACACTCAACATGGCTTTAGACCATTCCATAGTACAACCTCAGCCCTCCTCTCCTTCTCTAACGTCATTAACCAACACTGAAACAATAATAAACTTTCCTCTGCTATCTTTCTCGATCTTTCAAAAGCCTTTGATATGGTAAACCACCAAATACTCATAAACACTTTGAAATCCATCTCCCTAGAGGACCAGGCCATCCAATGGTTTCATTCATATCTCAGTGGTAGACCACAGGCTGTCCTATGGCAGAGCAAACTATCCACCCTTTTACCCATCACCCTCATAGTACCCAAGGCTCCATACTAGGTCCACTATTATTTTCCATTTTCATCAATGATTTGTATAAGGTCATCCCAAATGCAACATGCATTCAATATGCAGATGACTCCACTTTAGTATGCTCTGACACTTCACCTACAGATCTGCAGATTCTATCCCAAAATACTTTTAACACAGTTGGAAATTGGCTCTTTAACCATCATTTCTTGTTAAATCCTAATAAAACCAAATTGCTGTTTTTCTCCCCCACTCACAGGTCTGCCCCTATAACTTTTACATTAAAATCCAACAACAGCATCATTATTTCCCCAGATTCCTCAGCCAAACTGTTAGGAGTTATAATAGATAATAACCTTAAGTTTGATCTGCATATCAGTAAAACTATTAAAACAGTTAATAAAAAACTTGGCTCACTATATAGGATCAAGCCCTTCCTAATGCCATTAGCCAGAACTGTAATTGTTCATTCAAATCTACTCTCCACCCTCCTCTATGTTTCCCCTCTATTTACAAACCTCATCAAAAACTGACCTTAATAAACTTTCTAGCTGCTACAATCACATTGCTAGATTAGCTACCAATGCAGCCTACACAACGCATCACTGTCATAACCTAAATCTACTAAGATGGATTGAACTGCCTAACCTACTTCAGGTTAACCAACTAATAGTTGCTCACAAGATCCTGTACCAACCAGATAATACACCCATACTTAAAAAGCTCATCACCCCCTACAGTAACCTTAGCGCACTTCATTCATCTGAAAGACTACTAGTTCAAACTCTCAAATCCAACAACACAGCTGGTAAATCTCTGTTTGCTAACTCTTTTGGCAAAACTTGGAATTCTCTTCCTGATAATCTTACATCTGAACTCTCTCTACCTCAATTCAAGAAAATTCTGATTCAGTACTTTAAAAAAACGATGGCTATGTCCTTGTCCTAATCCAGACTAACTCTAACCATCACTCATGTGCACATGGAGGACTTCTGCCTACACTTTATTGTTTCTTAACTTATCAATCCTATGATCTCCTTGGATTTACTACCAGGTTAGCCTACTAGGCATTCAATACACTATCATTCTTAAAAACACTGTCTAGAATTTTCCATCTTAGTAAAAATGTAATAATTTGTTTGTGTATATCTGTTTGTTGTGTTTGTTTACATCTGTGTAAAAATCCTTTTATTTATGTTTTATTTTGTGTTTTAAACTGTAAAAATGTAACAGTTTGTTGAATAACCTTTTTGTAGCTTTTCTCCCCAGGCCTCCACTGAAAATGGACATGTATCCAGTCGGACTATCCCGGTAAAGAAATGTAAAATAAATAACATAAATAAATAATATAAGAAGAATTGATTAATTGGTTTCAACTGCCTATGAAATAATCTTTTAGCAACCAAAGAAAATTATTGTTTAATATTATATGGTGATGTAAATGTATCAGATTGTTAGATTTTAACCAAATGCTTTATTGTATCTCTTTCCATTTGGCATTATAATTATTATTTAACCAGAGAGAAATTGTCTTAATGACTGATGATAAAGTATATAATTCTAAATCTGGTAAACCAATGCCAACAAAAGGCCAATCACTTATGTGATGATTTAGAGGTAATCTAGGTTTATTCGGACACCAAAGAAATCTCAGGATTAAGGAATTAAACTCTTATATATATTTTAGGTAGAGGAAGATATAGGGATTATTTGGTGTATAAATGTTTTGGTAAAACAATAATTTTAATTAATGAAAGGCTCTCTTCCATAGTAAAAAATGTATTCCATTTATTAATAAGATTCTTTATAAAGGTTAAACTATTATTATCATTTACAAGTGTTATAATTTTAATGTTATCTATTAAAGTTATCCCATAATAGTTAACCTTTTGTCTTCGACAATATATTGAGAAAATCTATTTTCCATATCATAAGCATTGAAATTTATGGGTAAAATTTCTGTTTATTTATTAAAACTAAGTCCAGATTTCTTCTGAAAGGTTTCTATTGCATAAAAACAGCATTAAGAGAATGGGTATTATCATTTAAAGTCAAAAGGATATCATCAGCAAACCAGTGTATTTTGGAATGTAAATTATTTATCTGTATGCCATTGCTATCTAAGTTCAATGTTATATAATTTGAAAATGGTTCCATAATTAAAGAAAAGAGCAGTAGTGGCAACAGGTAACTCTGCTTAGTTCCCATAGGAATCAAATTGACTCTGAAATATATGAACTTATTTTTATGTAAGCAAAGGAATATTCATAAAGGAGATTAATAAGTTGTAAAAAATTGAAAATTACATTCCTCTAAGACTAAAAAAAGGTATTTTCAATTAACTTAGTCAAAAGCACTATTAATGTCTAAACTTATTAATGACAAGTTATATTTTGTGCTATTAGCATAATCAATTATGGTTAATATTCTTTTAATGTTATAAGTGTTCCTACTTATTATGAATCCAGTTTGATCATTATTAATCAGACATGGAAGAAATTGTTGAATTCTGCTAGTGTGAATAGCCATGAATATGTTATAATTAGTATTTAATAGTGAGATTGGTCTATAAAAAGAACAATCTGGTGGGTCTTTATCAACTTAAAAGATCAGAGAAATAAGTGTGTATTTCCATGATGATAGAACTTTTGTTAGACCCTTAACTGTTGAAAAAAAACTTTGAGCAAGATACTTACAGCTTCTTTAGGCATAAGTTTATAAAATTCAGATATTATGCCATAATTTCAAGAGCTTTATTAGATTTTAGTTTAATAATTTGATTTTTAAGTTCATACATTAATATAGGGCTGTCAGTTGATTTCATCTGATCATCAGATAATTTATTTTTACTATGGTTTCTAATTAATGTTTTAATTACTTCTTGTGAATGCATTGTTGTGTTGTGTTGATGAATTTTATTAAAGTGAGTTCTAAATAGTGTTACGATGTCCCATATTTCAGTAACCTTTTTTAGCATTAGGGGAATATATTTCTTTAATGTGATTAGATTTAATAAACATTTTCATTCTAGAAGCTAATTCATGCATGAATTTTGGATTTATAGAATGATTAATTTAATCTTTTCTAAATGTATCATAGTTTTATGATTTATGATTTCTAAATATTTATTTTGTAAATTATTAATTTATTTTGTCAGGTTATCATTTCCTTTTTCACTATCTAGTTTTAACTTATCATTTTTTTCTTGTAAAGCTATCAATTCCTTGTCCCATTGCTTTTTCTTTTGAGCATATCAGTTTATGCACCATATAAATATGCTTTTAGGGCATCCCATAAATAAATATATGATATATATTCTGTGTAATTAATTTCAATAAAGGTCTGAATTTCTTTATTGAATTTTTTTAATCCTTTAAGTTTGTTATATAAGCAGGTTTCCTTTTAATGGGAATATTATTATTGCAATTTAACATAAGCTTAAAAGTTATGGCATTGTGGTCAGAAAGCAGACAAGATACTACTTTAACCTTACCTAGTGTAGTGGTTAAATCATTAGAAACATATACTCTATTCTTCATTGTGATCCATGTCTATGTGAAAAGTGAGTAATAAAAGTGATCTGGGGTCTGAAAATTCATTAATATCTTTAATTTGAAATAAATTTATGAAATGTATTAATGTTTTTGCTGAGGCTGGTATCCTTCATTTTCTGATAGTATTAGAATCTTCATTCTTTAATATACAGTTAAAATCTTTTGCCAGTATAATATTACAATTTGAGAGATGAAGCATCTGATCTAATTGGTGTTTAACAGTTTTAACTCTTATACCAGGAATCCAATACACATCTATAAGGGTGTATAATTTTCTTTTCATTTCTATAGTTACTGAACAAAACATCCCTTTGTCATCATTATATCTATTTATAGCACTGGGTGAATGTATAGATTTTTTTCCACAAAATAGCTTCCCCTCTTTTTTCTGATTAATAACAAGAGCTAGTTAACACAGTATAACATTTAGTATTAAGTCTGTCTATGTCTTCTTGTAACAAATGTGTTTCTTGTAAAAGAAAATAATCTGGGAAGTAAATAACTTCAGAAACTTGTTTAAGCTACCCCTCTTGCAACCATTATTTAATCCATTAATATTGAAGGAAATGCACTTTAAATATGAATATAGTGGTCAAGACAAAGAAACAAATAATATCATAATAATTCCAAAATGTAATACTAATAATGAACAGGAATCTTGAACTGTCTATTGACAATTATAAATCTAATAAACTTTTGATTATTAACTATGTACACAGTGAAATGATAGACACCAATAAAACACAAAATGTTACAAAAAATTATTTTATCCTTCTTTTATCCTTCTTTCCCCTCATGGAGTCCAACATTCCTAGTTTAAATAGCAAATCTATCCAAACATTCCTACCCATCAACAGGAGTAAGTCCAATATCCGAATGCTGCATTAGAAACAATAAAATCATTGAAAAAAGCAATTAAAAAAATCTCACTCTAAAAACACAGTGAACAATTTAAATGTTCTCTATATTCTAAAAAACATTTTTACTTAAATAAAGTTTATATGTTAATATTGTGGAATGATAAAAAAGCCTTTGATGGTATGTAGCATAAAATGGAAGAAAGAGAGAAATGAACTAAATAGTCACATCTTTAGATTCAAATACAAGAACAGATTATCTCTAAGCTGTAATACTCATGTATCAGACATTTGTCAAATACAGATTAAGAAAAAAAAGAAAATATCCATTGCTGTTAGGGTGCTATGTTACAAATAGTTTGTGATATCATTCTCACAGTGTGAATGAAAACTGAACAGTGGAATATAGGAATGAAAATTAAGCACTCAGAATCTTTCAACATATTAACATTTGGAATTGTGTAGCTCACTCCTGCCTACCAGCCTTGCAGCAGTGATCCTCATTTCATATCATCATCTCCATTACTGCATGTACTGCAGTTCTGCTCCAGCTGTAAGGAAGTATGAGTATGTAGATAACATACTGGTGGTAGTATACAGTACTATTCAACTAAATAACCTCAGAATTTCTATAAAGTCTACTTTATTGCACTGTTCATATAACAAGTATGCATTTCTGCATTTCTTTACATTAATATATAAACCAAAGGGTGGGCAACTCAAGCTACAATCTGAAATAATACTACACCATCCCCTATATTTTATATTGCTGTTAATGCTTAGACTGCAGTCCTTGACATAAAAGGTCCCATAAGCAATAAAATGAGGGGGAAAAACTGAAAAGCAGTGGATGTGTAACATATGCCAGCATATCTAGCTGGAGTTTTGTAAAGAATTATATGTCATTTGTATATTAAACTGATTTGTACAGGTGCTTGTGTTGAAAATGTATTCATAAAGCTGCTTGTGTTAAAAATGTACCAAAAGTGGGTCCTGCTGGATAGAAAAGAAATACACCTGTATGTCAGCCTGTATTGTAACTGTTGAAATTAATATATTGTAACAGAGGATACTGGAAGAGAAGAGGTTAATCTCTATCCGCCTAAATTTGAAAAATAGTCTGAAGTTAAATTACCTGGCTCAGGCAATACAGATTGCATCTTACAGTTCTGATTGCAGCCAGAGACAAAGTGACTGTGAAAACCAGGACTAGGAATCCTACTCTATTGCCCTTAGGGGTGAATTAACTGCTACTGTAGAAGGGTGGATGTTTTTGAAGTGGTTTAATAGTTTCCAGATGCTATAACACATCTTAGCAAAGCTCTATGTGTGTGTATTATGACACGTGCTAGATTCTGGTTCAGTTTCTAGTAAAGGGGGTAGTGTAAGAACCAGAAGT
This sequence comes from Protopterus annectens, assembly GCF_019279795.1. NCBI lineage: Eukaryota > Metazoa > Chordata > Ceratodontiformes > Protopteridae > Protopterus > Protopterus annectens. The sequence continues at coordinate 805,564,561 of NC_056748.1, forward strand.
CAAATGACTAGATGTGTGTGATGTCATTCTGTAAGCCAGCACCAAAATGATGCTTTAATACTAGATGAGACAGAAGTCTCAGGGCAGTCTGTATGTGAAATTTGACACTCATCCACTTCATCTTACCGTGCTCTAGTAAGTGAACTAGGGGACAGTAGTTCTTTAGACCAGTCAGGAAAATATAGTGAGATTAGTTAAGTATTATTTTTCTGCATCTGTGTGAATCTTTCCATCAGTGTTATTTTTAATAGTTCCTGTGACTTAAACGCTAGTGTTTATTGTAAATAGATATTGAGTACTTTCTTTTATTGTTTATTATTAAATATATTTAAACTTTTCATTGTGGCTGGTCTTTTAGAGAATATTTTAACCTTTGAGAGTATTTATATTTATTTTGTGACACTGCGGCCGCTCCTGAAAGCCTTGTTGCATTGGACTAACATTACCATTTGTATTAGTGTTAATTTTATTCAGTATAATTGTATAGCCTGGTAACAGCCTTAGAGTAGCTGGCTTTGGAGTGTTCTGGTGGCAGTATCTACCTTATGGTCTGGGTAGAGGGGGCATAGCTGGTAAATCTGTGCCAGACTTTCCAAGGTTTGTGTGTGTGTGTTTGAACATCAAATCTCAAAGATTGTGTGTGTCAGGTACTTGGAACAGGAATACAGAGCACTGGTTTCACAGAGAGGGTGGTGGAGGACTTGGCTTGGAATGCTCGGCTGAGGACTCAACTCTACAGCTGCAGTCAGTGTAGATTCTTATTTGGAGCCTGGTGAGTGAGAAGGAAACCCCGCTCTAGGACAGGAGTGTATTCCTTGGGTGCTGTTAAGGGAAATTGTGCTTTGTGCAGAGAGCTGCATCTGGAAATTCTGTGTGCATCTTTTTTTTGTTCCAAGTGAAATTCCCTCACTGGTGTCAGTTGTGAGGACTGAGGTTCCTTGATTACTGGCCCAGAGGAGGGGCATCATGCCATCTACAAAATTCCTTACCAGGCACATAAAGGTATAGATAAATGGTTTGTGGTGAAATCTAACCACTCTTCATTTCTATAAACATATTGATGCAAAAATAGAGGGACATTTTTCCCAGTTTATTTATGGAAGGGAAGGATTTTTAGCCTAGGAAGAAATCAATAATCCACTACATTATGTGCTTTGTTGAGAAGAAGGTGAATTATTTATACGCTGTTCAAAGATTTGTAAAAATAGGCCTGCTAGCTTATATGCAGAAATTCATTTTGGAATTGGGCTGGTTTCTGTTTTTCTTCCTTCAATAGCCAGTGTTTTAAACCAGTTCCAGGGCCTCAAACATCTACCCTACACAGATAGGCTAAATGCCCTGTCCCTCTACTCAGTCTCTTGCAGACTCCTCAGAGGTGACCTCTGCCTGGCATACAAAGCAATCTCAGACTCCCCTAATGGGACTGCTACATATCCGCATGTCAAGCTCAATTCGAGTAACCCACATGCATGACCTCATCCTGGTCTGTGACATCAATAGGACTTGTTGGCAGGACATATTTGTGTCCCAGAGACTCCCCCCTTTGTGGAATAGACTCCCTCTCCACATAAAGCAGAGTAATGCATTAAACCCTTTTAAGCGCAACCTGGATAACTGGATAGGGAACAGAAAATACACCCCTAGGATTATATCTGTGTCCCTGCTGGACAGTGGCATAGGGTTCTGACTTGTCGGAACATGGGCTAAATTCTTGGCTAGGCTTGTAAGGGCTTCAGGGGCAATAGCCTAGTAACTTCCTATGATCCTATGATCCTATGAGTATGACTTAATCTTTATCTGAAATATGGTCTATTGTATTGCAAATCTGATGACATAGTCTAGTGCCATGTTCCAACCAAAAGCTAAACTGATTCATAATCTACTAGAGCCTTTAGAAATTGTGGAAATAAATTAGATCTGTTGTCACAACACCAATGTTACAAGAAGACTATAAATGTGATCATCTTAACTGGATATATGAATGTGAACAAATAAAAGTATCCTTTGTCCCTTTATTTCTAAGCTAGAGGTAGCTTCTACAATTTGCTTGATAATTATAATTACTCCACCACATCCTAAAATAATTATCAAAGCAATATTTAATCAATTACTTTGAACTCTCAGGTAATAGGAAAGTTTCCTATATGCACATGATATGAATTTGTGGTTTATGATGTGTATATCAGAACAAATTTCATATATTTTGAATTTTTCTTATCATAAATATTCCATGAGAAAATGCACATATTCTAACACAGGGAATCATAATGTATAGCCTTCAATCATTCAAGAAAGCAGGAATTCAGAAACCATGAAAATCTCAGAATGCACAAGTTATAGGACAGCCAAAAGTCAAGATTAGAATCAGAGGAGAAAAAACACTGAATTAAATAAGTTTAATAATATTATTAATCTAGAAAACATGAAAATGAGCAGAGCGGGTTAATTAATTGTCCAAACAGTCCTTACATGCTTTTCTTTGTATGTGGTTAGAATGAATGTATTATATACGGTCAAACCAAATGTGTGCAAATCTTGAAAGATTAAACCCAGATGAAAGAACTGTGAAAACAATAATATTTGAAGAATTATTACAACTGCATGGTCTATTGCTAGGAAACATGACTATGCTGTTCTTATTATCCACAATATGATGTTGATTGATTGTGTATATCTCCAATCTGATCTTTCCACATCTATTCTTACAATAATCAAGAATCACAGATTGAAGTCTCCTTCACACAATCCCTTTAATGCCACCTGTTTTGGAGAGTGTATTTAAATACTAGACTAAATTTATTTTCTGAAAATTATTATTATACTGATTGTAAATGCACAACTAGCTATTAATATGTACTTTTTGATATTTTCTACAGTGTTAGGGGATTAATCACTATAAATAAAAGTAATAAAATAGATAAATTACAAATGCCATCCAGAACTACCTTTAATGCATTCAGCTCTTTTACTGCTCTTAGTACATCCTCTCTCTTGTCTTTCTTACATAGAACTCACCTATCTGATCTGTTTGATTGCTTCATCAGAGCTTTTTTCCCTTTTCATTTTTCTTTGGTTTCTTCTCTTGACCAAGCACAATCTGTTGAATAAACCTGCATTTTTTATTTTTTATTTATTGATCACACTGTAAAGATCCTTATGTCCTATGGAAAACCGTCTTTAACTTATTGAGTGCTTCTGCCATTTGGCCTTCAACTTCAAGCATGAAAACCACTCACTTTCCAGCAATTGACAGCTGGGAACCCACTGCAATCTCAATCACTAAGTTGCCATACATGTGTCATGCAACCTTGATGAGAAATGTAACTGAATTCTATCTACCTAAAAAAAAAGAGAGAACAGCCAAGCTACAACAACAAAAAGTAAGTGCTCAAGCTCTAGGCATTCATATTTAAAAGAGCCATTTGTTACACTTTAGATTTAAAGCAGAGTGTTATTTTTTCCCCTTTCTATATCCCATCACTACAGGAGCCGCAACCTATCAAGACAACCACACCCACTCTCCACGCTAATGACAGCCACAATACAACACACTGAATTCCACTAATCACCAATGCAAGAAAATAACTACAAATATAGTTGTAGAAAAGAAAAAAATCATGAATGCAATGACAACAGTTTTAAGTATTAAATCTAACCCCCACCCTCCGCAACTCTCATCAAGCAAGCAAGATCAACCAAAAATAAACAAACTGACCATACTATCTGAGAGTATGTACACTCCACATAAAAGTCTAAAAACATACACACAAACAACACTGTCCAGCAAGCCCATCTCCCACCAAAAGATCCACAATTACAAGAGAAAACACATCCTGGCACAAAAAATTGCATTTAGTCCTTAGACAAAATACCAGCAATGTATAATAGATAAACTATTTCTAAAAGTTAAAATATAGAGCTTTAGGCATAAAAATAAAGTAATTATGCTAAGCTAATTTACTAAATTACTCTCTGAATATTTGCTAGGTTAAAGTTAAAATAGTAACTTTACAAGAAAAGAAGTAAAGAAAACTTGCAAGCAAAGTAATTACTAATGAAATAATAACAATAAAAGGATTAATAATTATATGCTTATTAATCAAAAAGCTATATGTGTGACAGTCACAAGAAGGCATAAGATAATTATTGATGTAAAGTTTCCAATTAATTACCTTAATGAAGAGTGCATCCAGTTTCTTTCTTTGCCTATAGGGCTATTCAAACAAATAATATAATTGCATATTAAGGTTAACTAGCATTAAACAAATTAGACAGAGAGTCACTTTTCTTTTAATTTCTTTTTCTTTTCACTAATTTTCCAACCATTTCTTTTGGCTTGTCTTTTTAAGGAGTTATTATTCCAATCTATGTCTTCAATTTGATCTATTATATTTTTTGATTTCAGGAATGTCATAGCATTGTCCAAATCTTGAAAGGATTTAATTTCATCAGGAAGAAATCATTTAAGTCTGCCAGAAAAAAGCAAGTGAACTTTAATCTGTCTTTTCTTAAATTATTCTATTAAGGGTAGAAAACATTTCCTCTTAGACATCACAGCAACAGAATAATCATTGTCAAATCTTAGTATTTTGTCCACTATCTTGATGGGAAATTTTGACCAGGCTGTCTTAAGGATTAATTCTTTATTTTGTGATGCAAAAATCTCACAATAGTAGATCTCAGTGGATGATTGCTTTTTGAGGAGCAGGCAACTGAGGATCCGTGTGCTCTTTCTATAGCATGGAACAAAGCTTTGGGCAAATCAAGAATCTTAGGGAGCCAGGATGTTAAAAAGTTGCTTCTCCTTCTATTTTTTCAGGCAGACCAAAGATATGGATGCTGATTTTCGGAGACCTGTTTTCCAGATTATTTTGTTCAAGAGCAGAGAATTTTGCTTCCGTAAGAATTCAGTGTTATTATCATCTTCAGACAATCTCCCTTCCATGTCATTTAAGGCATCCTCTATTCCAGATATTTGAGTTTTCTGCTCTTTTAAAGACTTGTGTATTTGTTCCATCAGTCTTGAGAATTGTTCTTTAAGGTTATCTCCATTTTCAAAGAAAGGTTTTCTATGTTGGTAAGAACAGACTGAATTTCCTTTTTCAAAGAAGATTCATGTGACCTTGTTTTTGTGTGACTCATTTCAGGATTATGAGTGAAGAGAATTTCCAGTTATAAATTTCACAGGAAAATAATAATATATAAAAAATTATGAATATTATCCTTCAGAATGAGTTAAGATAGCAATATCTACTTAGAAAATGCAGTTAGGTTAACAGAAATAAAAATAGAGTAGCAGAGCAGGAGAAATCTGCTGCTAGCTTGTCAGTATCTTAGCCATGTCCCAACTCTGTTCTCTTGAAGTCCAGGACACTTACTTTTCCTGAGCTGATCTCTAACGTACTTACCAAACTATTTGTTAATCACTTTTCCCCAGATGGCTATCCACTTATATTTAAGAGATCTCAGTCTGTTCCCATTTGACTGTACTAGACCCAACATTGCTGTTTTTCAGGGTTTACTAGCAAGTTTTTGAAGTGCACATTATCAAAAAAGGGTTAATCAAATGTGGAGTGGGTTACTTTTAAAAAATGTCATACATAATTATTTTGAAATCATTTGAACGAATGAAAGTAACCATATGGTAAGGAGAACTCAAACGTTTTGAAGCCTGCTGCTGTATGTATGATTGCACATGGGTCCCTATCACTTGATCAAGCATTCAAAAACTGGAAAAGCTTTTGAATGGAGATTCTGATATAGTGAGGATCATGAAATGTAGCCATTCCTCACTGTAGTGTGATCTTGGAGTTGGTATATATAATTTATAGGGGGTGTGGGGGAGCATCCCCCCACATGTCAGTGCAGGGGGGTGCAGTCCCCCTGCAAAAATGTAAAAAAACAGATTTTTGTGTTTTTTTTTTTTTTTTTTTTTTTTTTTTATGCTTGCAAGTCCAGAAACTCGAATATATTAGCTAGACCCTAGCAGACTTGGTGGTTTTGGGCTTTGTCACGATTTCAGAATTAAAGGGAATTATGAAAAAAAGTAAACCATCATGTTATGTTATGTTTGATATTTTTGCTGTTAGGAATGTTGAAATGGGGCAAATAAACTCATTTGTTTTTCAAAAATATGTTGTGTGATTCAGTAACATGATAGTAAACCATTTTTCAGTACACTCTAACATCATTTGTCTGAGACATGTATTAGCTAAACATCAAGGATGATCCAGCTCTTAGACAAAGTTTCAGGTAATGTAATCCAGTGAACATCTGACATAGTAAAGAGCCATCTATAATCTGTTTCTGTTTCTTTCCTGTTTTAAGAATACATACTTCTCTTTGCTTATCTGTTCCTCTATATATGTGTGCAATATGAGGTATTTTTTTTTCTTTTTACTTTCACAGAAAAAGGAATAAGGACTAGACAAAGCAATAGAAGAAATTGAATAGAAAAGATGGAATTAAATATAATGGAGCTTATAGAACAATCTGATTTATTAAATTCATTTGAGGCATTAAGTGTTACAAAGAAATAGTTGCAGCATGACATCACTGAGAGGTAGATAGGCATCACATCAACTTATAAAATTGTCTGGTTCATCTCCTCAAGGTAATAGGCTACAGTTCAGGTACCATGATAAGAAAAGTTTGGCTTCTGAGTCTGTAACCAAATAAAATGTTCATGTTATATGGGATGTTATCTTAATGCAAGAACATCACCCCCCATACAAATGTTATGTTAAAAGAAAAATTATACTTAGCCACTCTGGTGTCTTTGAGAGATAAGACCCTGATTACAGCTCAGCTGACCTGGGTTCAGTTAACAGCTTTGATGATTGATGGAGCAGCAGGGAGGGAAGGGTATGCCCATCCCATGTGGGAGGGTATTCATTGGTAATGCTTCCTCCAGAGTAGGTATGGTCCAAAGACGGCAGTTGCCTTCGGACATAATCAATGAGCACAGGAGGTGGGGAAGGAACGAAGTACAGCATATGAATAAAAAAAAAAAACAGGATCAATGTAAAGATGGCTGATTTCCAAGGATACCTTTAGGATCCAAGACAGGCCCCAGGAGTAGCAGCCAAAGTCAATTGGGGGAATAGGAGATAAACTGGTAGACCTGGTGTGGACGTCAGGCACTGGGGAGCCAGGCCAGTTAAATTATGTCCCAAGGGGTACTATAAATAAATAAATATATACATAAATACTACACTTTTATCTCATATCAAATAGGCAGAGACTAACCTTTGTAAATGCTGGAAGCTATTAAATTGAAGAATGCTGCACTGGTTGTATATTATTGCATTTTTCTTCATTTGTTAAACATGTAAACACACTAGGCACAGTTTTTTTTTCAGGGGTGATTCAGGATTAATGTTTGGTTAAGTCACTTGCTCAGAGTTGAACAGTAAGCAAATAGCAAATATAGAAATCAAACCCAGGACAACAGAATGAAACTTATCATCAGTTTATAGCCTTATTTCTGTGTCTTAAAATACCAGACTACCAACTGGGGAGGTAGAAGAAACACCAAAAGTTCTAGAATCTCATCAAAGTTAAGCCACAATATGTGACTAAACTGGGATTTGACTAAATGCATTTATTGAAGGCCTTTCTAATCATGGGTTCATATGTTCATAGGTTGGTACTGGGCTATCGGCCCTAGGGCCTATACAAGCCTAGTCATAACAATTCCCTGGCTATTTCTTCCCACAATATTTACTTCCCTGGACCCCTGTCTAGCAGAGTGACTGATGTGATCCCCGGGGTGAATTTCCTACCTCCCATCCAATCGTCAAGGTTCCTTTTGAAGAGGGCCAAAGAGGCAATCTGCTTGATATGTATGGGCAGTCTATTCCAGTGTCTGGGGAGTCTCTGGGTCAGGAATCTATCCCTCCAGCATGTTTTGTTCATTGTGATGACAAGGTTTAGATCTCTGGAGTGTGTGGCTCTGGGGGATTGGGATTTCTTTAAGTGTAGCATGTCTAGCAGCTCAGGGTTTGACATGGTCTTGTGTGTTAAGCAGAAATCGTCTCTGAGTAGATGATATGCGGCAGAGTATAGCTGGATTTTTTTTTAAATGATCAGCATAGGGCATCTGCTTTAGGCCTGTGATTCTTTTAGTGAGGTATTTCTGCGGCCTTTTCAGTTGTTGCAGATGTCTTGGGAGGTACATACCAAACGAGGCGTTGTATTCTATAATGGGTCTAATGATGGATGAGTACTGTGGGACAATGACCTCCTTTTTTCTGGATGAAAAGCCCTTAGTGATGAGGTGTGCCACATAGAAGGATTTTCTGACTGTTGTGACAATGTGGTTATCGAAGGTGAGACCACTGTCCACCTGTGTCCCTAAGTCTCTTATCACACTTTCAGTGTTTAGTGTACTGCCACCTATTTGGTAATTCACGGGTACAAGTTTTTTCTCAAAGAGAATAACTACATTTCTTGGCATTGAGCTTGAGCCCATGGCTCTGTCACCAAGCATCTGTTTCTGTAAGGCCCTTTTGTGGAATATCCACATCATTTGGGGATTCAGTAATGGCTCCCAGTTTGCAGTCATCTGCGAACTTTGTTAGCCAGAGTCCCTTAGTGTTGGCCTGTACTTCAGAGAAGTAGATGCCAAACAAGAGCGGTCCCAGGACTGAACCCTGAGGTACTCCACTTGTCACGTGTCTGGAGCTGAAACATGCTTAACGTTTTCTGTCCTCACTACATATATTTATAAATGACATCAATGGTACCTAATGCCCCAGAATCCAATACTTAAAAAATAAATATACTGGTATGTAGCTAATTTGACACTACATCTGACATGAAAATGCAGCTTTCTTATAACTTGTATAATTAGAAGGTTCCTTTAGACTTGGAACCACACTCCTATATACCCACATTGTCGCATAAAATATAAGCTGACACCTGTACTCCTGTTCTACAGACTGCAGAAAATACTCAGTTACTTTCATTATGATTCCCACCCTCCAATGAAATCTAACAGCATTACAGCAAATACTGATTTCACCAAACTTAAAAATGATGACATCAGATATCCCAGTTCATGAATTATGCAACTGTCATTTTGGGGTTCTACCTGAAATGTACATTTTCCTGTAACTGAATATTCAAGAATTACTATCAGAGGCCACAAGAGGTTTAAAACTTGAAACAATATTAAACATTGACAAAGTTAAAGGGCTATATTGTATCAAATAAATAGAATGTTCTTAATTTCCCCAGTTTTGAAGTATTTGATGCGAAATTAAAAGACTTACAAATACAGTAAAGCAGTCAGAAATGCACTTTGTATGTATTTTATCATGCATTAAGAGGCTGAAGACATGAGTCTAAATATAGATGGTAAACAATACAGTCTAAACAGTGCATATTTTTCAATATTTTATTGTTAGCTTATACTCCAATGATAGTGAAGTATATTCAGAGGAGATTAGTAAAGTATCTCTTGACCTATGTTTGTGATGTTTGTTGATTCACACCTTAGCCATGGCATACAGCTTCTGGAAATACCAAATGTGAATCTGAAATGAATTTAATATACTGTGAATCCATGTCTTCAGATTATACAGATTTCTAGCAATATGTTCAGATTTCATATTTAGATTGGAGACAACTTCACCGAAGTATATGAGACTGCGGTGGTGGTGCTACGGTAGCGTTGTCACCTCACAGTTAGACGTTGCACGTTCGATTCTCAGTTAGAGAGTCTTCTGTGTGTCGACATGCATGAATGGGCGTTCCTTCGTTGAAGGTTGTACATTAGGCCCGGCAAGCCAGCACGTAAAAATCTACTGCCAATCATTAGCAGACCGGAGTTCCGCTGTGGCGACCCCTAACCGAGAAAAGCCGAAAGACAGTTATGTGCGACTAGACATCAGTAAGATCAATGGTATGGCATTCACTTCATGTTTTAGCCTGAAAATAAAGTCTTCTCAAATTTATAAAGTTTTGTTCCAAATGTATAACAGTGGAGTTGCAAAAAAGATAGTACAAATGGTCCATTATTTATTTTTATTTATTTATTATATTTATTTATTTGACATTTGTTAACTGGGTTAGTCTGACTGGGCAAGAAGCCCTTTCCCAGCAGAGACCCAAGGAGAAAAGCTCCAAAACATAAACAAAATAAAACAAGACAAGAGAAATATGCATGTACAGTGAATAACAAGGAACCCATCCAGTATACTAATAAACTAGTAAACACACTTCTAAACACAATTTTAAATAGTAACATATACACAGAAAGTAGGATTACAGTTTGCACTTGGTATTTGACAACAAGTTAAAATATAAAAAAGTATTTAACATTTGAGAATAAATTGTTTTTAACTTTGTGGAGGACTGTGTACAGGAAGACAGAAAAGAAATAGGGGTATAGATTACCGGAAAACATAGTATTAAAGTGATAAACAAAAAGATGAGGAGGAATAGGTCAGGTTGAAGTGAGGCAGGGGCAAGACCACGTTTTGAGCATGTAGTCTTTAGCATTTTTTGAAAGTGAAACTACTAGTGGTAGCTCTTAGGGCAGGGGGGCAGTTTTATCCAGGAGGTAGAAACTGAATGACTATACAGACATTTACCTATTTGTTTTATGGACTTATATACTTCCAGGAGATGTTTGTCTGCACTGCAAACACAACGTTTGGGAGTATATGGAGAGATTAGTGTAGACAGAGCAGGGCAGAGGGAGGGATTTGCTAGAGTAGAGTAGGGTAAGTGAGGTAGAGTTGTGGAAATGAGAGCTGCTTTTGCGCTTCTGGCCATTTAAGATTTTTTAGAGCACTGCAGTGGTGGGAGTGGTAAGGAAGATTTGCAGCAAATCTAGCAATTTTATTGTAGGTGGATCAAGTTTGGCCATGAGGTTGGTTTGTAGATTAGTGAGTATAGGTGCCGCATAGAAGAGAGTAAGCAGTAGAAAAGTTTTTGCAAGAGAATGTTTAGTGTCCTTTGTCAGGTATTTTTTTATTCCTATATAATAGGCCTAGTTTCTGGTGCATTTTTTGATGGTCTGTAAAATATGGATGCCGAACTTAAGTTGGTCATCAATAATAATGTCAAGGTGTTTAGTATGAGTTTCTACTGAGATAGTAGTACTATTGAGAGATGTGACTGTGAAGGAGTTTTTGTAATTTTGTAGAGATTTGGGGAGGAAGAGAAAAAGTTTTGTTTTTTTAGGATTCAATAAGAGTTCATTGCTGGCTAGCCAGTTTTCAACAGATAGAAGTGAGTCTTGGGTAAGGGACAGAAGATGGGAGAGATTATTAGAACAAGATATAATAGTGGAATCATCAGCATATTGATAAGAGAGGAGTGAGGGCAGGCTGTGTGAAGATTATTTGTAAAGATGTTAAAGAGGAGGGGCCTCAGTATTGAATCTTGGGGTGCACCAGTACAAACAGGAAGGAAAGGAGAAGAGGCTGATAGCCATCTGACAGACTGGCAATAAAACTGATTATTTACCTCATTCTCAAATGAATCCCTGAAACTCAGGTGTAAGACTAGTTATACTCTGTTACTCTGTCATGGCAAAATCTGCACTTAAAAGATTTAGCATTAGGCTTATTGGACTACAGAAAGGATGTGTTGTGTGAAATATGGTAAAAAAACACTTAAACTGACTTATAAAAGTTTGAGCTGTAGAGGAATGTGGTCTTTTTGGAAGGAAGTACTCATTTGTCATCAGTCTGAAGGTGTGCATCAGTTGGGGAATCTTGGGGTCCTATCAAACGTTTCCAGATTCTTGGAGTCCCTGCTAGTTTTAACAGTCTTAGTCTTTATGAAATACAGTGTCTAATTGCCACCTGTCCTCAAAAAAATAGTAAGTGGTGGAAAGATACTGGTAAGGAAAATATTCAGTGTTTTGAAATGCTACAGAAGATGGAATCACCTTGCTAACTGCAGCAATCAAATATTTCATTCTCAGACAGGACTTTCCTTAACTAGTGGGTATTAAAGGAAATACTATTAAAAAAACCCCATGTGATTCCTTTAATGACTGTTGTTGCTGTGTCTTTCGGCTTATCCCGGTTAGGGGTCGCCACAGCGGAACTCCGGTCCGCTAATGTTTGGTAGTGGATTTTTATGTGCTGAGTTACCAGCCCTGACGCACAACCTTCAATGAAGGCATGCCCATTTATGCATGCCTCCACACAGAAGACGCTCTAGCTGAGAATCAAATGCGACAACATCTTGCTGTGAGGCGACAACGCTACCCCAGCACCACTACCGCGGGTGATTCCTTTAATGACTGTAATAGAGTATTAAGTGTGAAACTGAAGTAAAGCCGTTCTTGGAGGATTTTCAAATGCCTTTCAAAACAACAAAAAATCTGACTGACCTTTAAATTATTTGTATAAATTTAGTGTTATAATTTGAACTTGTGTATTTAATTATTTTAATCTGTAAATGTTGGAATTTATTTTTATAATTATTTTTAATAAACTATTTCTGGTTTAAAAGAATATGGAGATGGTCTCCCTTCATTCACATAATGCTTGCAAATAATATAGCAGCAGTGCTTATACTCCAGTATCCTTCAAGACTTTCCATACCACATGTCTAACATATGATCATAAGTAATCTTCAAGGCCAAAAACTCACAGTTATCTGGATTAACAGACTATCACAACCCTTCACATGACTCTGCAATGCTAAAGACTTGATCTGTTGTTCTATGACCTGAAAAGAATGTTCATTATTTCTACCTATTCTGAAGTCTGTTTATCATCCAGAAACTCTTCTTTAGAACCAGAGTATGCCATAAGATAGGCTTCTTCCATCTCTTCTAAGCAACATTATAGATGGTGTATCTCTAGCTAGTTTTCCATCACACCTGTAGCCTCACCTCTTAACCACTTCATAGGTCTCTAGCCACTACAGTCACATCAATGTATTTCAGTGTGTTTAAGAATCAAATTCAGAGCCTCAGATAGGCTGTTCAAGAATCTGAACCTATTCAGTCAGGATCATATACCACATCATCAAACCATTTAACTAACTTGTTCTTGAATGCTGAGAGGTTATCTGAGTTCCTCATATAAAAGGCTGCAACAGTGAGTCTAACCCCACAAAAGATTGAAAAAACTATCTTATAATAAGAGGGAATGTTCATTAGGTAAGAGAGTTTATCAAAATATTCCTCTCCTTGTGAAAATCTCTCCAGTGGAGGACTTCCCTACCCTTGTTTGCACAGCTAAAGTAAAAACTTTCCTTCCTTTCCTGGGATACTGAACATGTTTCCAGAACATATTTGGGACCACTCGATAGTCATTCTTTATAGCCACTCCAAGTTACCTTCTGGGCCCTACCTTTTGACAGCTGCAGTTTATGTACACTTCTTTGCCTGTTGGTAATTTTCAGTTGAATCTGAAGAATTGTTTACAACCAAGCATACCTCTAAAGTGCCCAGATTTTCACAGAATGTCCACATTTTGCCTCATATTTTTGATCTCTTCCTCATATAATTTGTGATTTTCTGGATTTTTGAGGCAAATCAGTCAGGACTGAATTCAGTAAATAATGACAGGAATTTGGGTTTCAGATTTCAAATCCTTCAAAATGCACGGTAAGACAAGACCTTTTATTCTAGCAACTTTTGAAGTTTATAAGAGCAATATTTAAAATTTGTCTCTATTTTTGGGGCTCTGTTCCCCCAATTATTATTGGCTTTGTCGAGATTTTTTGTTCTAAGAGGTTGAGAGCTATGGTACCAGAACTACAGGATGAAGCATACTAGCACCCCATAGCCTTGATCCTCTGCACTAAATTAACAAAGACAGTGGAGTGTTGCCATTGTAAGAGGCACTGGGTATCCTCTAGTCACAGGTCTTTGCTCAATGTCCTGATGTCACCGTGAATGCATTCAGTCTTATTGTAAGTGAGAGTTGAACCTGTTTTGCACAGACACTTCCATCAGATGTTCCTGTACAGAACCCAATGTCTGTTTGGATCTATCAGGTTTATTTTGTTAATACTGTTTCTGCTGAATATAAGTAACTACCAAATGCTTGCTAACCCTAACCCTCAATCTGTCCCTGCCCATAACCCTAATAGTAACCATGCATCCTACCTTAGTAAAACCTTTTTGTAACATTTCAACTATTCAGACAAATTATGTCTGAATGTGTGGTGAGGTTCTGGTGATCAGGTTGCAAAAGGAAACGGTTTGAGATTTTGTTGTGTTGATTTTTTAAATACCATCATCAGTCACATTAATGCTGATTTTCTGCTCTTTGATCAATCAACATATAGTCATATAAGTAAGGGGACAAAACAGTAAATGGACTAGTACTACTGTATCATACAGAAACCAGGACAGTAAAGGTAGAGCAGCTGAGGAAGACAGATGTGATGGAGATGAAGTACCTGAAATGGGTGGTAGGATGAGTACTGTGGGACAGATGAAGAAATGAGGACATCAGAGCAGATGCCAAAGTAGCTCTAATGGCAGAGAAGGTCAAAGAGAACAGATTATGGTGGCTCACACATATGTCCAAAAAAGTAGAAGACAATCTGGTGAAGAAGATTTGGAAAAGGCAGGAAGAAGGCAAGATGAAACAAGAGCATTCACCAAAAACAGAAATAGAATGTGTGAAAGAAGACTTTCAACAGTCAGGCATGCCTGACAAAGAGGTCAGGAGAGTGGCACTGAATCAAGACAGCTAGTGACAGTTGACATCACACTCTGACCCCATGCAGAAAATGGGAAAAAGGGGGTTGATGATGATCATGATCATAATTGCACGTGTGTGTGTGTATGTGTATGTGTGTGTGTGTGTGTGTGTGTGTGTGTGTGTGTGTGTGTGTGTGTGTGTGTGTGTGTGTGTGTGTGTGTGTGTATGTGGGTGTTAACTTAATGTGTTTGACTGTCACTCTGGTTAAATTCTGCTCAGCTGACAAAAGTTGGTCAACTAAGCAGATAGTTAACAGGTATGTGAGATTGCACACTTCTTTAGGTTGAGGAATATGCCCTTTCCCCAATATCACACAGTCTCAGAGATGATATATATAATTACAAGGGGATGCATTGGCACAGAGATGCAAAAAAATATTTTTCTATTGTTTTACTTTTGAATTTTGCATGTGCTAAAGTAATTACTCAGCGCATGCATAGTAAGTTGTAGAAAGAGAGAGAGACTTTCTCCTTTATCAAGGGTGTATGGTTTGCCTCCCCCCCCAAAAAAATGTTTTTGTGTTCTGCAACCTTGGAAGTATTACTGCAAGTAATTAACTTTTGTAACAAACTATTGCAAAGTTATTAAGATGTATTGGGGTCGAATAAGTGCATCTTAATTAAACATAGTAAACCAAATTTTGCAGCCATGGAAAGTCAAGGGGATTGATTCTAAAGAAATACTGTTAAACTCAAAACTGGCTATAACTCTAGTAAAGTATGATTTCTAGAGGTGTCCCTCTGGCCTCAGTGTAAGGTGCCATGCCCCTCATATCACTGCTACTTATATATGCAAACACCAAAATGTACCCCAGAATATGGAGAATATGATAACATAGTATTAATTTATCATGTGACCACATTCAGTCTTACTACACTGAAGAATGAGAAAACAGTCATCAGATTTCCAACATGAATCTCAGTATTTTAGTGGCCACTTTTTTCTGAACCTCTTAAATTGAGCCTCTTGATAATGATTCCATTAACAAGAGATTAAAAAAATGATTCCAGTACCACTATCTTTTTCGCTTACACAGTGCACCCCAGAGGGGAGTTTGTGATTTTTACTTTACATCTGCATTTTTCAGTCACGAGCACTGTTTCTGCAAGACCAACCAAACTGTTCACCTAACAGAGTTCATATATTTATGTTGCCTTGAGCACATTTGTTACAGTAATAGTATATATTATTACATTGTATTTAATGATTGCATGATGCATTTATGGTACCTGAATGATGAATATAACATCATACCACTGATAGTTAAAATCAGAGATTTAGCAAATGAGTCTACCTTTTGATGTATTTTCAATCAGACTAAGGAAAAAGACCAAGGTTCACAAAAAAGAAGACTGAACAATTAAGCAGTAAAAAATGTCAAACTGATTTCCTATATGGTCCAGCTCAAATACTTGTGGGTAAAAGCTACACAGCACTCACCCCCACCATTGAATGCTGGTGCAACTGCACTTACTGATTACTGGTTCGTGAATTTTCTATGTATTTTAATCAGTCAAGGCTGTGTTGGCCTTCATAATGTCTGTAGTCCATCTAATTCACATATGTTATGTTGTTAAATATCATAATTTGTATATTAAATGTTTGATTTATTTCCTACTCTTTGTAAGCATGTCTAGTCAGGACAGTGACTGAAATGGGTCCTTATGGACCAGGCCTTTACCCTATTTAACAAACATTAATTAAAATTAAAAAAATGTGAAGCTTATAGTATTACCCCTGTCATCATAATTTGGTAAAACTTGGATAATCTCTTGTAGTAAACATAGATAATTAAGTTACAACATGATCACACATGTTCCCTTCAAAGCAGCATAAAACTATTATACATGGATGGACTGGAAGCTAGTGCCCTATTTAGTCATACCTGATGCTTGCATGTGCAAACTGTCATAAAAATTCCTTTGTGAAATATCCCTGATCTTCTTGTGACTGCAAATAGTCAGGTAAGCAATCCTACAGCCAGGAATATGCTTCAGCATTCATGCCATCCTGATTTCTTTGTTCTGTTTCATTCATCCACTTTTTTAATGCTAAAGAAAGCAACAACTTCCAAGACTATTCCTAGCTAGAGTAATAAAAAAGAAAAAAATGAGGTCTACGTTCTTTCTTTAGATTATTTTAGAAATACAGGAACTGTAACCTCAGCGGTTCTAATGTCAAAGAATGTTTAATAAATAAGATGGCAGGCAAGAACTCACTAAATTCCTGAGGTGGACAGTGCTTTGGATGATGTCCCAGGCAGGAAATCAGTACTGTGCTTCAGAAACAGCTGTGCAGAATCTCTGAGGGTGGGGACAGATGGAGTGAGGAATGCTGTCTTTTTTAAGACCTGTTAAATGCCAGATGGAGCAGAATATATAGCCGTTATGCCACACAGTCTTACTGCAATCACAGGTCTTGCGAACAATGACCATAGCTCTGTAAATTGTAAATAAAAGGACATGTGACCACCCCCCCCCCACACACACACACACCCAACAGCCAGTGAAAAGTATATAAAACCATCACTTAGAGGCAAAGAAAAAAAACAATGACATCTAAGACATCCAACATTCCAACGGCTCTTTAACTATGTGTGTGTGTGTGTGGGGGGGGGGGGGGGGCAGAGATGCCACATTTGCTCATTGACACAGTAAGATGTGCACAAGTGTACAAAGTTTATAAAATTTTCTATTTGGAGTGCCAGCCCATCTTACAGAAAACACACACACACACATCAGAAAACAAGCTGTCCCATTGCAGCCAGTAATATAAAAGCAATGACAGGTCATTGTTCCCCCTTTCAGTCCATTGCTTATAAACATTTACAGAAATCTTAGCAATTAGGTCAGGAAATGAGGAAAAGCAATGTGACCCAAACTTCAGAGCAATGAGCTGTAAAATAATGATGAAAGTTCGAATTCCACTACATACAGCGATTTAGTAGATGAGTTATTATCAGGTCATTCTGCCTCAATAGGTCTTCACTACAGTACATAAGCTGGTTAGCAGAATCCTTAATGGTCATAAACTATCATTTATCAGTTTGACAGTCCTAGGTAAACAATAGAAGAAAAACTTATAAAAAACACATGTATAATATTACAGTCAACAGCACTAAGTGATGAGATCAGATTAATGGAAAACTGAGAGTCTTTTCAGTGCCATAAAGTCAAAACTGTGCAGAACCTAGAGCCAAGCATGCACCCTGCAAAGCTCTAACAGGAATATGAGTATCTGTTTACATATGTATAATCCTTTTCTTATATAGGACCAAGTCACTTGACCTCATCCATTGGCAACAGGTGTAGAGACTGCTACACTTAATCGTTATGAAGCTGCTGTGTTAAGCTAAAATAAAATATGGATGTAAGGATTTCATCATATAAAAATTACATGTATGCAGTGCAGAATAAATGTGAATAGTATAGAGTATGTGAGTGTGACTGCTTTCAAAAGAAATTCAGCAGAACTGATTGAAACTAAATACTGCTTTTGACATGTGCAATATTCGCATTGCTTTCAGCTTAAAATGTATTGCCTTATTTGGATACTAGTTTGATAAAACTAACCTCCCTCCAAGAAAGGCATTATCCAAATTTAAACACTATTAAACATAGAAACGTTATTTAGAGTCAATTACTACCTCACTTCTGGACAATGCAGGTTGAATGCATTGGAATCCATGGCCTATGAAGATTTGTAATGAGTGTCCTGACCTTCAAGCCAGATGTAGATAGGAAATCTAATATAGCTATACTGACTGGTAGAGATCTGTCCAGATAGATTCTACTGTATGCCATCTTTGTCTCTCTGTTTGAAACTATATTTTTTGTGCAGGTTTATAGTTGTTTATAGTTGTTTGTATATTTGCTTTAATTGTATTTATTTACTTATTTATATTTGTTACTTAGGCTCTAACATGATCCATGCAGATCTTTTTCAAGTTTATCATAGAGTTACAACTGTAAAATAAACATGTTTTGCATGCAGTATCAATATTTCTTTATAGAGAGAATTTGAACAGCAACATGCAGACAACAGTATAATATTGAAGAAATGAATAAACAATGTAAACAGAATGGAGCTAACAGTACACAAATAGACACTCTCAAAAAATGTTGTATTATTTTTTATCCCCATAAGAGGCAGTAAAAGTATTTACAATATAAACACTAGGTGGTAGTGGACAGGGACAGTATGGAGAGTAGTATGATTGAAGGAAAAAGGAGTGAACAGCGACATAACAGTAAAAAGTATGGCTTAGCTAGGAGGAAGAAAGGTGCTATAAAAGATTAATGGATGTGTTGTTTGATTATCACAGTCTGTTTATAGCAGCACCTGTTTTTATAAGGAGTTGCATGGAGAGTGTTTCAGAAGTTATGATAAGGGGCCGGCACTGCTTGAGGAAATGAGAATTTGGTTAACAGACTGGGGATATGACATGACTGAGAAAATGGACAAAAAGCCAGTAGGGCACAACTACACAAGAAGTGGGCATCCAGCACTCCACATACATATAAGGCAACCCACGTGGAGCAGGCTAAGCCTTCATAGCAGGTTCCCCAGGCAAACGGAGATGTCACTCCTTCCAGTACATGTCAAGTTCTTGGGTTAACCAAGAGGGGCATGCATGGTACAAATGTCCACAGAGATATGGTGGGAATAGCAGCCTTAAGAGGAGGTTAACATAAGTTGCATCATGTTCCAGATTATCACAAATACCTGCCTTATTCTTGTAGAAAGTTAAGAAACTGTTACTAAGAGGGACGCAATTTCAGACAAAACTATTGCTAAGCTTGTAGTTGCTAGACAGGAATATTGCTTGCTCTGGCAGTCCAGTCTAGTTAGGGACATGAAAGGAATAACTTTCAGGTGCCATTAGCCAAGGTTCAAAGGGACTGGGAAGGAGGGCAAGGAGACAAATAGGTGACTATGTGTGAACGTTAGCTAGCAGGTGTTCTAAAAGGTAATTATACTGATGGCATGTTACATTGTGTTTCTGCAAACATTAGTAGTGAGCATGGAAACAAACATGTGCTGAAGGCAGTAGGGGAAGATCCAGCCAATGCCCACACCTCCAAAAGAAGATGGAGACCTATACCTCCAAAAAAAGATGGAGATGTGGCATTATAAGGGAAAGATCTGGGTAGCAGCAGGAAGACTGAATCTGAGCCACATATGTCAAAATGTACTGCACTTCCTCTAGAAGGAGCAATGTCAGGGAAAGAGATGGGTGGGAGCAGCTGGTCTAAATATGAGGCACTGATGGCAAAAATACTAGACTTCCATTGGAAGTGGAACTGCTCAGAATCACAAGATTTCTGACAGATGCAGCGGTTAAATTGCACCTTACAGGACTTAAGGAAGGTAGCCAAGGAGAATCCTGTTCCACAAGGGCAGATGAAATCTGTGCACTGGGATAAGTGTTTACTGTACAGAGAATGGTTTCCTGAAGGAAGGCTAGAAGAAGAAATGCTACTGCAGTTGCTAGTTCTAAGGGCTTATCACTGGACAGATCTGGTCATATCTGTTGATATTAATTTCAAGACCATTTCAACATAAAGCTTAAAAAGGGAGGTTTATACAGACATTTTATTGGCCAGCCATTGCAAACCATGTAAAATGATACTGAAAGGGTGGTGTCAAAAGGTTGGCAAAGCATGACACAAAACTAACTCCACTTTGCAGGATTTACCTATTACTGAACTACCATTACAAAGGGTAGTTATGGATATTGTGGGGCATCTTAATACTCCCAGCAGCACAGGTAAAAGGTATACCTTGACAGTTGTGTTCTACAATCCTACAAGTCTGAGATCTACTTTTCTCCCTTTTTCTCTCTGTAGATATATATATATATATATATATATATATATATATATATTTTTTTTTTTTTTACAGTATACAATACTACAGGGTTTACAGCTGCTCATACATTTCATTTTACAAAGTGCACACTCTTACCATTGTTAGCATTGTTAACATTGTTGTCTTTGATCATCTGAAGAGTTACTGCTCATATTATTGTTAACATGATAATACTTAACAGTTTATTCCAAGGGAAAAAGTAATCTGTTCTTGGTGTTTTAGAAGGGTCTAGCTAGTGGCAGCATTACCATAACACTTGGGAAAGGAGATTGGAACTAAAAGAGACATAATTAACCTATCCTGGAAAATACTGTGTGTATGTTTTTTTGTAAAATAATCCAGAAAAAGTTTAATTATTGTTAGTAAACTTGCACTAGAAGGAAATTCTGAGCAGGGTAAAATCTTGTGGAGTCATCAGTTATAACTCTGATAATCGGCTGCATGGTGTAAAGCTTATTTGGCTATGGCATGCTTTGGTTATTACCAAAGGCATAAGTTCATATTTACCATATACTGCTAATAACAATTGTCTATCAAAGAATATTTGGTTCCAACAGTGTAGATTTAAAGTCAATATCATCACATATTAATTGGTGGTAGTGGTATAGATTGTGACACCACAAGCATAGCCTATCATCACTTTTGGGAAAGACATGTAATGAATTGTTTCATCCTATTGCTTGATCAGTGTATAACACAACTGGCAGCGTATACCTATGACCTGTGATGCTGCGGGTATTGCTGGCAGAGTATACCTATTACCTGTGATGCTGCGGGTATTGCTGGCAGAGTATACCTATTACCTGTGATGCTGCGGGTATTGCTGGCAGAGTATACCTATTACCTGTGATGCTGCGGGTATTGCTGGCAGAGTATACCTATTACCTGTGATGCTGCGGGTATTGCTGGCAGCGTATACCTATTACCTGTGATGCTGCGGGTATTGCTGGCAGCGTATACCTATTACCTGTGATGCTGCGGGTATTGCTGGCAGCGTATACCTATTACCTGTGATGCTGCGGGTATTGCTGGCAGCGTATACCTATTACCTGTGATGCTGCGGGTATTGCTGGCAGAGTATACCTATTACCTGTGATGCTGCGGGTATTGCTGGCAGAGTATACCTATTACCTGTGATGCTGCGGGTATTGCTGGCAGCGTATACCTATTACCTGTGATGCTGCGGGTATTGCTGGCAGAGTATACCTATTACCTGTGATGCTGCGGGTATTGCTGGCAGAGTATACCTATTACCTGTGATGCTGCGGGTATTGCTGGCAGAGTATACCTATTACCTGTGATGCTGCGGGTATTGCTGGCAGAGTATACCTATTACCTGTGATGCTGCGGGTATTGCTGGCAGAGTATACCTATTACCTGTGATGCTGCGGGTATTGCTGGCAGAGTATACCTATTACCTGTGATGCTGCGGGTATTGCTGGCAGCGTATACCTATTACCTGTGATGCTGCGGGTATTGCTGGCAGCGTATACCTATTACCTGTGATGCTGCGGTATTGCTGGCAGAGTATACCTATTACCTGTGATGCTGCGGTATTGCTGGCAGAGTATACCTATTACCTGTGATGCTGCGGGTATTGCTGGCAGAGTATACCTATTACCTGTGATGCTGCGGGTATTGCTGGCAGAGTATACCTATTACCTGTGATGCTGCGGGTATTGCTGGCAGAGTATACCTATTACCTGTGATGCTGCGGGTATTGCTGGCAGAGTATACCTATTACCTGTGATGCTGCGGGTATTGCTGGCAGAGTATACCTATTACCTGTGATGCTGCGGGTATTGCTGGCAGAGTATACCTATTACCTGTGATGCTGCGGGTATTGCTGGCAGAGTATACCTATTACCTGTGATGCTGCGGGTATTGCCCTTGTAGTACTCTCTCACGCTGATACTATCAACTAAACAAATACAGAAGGTAGGCTTGGTGCTACCAAAAACATGAAGTGCACTGTTGTACTTGGAATGCAAAATATCAGTATGTCATCCTTAATATAGAATTCCTCAGTTACCACTAATATAGCATATATTCAGACAGAATATTTAGGGTAGCTGTGGAGATAATAAATGATATGCAGGAATGCATTTCCCTAAAGACATTGAAGAGGTTGTCAAGCCTCAAAATTAACAGTTCAAAAACAAATATAACATAATAGAGCAATGGGTCACAGAGCAATAAGATATCACACTACATTGTGGAGGATAACAATGGAGAACAATGGGTAACACAAAGGGAGGCTGCAGTCACTAATATCCACAGCAGCAACTGTCTGGATATAATGCCAGGCCAACCAGCTCCCATAGCTATATTGTTCATCAGAGATTATTCAGTATTTCAGTTATTCACAACTTCTGAGGGGGGACCTTGCCTTTTGAATCTTATGCCATTCGTTAAAGAGGTAATGACATCACTTGATGAAGCCCTAATAGTATAAATTATTTACCTTGACACTATTCTATATCAGAGAATAACTGACAAATTAAAAGTATTTGATATCAAACCATATATATAATTCAGTGGAGAAAACAATAATCAAGCACCAGGATGCAGAAATTCATTACATTTCTTTCCTAAAGGGGCTTATCAGGGATGTCCTAAATGCATATGTGTACTGTGACCACTTCTATTTTACTATTCTTCATCGATTAAAAAATGGAAAATTGGATATGGCTAAGCAAATATGCTGATGATTTACACTGGTTAACATAACCGATTCAATGAAAGATGACAAAGTTCTCCATGTTGGCCTATTAAACATGCACACCTGGCGCAGTGATAATGACTTTATATTTAATGTCAGCAAATGTAGCATCTCGAATCTTGGATAAAGGGCATAAATTATGAGCAGAAAATAAATAGACACATTACACAAAACTGATATCATGATGGAAGGTTTAAGGATAATACTTGATAATTTAAACTTTGATGATTGTGCATTAACTAATGTCAGTAAAATGCATTCTGTAGGCCATGTAATTGTAAAAGCATATCTGTACATGCCAGTGAGGTCACTGTATCACTCTACACTTCACAGATCTGACAACTGATAGGCACCCTTTGTTAGCTGCAACTCCACCAGTTGTGAGAGATGAGTTGTAACACTGAATAGTGCATACTCCTTGGCTAGTAGAATAGACAAAATGTCCTCATGGGTCCAGGGCAGTCAAACATACCTCTCAACCTCTTAACACCAGAAATCTGGACAAAGCCAAAAACAATTTGGGACAAAGACCCAAAAATAGGAACAGATTTTTAATATTGCTCTTATAAACTTAGAAAGTTGCTAGAATAAAAGGTTTTGTGTTACCATGCATTTTCTGAAGGAAATTAAGTCTGAAATTCAAATATCTGTCATAATTCAGTGAATTCTATCCTCACTGATTTGCCTGAAAATCACAATTTTTATGAGGAGCAGACCAAAAGTATGAGACAAAAATCTGGACATTTTGTGAAAATCTGGACAGTTGAGATGTATGATGCGAAGTTTCTTGAACAAATCCGGTAGGTTGTAAATTTGACAACTGAACTTGCAAATGCAGAGACCTATGTACGCTTTACTTTGCTTGAGATCACAAATGTCAACTTTTTGTTATTTCTGACTAGTCATATACTACAAATACATGTTTTTTTTGTTCATATAATTTTTTATTTTCAAATAATATTGTTAAAACATTCATGGTATATTATATATAACACTTTAACCAACTATATACAATATTTACAATCAGCCTGACTTAAATAATAAGAACAAACAATTCATAAAATACAAATACATGTTTGTGTCACACAATTTGCAATTATGGAGTACAACTATATTACTAAGCCTGAATAATAATCCTATAATTTGTTTTCAGTCAGAAATGAAGTACTTTTCCAATAGTGAGTAGTTTATCTCCATCACAGCTTATAATTTGCTGTTGTAATAGTGGACTTGTTACTTCTGAGGGCTATAGTTGTTGGTTTGAATCTGGGAAAGAGACTGTTTTCTCTACAAGCTTATAAAAATTTTAATACATTCATGATAGAATTTAGTGATATATAAAAATACCTACAGCTTGTACATCCTCATATTTATTATACTTAGGAGTGCTGCTGGACTGTAGTGTCCGCATGAAACATATAAACCAATACTAAAAGAAAAAAAATTATAAGACAGTTTGTTGGAGTCCAGAATGAACATCAGGTTATATTCTAAAATAATGTTTCTTCTTTCCACTTTCCAGCCGTCCTTCTTCTCCTGCAGAATAAAAACTTACAGTGCATGACCCAAGATTATAAGATTTGTTATGTGTGTATGTATGTATGTATGTATGTATATATGTATTTATTTATTTATGCGTCTGTTTGTTTAACTGATTGATTTTTGCTGACTAGGATGGTTATATTGGCCATGGTCCTTTTACAGTATTGGCCCTGTGGAGCAAAGCTCCAAACATTTAAC
This sequence comes from Protopterus annectens, assembly GCF_019279795.1. NCBI lineage: Eukaryota > Metazoa > Chordata > Ceratodontiformes > Protopteridae > Protopterus > Protopterus annectens. Next base: position 805,589,584 of record NC_056748.1, read on the forward strand.
ACAGTATTAAACAAAAACAACAGCATACTAACAGTATAACAAATGCGCTTTATTTTGGCTTCTCCCTATGTGGCAGACTTCCCCACTCACTCTCCCTTACTTAAATAAATTACATCTATTACTGAACAACCTGTACAAGCATGACTAAACACAGTCACCTCATAGACTGTGATCTTCCAGGAAGAACAGTCATGGAAAGGTAGCACTGGGGAAATGGGATCAGGGATATAATGGTGTAAGTTTAATTCCTATTTCCTTTTTTCTGTGTTTCTTGCCTAGTGTTTAGAATAATCTGCACAAATAAATTCAGCAGGATATAGATTCCTTTGTTAAGCAATGAAAAAATGTGGTGCCATTGTTATCATCATATAGGATACATGTAATGAAAGAAGCAGAAATGAAACTCTTACAACACTGGATTTGGACAAATTACTGCCCATCAGATTGAATTTTTGCACCATGGTTTTCTATGTCTATGTATGCTAACTGTAGCAGTTTGTTTTCATTGTCTACTATTATATTGCTACAATCTTTTATCATTACAAAGACAAAACAGGTATAGCAGTTCCTCCCTTCCATATCTGCTGAGACAATTTGTGACTACCAAAGTCAGAAAAGCATTTTCTGCTGCTTTTATTAAGGGATGTCTGTGGCTGCTATTCAAATTTATCTGCAAATTAAGATGTTTTAATGTGCTTTCAAATTATTTTGTTGTTCAAAATATGTACCAAATTGAGAGAAATATTTGTAATATATAATAGACGAATCAACCCAATTTACAATCTGTATGTTAAAAACAGCAGGCTTAAAAATATCCCAAGCATCCACTGCAGATGCTCAGATGTTCACTGAGAAATGCAAAGCAGCCAGTCTGTTTGGGAAATTGGAGGTCTGTATGAACAGTTTACAGCCATCATCTCAGTCACAATGCTAATACCAGGCTATCAATGAAAGAAGCAGCAGAAAAGCTGATGAAGGGCACCCCTGCATTTATCAATCATTAGTGGTGGATTGGAGGCTTGGCACACTGGGAGCAACAAATAAGTTTCCATTGACAAGCCTAGCGAAAGCATTTATTTATGCTTAAATGTTCATTAAAGAAGTTACAGAGTTATCCTAGTTATATGAATGATTTTAAGATAATATTCTACAGTGCTTGTTTGTTTTTTGCCAGGACCTCTGATTTCCTCCCACATCTCACAGATGTGCTGTAAGTGAATTACCAATCCTCCAAACTGTCCATAAGTGTGCATACTATCGGACAATGAATGAGGCTGTGTACCCTGTGAAGATGTGGTGCCTTGTGTGGGATCAGATCTTCTACCCTGTACCCACTGAATGACATGAGTGATTCCTGCTCCCCCCACCACCCCAAATAAGATTAAGCAGATAACTGTAAAATGAATGAATGAATGACTGATGTAGAATTGGGATTTTTGGTACTAATTTATACTTTCACAGTTTCTTTAAATATGTAAAACACAAACTTTTGAAAACTGTATTGGTAACATGCCAATAAAGGGTAGCTGTGTGATGTCTCCACTCTGAGCCAGTAATTAAGAAGCCTGAATCCTCACTAAAGACACTGGAGAGGGACATTTGCTTGGAACAAAAATAGGTACATACAGTATTTCCAGATGCAGCTCTCTGCATCAAGCACATTTTCCCTTAAGAGCGCACAGGGAACACACTCAGTCTGGGATATGGGGTTCTCACTGTCTCTCTCTCTCTCTCTCTCTTCAGGTCCCCAGTAAGACTCCCCACTGGCACAGCTGTAGAGGTGAGTCCTCAGCCAAGTGTCCAAGCCAAGTTTTCCACCACACCACTCTCTGTGTGAAACCAGTGCTTTGTGCCCCTGCTCCAAAACACTGACACACACACTGTTGGAGATTTGATTTACACACACACACACACACACACACACACACACACAAACACGCACACACACACACACACACACACACACACACACACACACACACACACACACACACACACACACACACACACACACACACACACACACACACACACACACGCACACACACACACACACACACACACACACACACACACACACACACACACACACACACACACACACACACACACACACACCTACCTGGGAAAGGCTGGCACAGATTTATAGCTATGCCCCCTTCTGCTCAGACTATAAGGTAGTTACTGCCACCAAACTCTCCAAAGTCAGCTATTCTAAGGCTGTTACAAGGGTACCCAATTATAGGGAGTGAAATTAATATTAATACAAATGGCAATGTTGACCAAACAGCAAGGCTTTTAGAGGCTTTCGGGAGTGGCTGCAATGTCACCGAATAAATATAAATACTCTCAAAGGTTAAAATATTCTCTAAAGGACCAGCCACAATGAAAAGTTTAAATATATTTAATAATAAATAATAAAAGATGAAAATACTAAATATCTATTTACAATAAACACCAGAGTTTCAACACAGGAAATAGTAAAATAACACAGATGAATAGGTTCACACAGATACAGAAAAACAGTTCCTAACTAATCTCACTTTATTTTCTTTACTGATCTAAATAATTATTATTCCCTGGTCACTTACTAGAGCAAGGTAAGATGAAGTAGTTGAGGAGGTCCTTCCTTGTCAGGTTCCAAGAACAGAGTGCTCTGAGACTTCTCTCTCATCTGGTATTAAAACATCATTTTTGTCCTAGATTACAGAATGACATCACATACATCTGGTCATCTGACTTCTGGTTCTCATGCTACCCCCATTGCTAGAAACTGAACCAGAATTTAGCACATATGTGTTACCATACACACAGATAGAGCTTTGCTGAGGTGTGTTATAGCATCAGGAAGCTATAAAACCATAAAACACTTCCACTTTTCCTACAGGAGCTAATAAACCATTCTCTGGCACAGACATTTAGTCTCTGGCTGGAATCAGAACTGTAAGATACAATCTTTATTGCCTAAACCGAGTAATTTAATTTTATACTGTTTTTCAAATTTAGCTGGACTGAGTCTTCTCTTCTAATATCCTTTGTTAAAACATATACATTTAATCAGTTGCAACACAGTCATGACCCAGTGTCAGTACATTTTTAACACAAGCAGCTTTACAAATACATTTTTCCACACAAGCATCTGTAGAAATCAGTTTGATATACAAATGACATATAATTCTTTACAAAATTCCAGCTAAGCAAATGTGTCTATAGTCCCTGGTTCTATAACTATTATATAACTATCATGGAATCTTTGTACAATTTACTGTAGGGAAGTAAAGCTAAGTGTTGTTAATAAGCTTCACCATTAATCTTGAATTGATTGCCACAATAGCTTCACCTCCTCCTTGAGTCTGAGTTTGAGTCTGAGCAATTCACCCAATCAGACAGTGGTCCTGGGACACTACGGAACAGAGGCACTTATTCCTAGGCAATGAAATCAGTTCACACACAAAAAACAAATAAATGGCAAATAAATAAACATACATGAAATTAGTGATGCATTATGTGTATGCAAATAACTAAAGCCAAACTGACAATATAAGCTTGCTTCTTTTCTCATATTGTTTTACTATGATATCCCTAAACCAAGCCCTAGTCCTCTGACATTAGGTGCTACATTTAGACCTAATAATCAGCTAGTCAAATAAATTAAGCCCAGATTTTCCTTTATATTATATCAAAAGCTTAATTTAGCTCTCAGGTTCAAAATAAATCATAACTTCTCCCCTAAGCTTAGGTCTAGCCACAGTCATTAGTGTTCCTGTTACAGTTATAATTAATGGTTTGTATGGGCTGCCTTAAGTGTTAAAGACAATATTATAACCATGCATTTTCTAGGGTAAGGAAGTATTTCCCTTAGCAGTGACACCATTTTACAAACTGTTCACTCAGTCATTGCAGATTCTACAGATGTTAGTAGGAGATTACTATATTACATGCAATGTATGTAATTAATTGTTTGCAGTTGTAAAGTAATTTGCAAGGGAATATTTTCATAATTTTCTTTGACAATAGAAGCTTCAATTTTTTAAATGTTCTAGTGCTTCTCAGTAGAACTACCACATTAATTCCATTTGCATGCTATTGGCTCACATAACATAACTTTTGAAAAATCTTTTGTGGTTTTCATGTTTCAGAGTCATGCAGCCCAGTACTGAAACATTGATTTCATTGAATATCCTCCCTGACAATATGGGAATGCATGCATCAGAAAGCTTATTGATAAAGCTTGAATTGAGCAATTAATATCCTTATGCCTGAATCCTACGATCAAGTTTGAATTGGCAGCTGTGGTCTATCACCAAAACACCATCTCACACTAGTGACAAGGATGATGGATGTTGTTCCATTATCAGATGACCAGCAATCTGACATAATAATAATTATAATTACCCCACAGATGGCAGTTATGTTTCCTGCTAATTAAAAGTAACATAACAGCAACACAAATATCCAGAAAAACATACTTAAACTACTAAAAATAAAACTGGAAAGGAGTTTTGAAGTGATCAAAAGAAGGCCCACAGTGCTAAAATGCAATAATGATGGCTGGAAGCATGCTAAAATATAATAAATAATTATATATAATTTTGTGAAGTAGCTTTGTGCAACTTGCGCTTTTATAAAAGCAACTCAATGAACCATTTGTACAAATTGGTTATTGTCTAGAGAATAGATTATTTCCCCTAAAAGTATGGTGACTTCAGAGCTGATTCCATTTTAGCACTGGGTCAGTGTCCATAGAATAGATTATTTTCCTAAAAGTACGGTGACTCCAGAGATGATTCCATTTTAGCAGTAGTGCAGGGGGTGCAGCACATAAATGGAGTTCTAGGAGTGGCTTTTCTGTCCAAAACATAAAACAATTTTCCTATTTTAGTTGTATAGACTTGGAGTGACATTGTTTTGCTCAGAAGATTCCTTTGTGTGGAAGTTTATTCAATAGGTTGGGAACTATAAAAGACAGGCATCAGCAATATTATGGAAGAAATAGCTGACCCATTTAACTTAGAGGAAAATAAAACAGTATGCACATTTTATAGAATTACCTATACCAAAGCAGAGTCACTGGAGACAGGGTGGTGATAAGTAAATTAAAAGGTTTAAAGCCTGTTCCAGAAGGCAAAGAAAATTAGATAAAATATTATTAATGTGTGCCACAAAGTGTAAAAATGGAAAGCAAAGCAGAAGTCTGCAGGCACAGCAAGGACTCAGTGAAGCCCAAAGGGCATTATCTTTCAGGTAAATGATGTATAGGAATAAGGATGAAGAATTAATGCGAGGATGCAATATTTTTAACTGAGCATAAATGATAGATAGAAGCAACAACCTCCCCTGACAGGCATTCAAATGTGTTGAGAGAATTAAAAAAAATACTTAGGCCGGTTCTAAAGAAATTTACATGAAGAATGTATGTAATAGGTACAAAATGTGATTCTAGTAAAATATGGCTGCAGATTGCTAGATTATGGATGCAACCTTAGACGAAAGGCAGGGACCCACTATAATTCTCTACTCAGATTTCCAAGTTCTGTGAGAGTAACACTGCCTCTTCACCAGTAAGCAGCTGATGATCACTACCTTTACAAATCATCTTCAGTTGTATTAGTGAGAAGGTAGCGGTCCTATTTCTTGTATTCCACATTATTTGTACTTGACTGCAAAAGTCCTCTTAAAAAACATAAGACAATAACACTGTGAAATGATGCCTTTAAACATTATAGTCATGAAATGGCATTGCTGACATACTTTAGTTATATCTTTAGTTTTTTTTATTAATAGAAAGTTCAATATAAATAAAATTAAACAAGTAATGTACAATTTCTGCAAAGTACAGATACAGATAAATTAACAAATAAAACAAGTTTATGCCTACATCCCTGGAATGTATGGTATATTAGCATTTGTATAGCCTTGTAAAGCTGTGTGAAATGAAATACTTAAGCAATAAATAATCTGACAATCTCACTCAAAGATATCATAAAATCATATACCTTTATTACACAAATGATCATGCTAATAGCAGTGTCAGCTTAAAATCTCGCTTTCCTTCTTGTAAACCTTCCTGAGTTCTATAAATGATGCGATTTTCCTTCAGTTTCTGCATCTTTAAAAGTTCTTTAGTTCTCATGCTGAATACTTTTTTGAAAGGAGTGTGGATTTTATTTGAAACAGTAAACACTTACTGCTTCATGACTGAAGATGTTCCTCTATAAAGTGAAGCAAATCTTGCTTGGCTAAAATATATTAATTGATAGGCATAAACAAATAATGAAATGGATTCGGTATAAATTGCAGGGTCTATATTAGAACATCGAAAAGACCAAATGTTGAATAGCATAAAACCCGAAAATGCTGTTCATCAAAATTGCTTTTGTAGGGGAGCTGTGCCCCTCACCCCCCCCCCCACTAATTATATATACAAACTCTGAGATCACACTACAGTGAGGAAAGGGCAAATTTTTTGATCTTCACTGTACCACAATCTCACAAAAAACACCTTGATGAACGGAATTTTCGAGTTTTAAGCCACTTGACATTTGGTCTTTTCGGTGTTCTAATACAGACCCTAAATTGCATATACAGAATAATTTATGGTCATGTATTTGAATTCAAGTGTTGCTGAGCATAACATTTTAGTGCCCTTTGCCTTTTTTGTGAGTGTCTGAACATTCCTGGTACAGACTACATAAAGCTAGTTTATTTTAATGTTGAAGCCATGGCAGCACAGGTGGCAAGCTAATCACTTCTGACCTGACATGGACCTATCAACATCAGGAATAAATAATGAATAATAAATCTTTTTAACAGTTTTTAGCATGGCAGTCAATCAAATACCAGTACAACATACAGTGCATCCAACATGCTGGATAGCTATATGCATTGGAAGAAGCACCTCATTCCATGTGTTGATTCCAACAATAACTGCAGAAGATGAAGTGGGCATTACTCCCTCTGTCACCACTCCCAGCAAAGACTTCTTTTCTGGAAAAGTGGGAATGTACTGCTCTTCAATAGCCCACCAAGTGATGCAGAAATGTAGTCACTGGTCTTTGCTTTCCAAAAGTTGGTAGTCCAATGGAGTTTATTATGGGTCCTATTGTTTGTTTTTGTGCTGTTGTGCACTTTACCGATCCACTGTTTTTGTATTGTTTTTGCATTTTCCTGCATCTACCATTTCTGTACTGTTTTCCATTTTACTGCATCCACCGTTTTTGTACTGTTTTCCATTTTACTGCATGTTTACTGGCTGTTGTACCTGTTGGAGTCTCTGTGGACTGCGGGTTTCTTATTTTTATGTCTCTGATCAAGCTTTCAATTCACTAATTTCAGGGTGAAAACAGTTTTCTTTATACATTTCCTAAAACAGCTTGACACCTCATCCAGCAGAAGTACTGAAAATGTCTCTAGCTTGCCCAAGGGTATTCTTTGTTGAAACAATGGCAGTAAATGTACCTAAGCAGAGAGACCCTACTGAATGTAACATTTATCTGGCTGTCTTCTAATTTATACCTCAGAACAAGAATATACTACGAGGAATACCATGAACAAATACTGCACAGGGGAACAGCTCGTTAGAAAAAAAAACTGTAGTTTATTAAAACAATAAAAGTTAAGCGCTTTCATCTAAAAAGTATAGACTTCATCAGAAGCCACCTACATATCAACTGGCAGTTTAAATACAAAACACCACCAATCACATCCATCATAAAATGACATTATTCATAACATGATTAATTAATTCAATGACATCAGAGATTGTTCCACCTTTAAATCTGCCCTTTTAGAGGTTTTGAATCAGTCAAATGGGGGGTAATGTGAAAGCATTATTAGGTGAAAAGGAAGTGAGATGGCAAATACTCCTGAATGCCACCACCCCACCTGGTATTAATGATCATATTCCTATTAAACCTATTATTGAAGCAAGGATGTAAAGGGTACATCTTTTACATACATATATATATGTTCACAATTACTTATATAATTCCTTATATAATTCATGAAGGGGATATGATGTAATTGAATTAATTAATCATGTTATGAATAATGTAATTTTACAATGGATGTGATTGGTGGTGTTTTGTATTTAAACTGCCAGTTGATATGTAGGTGGGTTCTGATGAAGTCTATACTTTTTAGATGAAAGCGCTTAACTTTTATTGTTTTTATAAACAACAGTTTTTTTTTTCTAACAAGCTGTTCCCCTGTGCAGTATTTGTTTGTGGTATTCCTTGTAATATATTCTTGTTCTAAGATATTAGTTGGGACTATGTGGTTTGTGTGTGGTTACATAATCGTTGTCTTTTAATTTATTCAAACGCACAGATAAAGTGTCATTTATTTGCTTAAAACGTACCGAAATTTGCATTATAATTCCAGAAGCAGGCCATGGTTTTGAGAGAAGAAACAATAGGCTTATGACAGGGACAGATGTTAAAGAATTAAAACAAAAAATAACTTAGTTAATTATTTTGTACTGCTGATAAAGTCCACCAAACAGGGCCTATCAAGGAGCATTCAGGCTTTGGTGCAGTAGTTTTTTTATGCCTAATACACATTCACACCGAAATGTTATCCAGCTAAGTCCTTTATTTAGCTGGTGCCTTCCAGCTATCTCAGTACAAATTCTGTGTTTGTAGTAACTAAAGTAACTTGTAATAACTAAACTATTTCTCTTCCTAATTGCACAACAGAATATTTCCAATGACACACATCCAAAGCACGTCTGAAAACAAAAACTGCTCAGCTGGGATACCTCAGAGTTCAATACTAGGTCCCTCCTATTGTCAATATTCATTAATAATTTACCATTTGATCTATTCAATCCAAACTGTGGATTTTATACAAATGATATCACTGTACATACCTTGACTGCGGTGGTGGTGCTGCAGTAGCGTTGTCGCCTCACAGTAAGACGTTGTCCTGTTCGATTCTCAGCTAAAGTGTCTTCTGTGTGGAGTCATGCGTGAATGGGCGTACCTTTGTTGAAGGTTGTGAGTCAGGGCTGGCAACTCGGCATGTAAAAATCTACTGCCAATCATTAGTGGACCGGAGTTCCACTGTGGCAACCCCTAACCAGGAAAAGCCGAAAGACACAACAACAAAGTCACAACAATATCATTGTACATACCTCTGGCAAGTCTATTTCGAAATTACAAAACCGTTTCAACAGGACTTCAGTTCAGTATGGCATGAGTTAAATGAAATGCATCTGGTAATAAACAGTAAGAAACCACTACTGCAGTGTTTGGTACCACCCAAAAAACAAAAGTAAACTATCCTTATCTATTATAGATCCTCATGAATCTTCTACCAATAGTAACTAAACAAAGGTACTTAGGAATGACATTTGATTAAAACCTAATTTCTCAGCACATGTGCAAAACATAGCTTACAAATGCTGAAACATATTCCCTTTACAGTCAAGAAAAGCCTTAGTTCTATAAATGATGATGATGCCCAGAACTGAATACCATATACCCTTGTTCACTTTGAACTCTGCACAGAATATTCACATCTTTCGGGTAACAGTAAATAAGATATGCAAGTTCATAACCATAGGCAGCCCAAAGGAATATCATTGCTTCTCAAAGATAAAAAAAAACAATCTCTTCCCAATAACTACAAGGGCAACAATACAAATTAATTGCTTTACTTACAAACTGCTGAACAACACTTGCTGCCCAGCACTTGTGGTCAAGCTCAACCTCAAAGAACCTTAAACTATCCTCTTTGCTCATTTACAGATAACATGACTTTTGTAGTAAAGCCCCTGTTGTTAAGGCAATTGGAGAAAAAACATCTTAAAACTTACTCCAGTTGCTTAAAACTCTCTACCAATAAGAATCAGAAACCTCAAAAAATTTGAAATTTGCAGTAAGAATTTGACTCATCTTCTTACTAATCAATACAAATGTTATTGTTTCAACAATGGCTAGAAAGCTAACTAATGGCAACAAATACATATTGAAATTTATCTTTCTGGATCTCTGATTCTTACGTTTTTGTATTTGTACATGGTACGCCTTCTGCTCTTCTAAAGTGCTTTTTAGTAAACAAGTTGTAAATCTTATATCCTGAATGCACTGTCAAGAACTGCTGTTCTAATCTGTGTCATCAAGTTTCACTTTTTGTGTAAACTTGTGTAATGTAAACTGCATTTTGTAACTACAATGGTTTTGTAACTGCTATCTGTATTTTAAATGTCTGAACAAAGTTGTAACTGCCGCTATAGTCCAGGACATGATTGAAAAGGTTCCTTTCAGCAGCCCACCTAACAAAGTAGATAAATACATAAAAAACATAAATAATATTATTCTTCTTTCAAAATTTGATGAAAACGACATCAGCAGAAACAGATTATATTTTTAGATGCATATACTGTTTAGAGAGCATTGGGATTATTGTCGCTAAATCAGTGTCTCAAATTATTAATCAATTTTTAGCATGAATAGTGCTTTTCTTTTTCAGTTAGTCAATTTATCAGTCATATAATACCTATGAACAGTTTAGAGCAGCTGATTAACTGCATGTTTTTGTAATGTGAGAGAAAACTAGTGTACTCAGAGAGAAGCAACTAGACACAGGAGAAAAAATAGACTTCACAGTGGTTCTGACTGGAGATCAGGACTGAACTTCAAATGCTGGTGCAGTAAAGTGGAGATCTTGACCATGAAACCACTATGTCATGCCAATAACGTTTACCTTTTCTGTCAAATATAATTTGTAGTATTTTGTTTTAAATATCATATCCCCAAACAAATGATATTACTTAACCAAGTACTAACCTTTTCAGAAGTTAAGTTAATCAGAATTTTAAAGCTTGCATCAGACTGACACATGGGCTGCCAGTTCACCGTGTGAAGGAATTTAATAGGACAATCGAAAAATCTGCTGCTCTAATAAATGTCAGGAAGAATTAGTAGAACAACAATTTTATTTTTCCCATTGCCCTACTACCATGAAGTGCAGTTCTATCCTACCTCTCTTAACTAGATATGTGAATAACTAGCACTGATATGTACTGTACTGAGCTGGCCTAATTAGTCTTAGTACCTTACAGCTGATTCACGGGCACTAGGTAACTAGTTCTAGCACTGAGTACTATTTTATATCCATAAAAACAGAGCACCCCCCAGCACTAGTGAGCTGTGGTTATTCACTTTAAATGTATGCACACAAATACATGTATGCAGAAATACACAAGCACACACACACAGACACACACACACACACACACACACACACACACACACACACACACACACATGCACACACAAGTACACACACACACACACACACACACACACACACACACGCATACACAAGTACACACACACACACACACACACACACACACACACACACATATATATTAATGTGTGTGTATGTATATATATATATATATATATATATATATATATATATATATATGGGTCTACTGCTTTTCATTGAATACCATGTATTCAAAAAAGAGCAGTAGACTGCTCAGTTATGTGAAAGTGCACTTATTCGAAAGTGCACTTTTGCGAATTCAGCTTCTACGAACGGATCGCACCACAGTGGAGGACAGCAGGAAAACATGCTATGTCCTCCACTGTGGTGCAGTAGTTACGGACCTTAGGGTTAGGGCACGGGTCATGGTAAGGGGATAGCTAGTAGGGATTGCTAGTAGTAGCCCATTCGCTGAAGTGGGTTTCTCGAAAGTGCACTTTCGATTAAGTGCACTTTCACGTAACCCAGGGTCTACTGTGTGAGTTCAAAGAAGTGTATTTTTGAACTTATACAGCAGACCCATATATATATATATATATATTTATATATATATATATATATATATATATATATATATATATATATATATATATAGGATCTGTACAGATCCCCGACGGCACTTTCTGCCAAAGCAGAAATCACCGAACATACATAACTGAAAGTGCTGTTCACCAAAGCAGCTCTTTCGGTTAAGTATGCTGGTTGTGCCGGTCGCACTACAGTGTGGTTAAGGGAGAATTCCCTTTTCCCCACTGTAGTGCGACCTCGGAGTGAAAATATAAAAGTAGGGGGGGCACAGCCCCCCACACGGGAGGGGGGGTTCAGGGGGGCTTGTCCCACTGCATAAAAGAAGATTTATGGTTTTATTTTTCAAATGCACTTTAACGAAAGAGCTTTTTTGGTGAAAGAGCTTTCGTTAAATTGCATTTGGTGATTGTGGATTCGGACTATTGAACTTTCGTTCAATAGTCCTAGATATATACATATATATATATATATATATTTTATATATATATATATATATATATATATATATATATATATAGATATATATATATATATATATATATATATATATATATATATATATATATATATATATATATATGGGTCCACTTTATTTCATTGAAAGCTCATTTCACTGAATTTGAATTCACCCTGACCAAATTGCTGAAAGCTCAAATTACTGAAAACTCATTTCACCGAATCTCATTTCACTGAAGTGAAGTACTGGCACTGCATAGATTACTGTAAGGCAAGTAAAAGGTATATCCCCTTTTCCCGGGTCTATATTAGAACATCAAAGTTTTAAAACTTTGAATGTTCTAATATTGAACCCTATTCAGTGAAAGCTGAAATATCGAAGCAACAGAAAACTGAATTTTTTCCTAGGGAAAGAATTTGGTTGTCCGTTTCTGTTGCTTCGGTATTTTCAGCGCTGTGGTGGAAAGTTACGGGTCGGGCTCAAATGAGTGTGTGATTGAGTGCGGGTTAGATTAGTTAGGGTTAGGGTGTGGGTTAGGTATGTGTGCGATTGTGTGGATGTGAGGGTTAGGGTGGGTTAGGTGAGTTAGGGTTAGGGCATGGGTCAGGTGTGTGTGCGATAGTGAAGGACCTTAGGGTTAGGGTTTGGGTTAAGGTACGTGGATAGTTAGTGGTATGTGTATAGTTTAGTGTAGGGTTAGGTGTAAGATTTTAGGTGTATGTGTGTGGATTGCTGTTTGTTTGGTGTGCTTGTGTTGTGTGTATGTGTTTTGGAACAGCAAATTTTTCCCTAGGAAAAAATTCGCTGTTCTGTATGTTCGATGCTTTCAGCTTTCACTGAATAGGGTTCGATATTAGAACATTTGAAGTTTTGAAACTTCGATGTTCTAATAGAGACCCTCTTTTCCCCACTGTAGTGCGATCCTGGAGTTAGTATATATAGTTGGGGGGTATTGGGGGCACAACCTCCCACATTGGGGGGTGTAGCCCCCCCCCCACCTAGTTTGGTTTTATATTATATTTCACCAAAAGCTTCAAAACAATACATTTTAAACCCGAGACATGCATACTCACAACATCAATGGCTAACTTTTTCCAGAAGACAATATATACCCAAACTAAGGTATCCAGATTTCAGGTGATCCAATCACTGATTTTTCCTTGATGAGAAAAATAGATACATAACTGGGTGCTATTCTGATAGCACTGATACCTCAGAGCTCTAAACTTAATGAGTTTACCATGAGCAAGAATGAACCCAGAATGGAGCTATGCTATGCCTTGCATCACAGAGTGAAACTCAATGAGGAATTTATCCCAAAGACACTAATGTGAAGGCACATTGAGAGATAAGAGGCAAACTAGTTGAGGACTGTTACAGAATATCATATAATGATTGTAGTTGTTGTGGTTGCTTCAGCAAGACCCAATGTTCCATAGTTTCAGATACTACAGAGGCATGAAAAAGGATCACAACAGAATAACAAGGCTGGCCTCTTACACTGAGATGTCATTAATCAGTCTAGTAAAAACAATATCTGTACTGTGTTATATCTTGAAAATAGATTAAGTTTCAAGGAGGTCATGAGATTTTAAAAAGGATACTTGCCATTGCCCATATATAACTCCCTCTATAGCCTAATGGTTAAGGTCTTCACCTCACAGAGATGAAGAACAGGGATTGATTCTGACCTCAGGTTATTAGCTAGGCTTAAAATGCTCCTTCAGGACAGTTAGACTAGAATTCTCCTATAAACTAACCTATTAACCTAAATGGAAGATTAGAGCTAGGGAACGACTTTTCCCCAACTTTGCATCTCCGAAGATGATTTCATAGGGACAGAAGACACAAAAGTCTCTTTTGAAGATGAAGGAGATGTTACAGTCTGTAAAGAGGCCCTCACAATCTAGAAATTCACTAGACCAAGGACAACTGGATTAGAGTGAAATGGCCTGGGTTAAATCCACAAACAGTAGAGCAGTACATGAAATCAAAATCATACTATCAATGTAATCTGCATTAAAAAATGTACACATACTCCAGTAAAAGACATTCACTGAGGATAATTTTGAAACCCAAAGGAGGTTCCTTTAAGAATCTTGGACTTAATCTCATAAGACTTAGTCATGAAAACACAAGTGACAAAATCACAGTCACAGCATAAAAAGCTTTTAGGCTAACAAGGCAGACTGGATAGCACATCCTGTCCACCATTCAAGAAGTCATTGACAGCCTTACAATTTATATAGTATCTCTTTGGAGCCTCATAATTTATCTGCTGGGATCTTAAAAGCTGCATGCTCTTCTGCAATAATGCGTACTTGATTCATATGCTTTTGAGGTTAGTCCAGGCTTCAAAGGAAGGAATACAAAGTATGTAGACAAGATGCTTGATTTCTGGTGTACAATGTTAGTCCTCATAGCTAGTTTTAAATTGCAGTTGTGTCTGACTCTGACACTTGTTTTTCACTGTTTTGTCTATTGGTATATTGACTGTGCACTTGGTATTTTGTGTCTTTAGTTGTTATGTTATTACTTTGCAAAAAAATAAAAGAATGGTATTGATAATAAGTATGAGGTGGCATAACTCTCCTTAAACAATAATTCTACTTTCACAAGGGTTTCCAGCTGGTAAATAGCAACGTGTTTATCAAGCCTAAGATTATTTTGACAAGGTCAATTTGTCTCCTCGTCCCATAATAATTCCATGAACAGAATTACAACAAACTACAAATACATTAAAAATAAAATTAACAATTTACAGCACTGTCCACCACAAAAGAAAAAGCATTTTTACAGGGAGTAAGACTCCAATACCCTATATTCTCTCTATTCTAAATGGTTATGCTATATTTTATCAAGATTATACTTTCTAAAGATTCAGCCAAATGAACACACACCAATCAAAGCTTCAGCTGAAATTTAAGTATACTAGCAATTACAGACAACACTAGATCTTAAGTAATGCTGTCACTGGATTCACTGGGCCTGCAGTTATCTGAAGTTCAATGTTCTATATAATCACCAGTATACTCTTTGCTGTATAATAAGATGTACCTGAGACCAGGTTAGAAGCTATGTTATCTCAGGATATAGGTAATGAGGAGCATCCTGTTTGCTACCCAAACAGGAATGAGTAATGCCAAAATTAAGTATTCTGTCATGGAGCGGGAATGTCTCTCAATTAAGTGGATACTAAATTCCCTACAATATTACTTACTGGGATGCAAACTCCCCCTGGTAATGTTCTGTGTACTCCTGCAATGATTATACAAAGGGACAACAACATAAAATTATATAGATGAGCTTCATCCCTTCAGCTTGTTAAACGTACTGTTAAATATAGGCCAATAAACAAGCGAACAAATGCAGATGGCTTATCTCATTGCTATAATTCATCCCAGTTAGGATGAAACTGGGGTTTCTATGATGGGAGAGGACCACTGTGACATAGTGATAGTGTCACTTGTGTAAGGTGCTTATGTGCTATTTGCTATGGTAGTAAAAAGTTTGTATTAGACAGCCATGTTGTACGTATACAAGATAACATGGTAATAAAATCTTGTTTTAGCTAAGCAAATGTA
This sequence comes from Protopterus annectens, assembly GCF_019279795.1. Taxonomy (NCBI): domain Eukaryota; kingdom Metazoa; phylum Chordata; order Ceratodontiformes; family Protopteridae; genus Protopterus; species Protopterus annectens. The sequence goes on from NC_056748.1 coordinate 805,605,430, forward strand.
AAACTCCTAAGATGCTATTAAAAAGAAGGCTTGTATACTAAACAGGCAGAAATATTGAGCTGTCATGAACAGAAATGTACAAAACAAATCAAGACTGGAGACTCTTTGGGATACCATAACCAGAAGCTGTTGACTTACCTGTGAATTAGTAGAAGCTATGGATTTGCTAATGGGATATTGGCTTACCTGTGGAGTACTAGAAGATGGGAATTTACTTGTGCAGTACCATTTACTACAAGTCTGTGTTGTGAATATTTAAAAATTACAGGCATTTTGTTCTGAGCTGCAAAATCAGAAAGAATCTGCATGGGGTTAGTGGTGGATTATAATCGGGGTGAAGGGGGCGGCCACCAAGGGCCCACAGCTGCAGTAAGGCACATGACCAGCTAGCCACTCAGTATCAACTGCTTGGTATTGTACAGTTTATAAGTTAAATAATGTGCTGCCAGTGCCACAGAATACAAAGTGATAACTTGTGCATTTTAAATTATTTTACAGACCTTTTTTTGGTAGAGGGAGGCAGCAGTAGCTTTAAGACAAGTCTCTTTTTTTTTTTCCTTGCAGCCTAGACATAGGCTAGAGGCCAAAGCCAACGAGACAAGATATGAAAGCCAAGCAAGACATAAGCTTTCAAAAGCAGGCAGCATAGATCAAAAGTGGACTCTCACAGAGAGTTGGAAAAATTGTATAAAAATGATTCATTCCACATAGGCCTTTGTTAAAGAATTGTATAACCAAGTTTTCAGTCATGAAATAACTAACCTTTTGTATATAATGTATCTGTTTTCTTATTTTTTACAGTATATAGTAGTATATTTTGTTATAATAAGGAATAGAACAAGTATGTGGTTGTGCTGTTTTGCTGTCATCATTGCAGAGTGCAAACTACTTTGTATCCGAGATGAAATATTGAGAGAGACAACTGTACTGGGCAGGAGCTTGGCAAATTATGAGTAGTAATTATTTACGTTTCTACAATTTCCTGGGAATCTTCATTCATTTATTTACTGTGGGAGATCATGCATTACAGCAACACAGCAAAATGAAACTGTGAATGTCTGTCTGTGTTTTTTTTTAAGACTAACTACATTCAGAATGCAATCCTTATAAGTATTTACTTTCACTGCAGGTTGGTTCATATATACCTGGAAGCATCACAATTTGTTTACTATGTACATGGGATGTTTGTTTATGCAAATGACTGACTGCTGTCATTGGAAGATTACTCTGGCTTTGCAAAAAAATTTGATTTTTTTTTCTGATGTTTGTTGGTATTATAACAATTGTCCCTGATTTGTTCTTATATTTTTGCTCTGTCCTGTCTTTCATAAAATATTTCATTTTCTGTTAAATCAATGAGGATTAAAGTCAGTGAATAATACTGGACATTAGACGGTCATACTACTTATTGGTCAGAAAATGCATGCTGATGCAAAACCTGTTATTCTATTAAAACATAGCTGTAATTTCTGGGTGCATGGACTGTCTGTATATGAAAATAACTGACTGCTGTTGCACAATCATTCCTATGGCTTTGCAGGACTAATGTGTTTTTAGTCAGTATCCTGCATCTGCACTGTCCCGATCATATAGAACATCCAAGACTTTGCCTCTGTTTTTCCCCGTCTTTCATAAAATGTTTGATTTTCTGGCAAATCATAGGGAACTTAGCCAGTCAGTAATGTCAGACATTATAGTTTTCTTAATGATCAGAAAATACAGCAACAATCATTTTCTTATTGGTCAGAAAATGTGTCTTGATGCAAAACCTGTTGTTCTATTAACTTAAGTGAATTAGAGTCATAATATATATGTCCCTTATTTTTGACTTTTGCCCCGCCCATTACTTTTGTCCCTGATTTATGGTTTACTGTGATGACTGTTTTTGTGAAACAAAGTTGAAATATGTTTGTTTTTCCATTATTTTTATCATACTTAGATCTTTGAGGTGTACCAAGTCAACAAAGTGGTTGTAACTGCTAGGTGGGGATGGGGTTCCTATGGACAATATTACTTTACCCTTTTGTCATCTGACCATTCTAAATAATTGTTTATCTGGATGTGCAGGACTAAGTGTACACTGGTGTGAAGTTATGCTAGGATACTTAAATGTGACTACACTGTCTTCCGTGTGCTTGTGTGACACAAACTTAACTTACATTACTATGACCATTATTTATATTATAATGAGATGTCTGAAGTGTACTCCATTAGCAAATGGCTAGCTGTAACTGCTGGGAGATCCCCTTCATATGTTCAAAATTCCCAGACATCAAAACTCTGATCATTGAAGACCAAAGGATCGAAGTTCCGAAATATCAAACCATGTGAATGAAGATCGCTGTACAGTGTTGAATGGGAACTTTCCTGTTCTCTTCACTGTAGTGCAATCTCAGAATTGGTATATTTACGTAAGTAGCAGGGGGTGTGGGGGTGCGGGGGGGGTGGGGGCTTGCCCTCCTGTAAAAATGTGAAATCAGAAGGTTTCACATTTTAATTTTTTTTTGTTGTAGGTTCGATATTTCAGAATTTCGATACTCTGGTCTGCAATGATCAGAGTTTCAATGTTCCAGAATTGTCAACATATGAAGTAGATCCCTACTGGGTGGGTCTGGTGGGCTGTCTGTAGATTAAAGTAATTTACCCTCTTGTCACCTATTTATTTTAAACATTCTTTACTCTGGATCAGCAGGACCAGAATGCATTTTCATATATGTAAGCTGGAATACTTTACTACAGATACTGTGTGATTTTGTGAAATAATCTTGAAAGTCATTACTGTGACAATAATTTTTGTACCACAATCAGATGTCTGAGTGTTGTGTACTTAGTTAGCAATTTGGTTGTAACTGCCAGGCAGGTGTGGTAGGTTGTTTACAGATGAAAGCAACTGACTTTCTAGCCATCTGCTCATTTTAAACAGAAAATGCATCACAACATTTTTACTGGGCACAGACAATATCTGTATTTGCAAATGGCTTAGGAGGACTAGTGTGCAATCGTATGAAATAAATTGGAATACTTAATTCTGGACACTATGTATTTGTGTGAACCACATTTGAAATGCATTCTTGTGGCCATGATTTTTCCACAATCAGACAGCTGAGGTGTCCACATTCAGCAATGTAGGTATAATTGCTGAGCATAGGAGCTGTCTGTGGATAAAAATGATTGACTCTGCTGCCATGATCAAATTAAACAGTGATTATTCTAGCCTTTTAGTTCTGGTGTGCATTTGTATAAATCAATTTGGAATAATTTTCTGTATGCATTTTATCACAATCAGACAAATGAGATGCATACAATCAAATTGACTTTGATGGATTATAATTACATCAGTTTGAGTGGCCTGTTATAGTTGACATGTTCTGAAATGGGTACTTTTGGTATTATTGGTTAGTAAATTTTGTTTCATTTCTCAAGACTACAAATTTAAAACCCACTCAAACAAATTTTGTTTTAATAAATGACCCGGTTGCTGCTGCCCAAGAAAAACAATCAGTAAGGAGAGCAGCAAAGCTTAGTGTTTACATTAACAGAAGCCAATTCTAGAGCAGAATGTCTTGGTACTCTATTTGGCTTGGTGCAGAATGACTTGTCATTTGCATATAGCACTCTTTATGTGGCCATTAAGATGCAAATCTATTATATCACCCTGTGATGATGATCAGCAGGTTACTTGAATACTACATGCAGAAATGGTGGGCCCCTGTCCACTTATGGTTTCAATCAAGCAGGCATCAGGGAACCTTAACAGGAACCTTCCCAGGGTTTGTCAATATGGGAATCTAGTGGTCAGCTCCAACTCTGTGTTTCTTAAGAATCCAGTGTCCTAAAATAGTAGAAGGTACCATAGGGATCATAGATAACTAAAAAGGGTGAAGACACATCAAGGTGTCCCTACTGTACTTCAACTTCACCTCAAGGTACAAACTGCTATATAAAACTGAGAAGAGAAAGTAAAATAAAATACATGTAAATATATGTGTTATTAAAATACTTAAATCTGACAAATGCACAAACTAGCATTTTTTTTATAATTGAATATGTAATATAACAAAACCCCTGAATGGTATGCAGCTGTAAATTTAGCTCATTTGCAAAAGGGAAAACAATAACATGATAGACATATCATAAAATAAAATAAGACAAATGTGTACCATAACAAGCACAACAAAAAGAAACTTAGTAAAGTTAAATCATAGTAAGGCAATGGAAATTCAGTAGATACATTTGTTGAAATAAGAAAACAGAGCAATGCTATAACAAGCAGAAACTAGCCTCCATCAGAAACTCCATCTCTGCCTCCTTGTAAATGCAACTGAAAGCTAAATTAGTAAAATTACTTGGGTCGTGCAGCCCATTTATAAAGTAATACTGCAAGACAATCAACCCAGTTGGTTCTAATAGCAACTATCTTCAGTGTTTTTTCTGTGTAGCAGAATCAAGCGATATGGAAACAGAAATTCAGCATGTACAATATAACCATTTGTTAAACAATGTAACAGACTAGGTGGTCATATTTCTTCACTAGTAAAAGCAGTGCAACCTTCAGACCAATGTATGGTGACAGACTGCACTCTGGATCTAAGTACGTCACTTGTAGATGATACAAGGCAATAAAAATTCATGATTAAATAACTAGCAATCTGCATCCATTCATTATCAGCACGATACAAAAAGTAATAGTTCAGTGTCTTCAATGACCACAGAGTGCTCGAGGTATCACATGATTACAAGCAACGTCAGTCCAGCAGCAGCAGTAAACAAAAAACTACCAGGAGTAACACAGGGCAATGAAATCAAAATGCAAATGCATAACTGTAGAAAGCTGCTTCTGACAGCGCAGTGCCAGCAATGAAATCCCAGTGCAGCAGTGACAGCTGATTACTAGAGTCAATGCACAGTGACAGCAGTAAAATCCCAGTGTAGCACTGACAAAGGAATTCTAGAGTCATTACATGGAGACAGCAGTGAAATGTAGCAGTGACAGAGGAATACTAGAGTCATCATACAGTGATGCAGTGAAATCTCATTGTAGCAGTGAAGAGGAATATTAGAGTCACTGCACAGTGACAGCAGTGAAATCCCAGTGTAGCAGTGACAGATGACTGCTAGAGTCACTACACAGTAATGGCAGTGAAATGTAGCAGTGACAGAGGAATACTAGAGTCATCATACAGTGATGCAGTGAAATCTCATTGTAGCAGTGAAGAGGAATATTAGAGTCACTGCACAGTGACAGCAGTGAAATCCCAGTGTAGCAGTGACAGATGACTGCTAGAGTCACTACACAGTAATGGCAGTGAAATGTAGCAGTGACAGAGGAATACTAGAATCAATGCACAGTGATGCAGTGAAATCCCATTGTAGCAGTGACAGAGGAATATTAGAGTCACTGGACAGACACAGCAGTGAAATCCCAGTGTAGCAGTGACAAAAGAATACTAGAGTCACCACACAGTGACAGCAGTGAAATCCCAGTGTAGCAATGACTGAGGATTACCAGAGTCACTGCACAGTAGTATTTGGAATTTTATTTAGGATAATACTACTGACCAGTTTGAAGAATAAACCAAAAAAAGAAAGCTAGGGAATGCATGAAAGGACAGTTTCTGTAAACAGAATTTATTAACCTTACTACAGCATTTGTGACCATCTCTGTATCATAGAGGAGGTTTCTGTTCTTATATGCTCAGACCTTAATGTGAACCGTCCATGAGTCCAAAGTCTATAACATTAAAAATTACAATCTTGAACAGCATGCTGTAAAAATCTATATATTGTTTCTCTGTCATTCAAAAGACAATGCATACTACCTGCCAGCAATCCGTAGTCATACAAAATCCTGTTCATGTAATGTTTAATAGTACATATTAGTTAGTTTAACCAAAAAGCTAATTTTTAATAAAGCACTGAAACTTACAGTGGCATTTTGCCTTATTGCTAACACAATTTTAAAACTCTTTGAATGTGTTACTTTAGACCTGATTTGGGATATACAATGAAATGAAGTTCATTTTATAATGGAGTTATTTGTACAGATCACATATCATGCTAATAACAAAATGGGACCAAAAAAACAGAACAACATTAGAAGCAGGACTGTGACTTGTCTAAGGCAGAAATAATGCTTTCCCCACACTGTAGGAAAAGGATTTTCATCCACAAATTAAGGTCTAATAGCTTTGTTTAATAAAGCATGGCAAGTCATAGAAAAAATCACTGCATGTACATAGACATCTGCAATTGTAGATTAACTTCAGTGTTAAATGAATATGATTGAAAGCTTAGAAACTACTATGTGAAATTCATGGCAATTTCTGTTCTGTGTGAGAGTCAGCCATTATCAGTAATGTTCTGCAAAACCATAACCAAGTGGTTGCAGGACATGGAAAGGGGGCCCCACAATCTGGGTCAAAAGAACAGTAGTCTTTAATCATAGCTGACAACATTTTCCAGGCAGCTATTATAGCTAGGCTAGGCACGCCTTGCATGGAAGGGCTTGGAAAACAAATGAGAGATTGATTGGGGGAGGCAAGCCTACTGTGCAAACCATGCAGGGGGAGTAATGTACAGTTAACTCTTTCACTGCCAGCTGAAATGCATACAATGGCATCACAAAATGAATTAAACAAGCCCACAGAACTCTAAGACTGCTGTGTTTCAAGCTACTTTATTAAAACCTACTACTGAAAAGGGTTTCTTATAAACATGGAAAGAGATTTACGCCTAGTTTGACATTATAATGTAGAAGGTACCACAACCAGTTAGGCACTAGGCTGTCACTCCCAAAAGAGCTATGTTTATTTTATCTTTATATACCAAGTGACTCTGAACAAACCAACATTTGAAGAAACACCAATCTGCTCAGTCTGTCTTTCTAAGCCAAAAAGAAGAAAAATATAATTAATTATTTTATCATAATGATGATGCTGTTGTCTCTTAAAGGCCAAAAACTGTTATCTATTATCTGTAGTAATGAATTCTAATTATTTATGTTACTCTATGTAGAAACCAACACTGCAGTAATCATTAAGTGCTTGTACCTATTACCAGTGTATTGTAATTCACCCGATGTGTTTAACATGAACTGTATATTTTGTTGTATTACTTCATTTTTTTGTACTTACCTTGTTGTATGCCTGAGTGATATCTGAAAATGGTCCATTATGAATTAGCTACCTAGTAAGCAGCCATTTTAACTCCTTATTCAAAATTATATCTAGCTGTATTTAATCCATTTTTCCCCTGTAGTATCAGTTTTCCTGTCAAGGAACTAAATGATAGCTGTTATAATTTTGCCTAAGTAACAGAAGAAATATCTAACTGATGGTACACTGAAATTGTACTTGGATGAATGTTTCTTACATTACTGAGAGATGAGCCCAGACAGACAATCTACAGAGGTAAACACTTTGGTCAGCAATCAGCATACCTAATGCAATATCATCAGTCTACTTACTTCAGGCAGCAGGAGTGACAAATTACTGTACTGGGTAGCACTGCAGACTGGCTAAGGTTTTCTACCACACAGATAGCTGTGCATTTATAATTTTCAGGCAGAAATAATACCTCGATTTTGTGCATTTCAGTTTAGACTCATTACTCATGGTACAAGCCCCCTTCAGCAATGCCATTATTCTTTGTCTTCTCTTTTGAGTTATATCCTAGCCTCCAGTATATAAAGGCACCAGCAGAATTTTACCATAGTTGTACATTCTGCTTTGCAATATCACATATACTCCTTTACATTTAATCTACAGAATAGTGTATGAGCAGCATTGATGCTGTCCACATGTTTAAGAAAAAGATGTTAAAAAGAGAAATCTAAGAGAAAACATTTCCTTTATTCTACCTGTAATTTTCTTTTCATTGGTCTCTGCAATCTAAGGCTGAGTCATCAGGCACTGGACCTGAAGGTACACCAATTTGTGCATAACCCAATCCTTATCGGCATGATTGTATTTCCCCATGCTTCAGTGTTATCTCTAACTGTCTAGAGTTGCAGACCACATAGCATTCTGTAAGATGAGAATAAAGTCTGTTGTAACTCAAACAGATGGCTTCTCTAGTTGGTACAGAATCTCTTACCATAATAAGGAGCTGTCCCTTAATATGTCACTGTTTACTGCAGTCTTCTGTACTTATTTGCTTCTGGATGTAGTTTTAAACTCTACCCTCATTATTAGTATCTATCTGAAAAGGACTATACTTTCTTTTCTGTCTTCCCTGCCTGTTTCTGTTTGTCTAAGTATGCTGTGTGCAAAAATATCCCTAGCATTTACTACAGGCCATACTGATGAAGTATTAGCAAGTCTCATGATGCTGGCATCGTTCTACTGAATGCTAAAAGAAACACAAAAATAAATAAATATGTTAGCCTAAAAAGATTCACTGGACAACATTTTTTCTGTCAGCATGATAACCAAGTAAGTAATTGCCCCAATAAAAATTTCCCAGTGACACTCTCTGCTTATTTATTTATGTACTGATGTTTTCCCATTCTCTGCATGACTGAGCATCCCTTCTAAGCACGTGCATGTTGCTATACATCTAGCAGTCTGCTCTTGGCATCTGCCACACATTCTGCTATATCATTTTCATTTAAAGGAATATATGGTTTCTAACAATCTCCATCTCTTCTATTTCCAAGAAGCTGATACTCTGGCCACATATTTTTTTCTCCTACAGCTACTGGTTCAGATCCTATGCAGTTTTAGCAACCTTCACCTACAAAGTCTACCATTCCCATTACTATATCTTAATGTTATAGCCACAGTTGCTAGCAATACCGTGGTAACACTTTTCTCTTCCATTGCTGGTGAGACAGCATTGTTTCCTTCTTCACAACTTAATCATCCCAGCCCTATGCATTGTTGTGCTGTCCATGTTTTTTTAAGACATAAACAGTCTACTTACTCTTGACGATATCAAACAGTTATTGATCAAATGTTCATGTTTTAGAAGATTCTCTGTATATGGAAAACCTGGATTATGATAAAGACAGTGGATAACACATAGTGCATAAAAAACAGGACTGCCTATGATACATCTTTTTCTCTATATTCTTATATTGAGCATTTCTTTAACTTTTAATTTATTCAAAAGTAGTAGTTATACTTAAAAAGAGATCTGAATTGACAGTGTCACATGCAGTTTCACTTCCAGGTCATCCTTAAAAAGAGATATGGATTGCCAGTGTCACATGCAGAGTTTCACTTCCAGGTTATCCTTTTAGTATAATGCCTATTATGAGTTCAAATACTGTTTTTCTTGTATTTTGTCAGGACCACTTCTAGTACTTTATGAGACTTTACCACACCCTCTGAAACATCAAAATCGCAATGCATATTCTCATCTGCAGCTTACCTGGAGATTTTCTTCATTCTTTCTATAGAAATGTTAATTATTTAGGTAACATTTTCCTCCACCTCCTTCTTCTTCTTCTTCACATTTTTCACAGACTTATCAAAAGGTTAATACCATAAGCATATGGGCCTCTGTACAGTGCATATCAATAAGTCAGAATTCAGAGCAACATATACACATACATTCATAGATAAGTACAAGGCTAGCTGCCTTTTTGGGCCATTTTAAGACTAGTCAGTTTCCCTTTCTGTACTCAAAATAACCTATCCCATCTAGTTGTATATTGACCTTACTCATCCCATGGTCAATAATTACATATATTATTTAATGATTTAAAACCTCAATAATTTGCCTGAAAACTACAATTTTTTATGAAGAGCAGACCAAAAATATGTGGCAAAAATATGGATATTCTGCAAAAATCTGGACAACTGAGAAATATGTTTTGAATGTGCTCAACAAGACTGAGCACACCAGACCTCAACAAGAAAAAACTCAAGCTCCAGTAACATAGACATGCATTGCAGTACCCATCTCAAACAATTAATCTGAATTAAGGAAAACATTTTACAGAAAGAATTCTCTTTAATCCGCTATTAGTCTAAACTTTCCAACACTTCACCTGCTTCTTTACTGAGGTTATTATCTCCTCCCACACATGGTTCTCTGTAAGTCCCAGACCAAATACCACTATTGTGAATTTAATTGTTTCAGAGTAAAAATGAAGAAAGCCCTACTGGATAAGTGATCAGTGCACTTCGAACCTAATAGAAGGCCTGCATCCTGTCACAGCAGCTAGACTCAGAGAAGTGGAAGAAAGTGAGTGCTGCATTTTCTTGTCTTTGACCCTTTTGTCCAAGTTTGTGTGATCTTGGTAGAAATATATACATCTCTTTCTCTCTCTCTCTCTCTCTCTTTGTCTCTCTCTCTCTCTCTATATATATATATATATATATATATATATATATATATATATATAGGTGACAGCTAAAATTGGGAGTGATTGTAATGTCAAAAGCTGTCTTGTCAACTGCACATGTTCGGCTAAGCAGATGATCGACAGGTATACAAGATCGCTGCTCCAAAGACACAAAAGGTGCTTTAATGAAAACAATGTAAATGCTTTTGTTCCCAACAATTATGGAAATATCATCAGACAAAACAGAATGTACTACCCTACTTCCTTTATATAAAAAAGTGGTGCCAAAAAGGTTCAAGAAATTAAAAAGCCACTAAACAAAACATTTCATAAATACAAATTTTTTGATAACTCTCTGTAACATAACACACTGTAAACATATGTACATAAATACTTAAAAATAATTTGAACCAAAAAAAAAAAAAAATATATATATATATATATATATATATATATATATATATATATATATATGTAAATGTTTGTGTCTTTCGGCTTTTCCCGGTTAGGGGTCGCCACAGCAGAACTCCAGTCCGCTAATGATTGATAGTGGATTTTTACATACCGGGTTACCAGCCCTGACGCACAAACTTCAATGAAGGCACGCCCCATTCACGTATGCCTCCACACAGAAGACGCTCTAGCTGAGAATCAAATGGGACAACGTCTTGCTATGAGGCGACAACGCTACCGCAGCACCACCACCGCAGTATATATATATATATATATATATATATATATATATATATATATATTAAAATACAATATATTAAATCTTATAGATAATTCTCTATGTACCATTCAAAAGAATGAATGCATATAACAGATATAAAAACACACATATGAAAGTATGCATGTAAAAAATGTGTATGCGCCCCATTCACGTATGCCTCCACACAGAAGACGCTCTAGCTGAGAATCGAACGGGACAACTTCTTGCTATGAGGTGACAATGCTACTGCAGCACCACCACCGCAGTATTTTATATATATATATATATATATATATATATATATATATATATATATATATATATATATATATAAAAATACAATGTATTAAATCCTATAGATAATTCTATATGTACCATTCAAGGGAATGAATGCATATAACACATATAAAAACACACATATGAAAGTATGTATGTAAAAAATGTGTGCATACAAAAATATACATATAAAAAACTAAGTGCTTAATCAAATAGTACCAGCTTTTAACTTTAAAATAGGTTTGATGGATATATGGTCATTAAGCCCTGGAGGCGTGGTGACATTTAAAAAAAACTTGCCAAAACAATTCACTTCTCTCTCCATAGTCTCCCAGTCACCCCCTCTGTCTGGGACACCCACCTTTTCTAAAATGACAAATTCAAACTTCTTATAACCAGAGCAAATTGTGGAGTGTTTGTAAAGAGCATTACTTAACATAAAAGTGTTGATAAATTCTCGTACATAAAGGGCCATTAGTTTTGCCAATATAAAAAGTGGGACAAGTGGCACAAAAGTAAATGTAAACTATTCCCTTGGTACCAGAGTTAAATTTACCTTTGACAGTAAACAGAATAGAGCAACTGTGCACCAAAAAGCTACTAACTTCCAAAATGTACCTTCTTCAATTGACTTGTTTTCACTGTTTGGGCTAGGTTATTCAGGTATACAAGATCAACAATCCCTGGGAAGTGGAATATTCCCTTTCCACGGGGACTGTGTGATCTTAGAGGTAGTAGGTATAATTAGCAGAAGCTTGCCCCCCCTGCAAAAAAAGATGTTTTACTTTGTTTCTTAAAAGTTTGAAATTGCATGTGTCAAGGCTGTTTCTTTACAAATGCATAGTGCGTTATCCACTTCTGTATTTTCAACCATATGTGGTTGACATTTAGGCAGTCAACTTTGAGTATTTTTGCTAATGTGTAGTACATACTGTGACAAACCAAAATGCTGCCAGCCCAGCTAGTTGGAATTTTGTAAATAATGATATGCCATTTGTGAATATTGATATGATTTATACAGTACTGTATGTTATGTACTGAGCTTGAACAATGTAACTACGGCATACCCTGCTGGAGCATAGAAAATTAACTTACAAAACTTCAAGAAAATAAGTTGAAATTAAGTTCTTTATGATATGCTTTAAAAGTTAGCTTCAATGCAGCAAGGAGACAGGATGTCTAGAGCTAGAAGGTTTTTCTCATGTCTTGGAGAGAAGTTGTTACTAGGTTTAAAATGTAAAAAGTGTTTTATTGCTTTATGACTTCCTAGCAGCTGCACTTCTGAGATATATAAAATTTTAACACAGAAATGTTAATTTTTTGTTTAGCCTGGGAACTAAAGCCAGATGACAAAGAGTGATGTCACCCAAGCTAACCCAGCAGTAAAATGTGATATTAATTTAAGAACTATCTCAGAGAGAGACTGTGCATTTTGTATTTTGTCTTTGACCTGTAAACATCCACTCATCATCACATCTGCACTTGCTAGAAGTAAGTTTCAGGGCATAGTATCTCTTTTAGATATAAATAGGAATATAGCAAAGGTTAGTTTAGATGATTTCTGTATTTATTTGAGACTGTCCTGCAATGTTGTTTTAAAATATTTCTTGTGATTTTGAACTCTGAAGTCATTGTGGTAAGTTATTGAATATTGTCTTGTTCTTTTATTATTTATTATTAAATATATTTAAACCTATCTTTGTGGCTGATATTTGTGAGACATATTTAAGCTCTTAGAGTACTTGCATATGTATTTGTCGCAGTGAACGAACCACCACAAAAGCTGCTCACCAATTGTAACGTACCTAAGAAACTGTCACAACATGTTTTCTGTATAGTTGCAGGCTGCTGAAGAAGGATAAGATCACCAGATATTATAATACATTTAGTATTTACATGAAATCATTTTTATATAATATTATTCATCATTTATATTAGTGAATAGGTTTTTATAGTTAAGTGTGTGTATTATTTGATGTCCAGGAAAAGGTTTTTATTCATATAAACTATTTATTTAAAGTGTTTGAATTAAGGTCTCTTTAAAAGACTAATTGATTAATTGAATTAGTATTTCATCAAGATGTATATAAAAAGGAAGTGACAACATGATGGTTTTTTCAAATCTGATGAAGTTCGAGTGTTACTCCTACGAAAACATTTTGTGACAGTTAGAAATGTTAATATCCTAATTTTTCTTTGAAAACGTGGCAGTTTTCTTTTATATATCAATAAATTGTATTTACATCTGGCGATCTTATCCTTCTTCAGCAGCCTGCAGCTATACAGAAAACATGTTGTGACCATTTTCTTAGGTACGTTACAATTGGTGAGCAGTTCTTGTGGTGGTTCGTTCACTGTGACTGCTGTTTGTGTTTATCTGTGTTTCTTACCAGGTGTACTCCATTTCCGTGGTGCATATGTATTTGGTGACATTGTACAGGCCACTCCTAAATAGCCTTGCAAGTCTTGGTTAAAACTACCATTTGTATTATTAGTAACATAACACAGTAGGATTGCATACCCTTTGTAAGGGCTTTATAGTAGCTGATAAGAGGGGTTGGTGGGAGTGGAAACTACCTTATAGTCTGGGAAGAAGGGGGCATAGCTAGTACACCTGTGCCAGCCTTTCCCAGGTGTGTGTGTATTTGTATATAAATCAAATTTTAAAGTGTGTGTATGTCAGCTACTTCTCAGGGACACAAAGCACTGGTTGGACAGAGAGGGTGATGGAGGTCTTGGTTTGACGCCTCAGCTCAGATCTTAACCATATAGCTGTGCCAGTGGGGAGTCTTATTGGGGATCTGTAGAAAGAGGGAGAAACCATCCCCAGACTGACTGTGGTCTCTGTGTGCTCTTAAGGGAAATTGTACTTTACTGTGTGTATACGTGTCATACTCCCATTGTGTACCTCCCTCACTGTTGCCAGTGGTGATGATTGAGGCTTCTTGATCACTGGGCCAGTGCAGGGACATCAGACATACACACACACACACACGCGTGCGCGCGCGTGTGTGTGTGTGTGTGTGTGTGTGTGTGTATAAATATATATATATATATATATATATATATGTGTGTGTGTGTGTGTGTGTGTGTGTGTGTGTGTGTGTGTGTGTTTGCGCGCGTGTGTGTCTGTGTTTATGTATTTTCCAGGGGCATTAGGGCTTGCCCTCATGTAGGAGGTGTGCTTCCCCCCTGCATAAACAAAAAAAAAGTTTTTCCTGGGAGTGTTTCTATATTGACTATCAACCCCCCCAAGGTTTTAGGTGTTTTGAGGTTGAATAATCACTTCTTGATTAAATGAGCTATGATTATTCATAGTGGACCCAAAAATATGTACTTCCAATAGTACTTTCTTTCTGTCTTTGTCACACTTACAAATTTCTCAAGATGCAGTGCTGGCCAAAAAAAAAAAATAGATGCTATTATATCATTTGACTTCCTCTTCATAATAAAGTTGCTGACATAAGAGAGACTGAAGGCAGATTTGAAAAGCATCCATACACTTCTGTATTCATCTGTTTAAACGAAAACAATTAGCATAGATTTTTACCTAATTAAAAAAAAAAATCAATCTAGAAAAAAATTACACCATTTTAATATGAAACAGAACAACCTGATTAACTATCTCAAAATTCTCTTTTATATTAGCTGTTATCCATCATATTTTATTTTCTGTATGATACATTATAAAGAATTTTGTATAATACAACTGAATTTATGTGCCTAAAGCACAATCTAATTTTAACTTTTCTATTTATGTATACACAATTTTTTTACACCTTAGCAGTTCTTCATACGCGTTTATGATATTGCAGCAAAAGAAATCATTAACTATTCAGTGCATTGTTTTAAGCTGTATACCTTAGTAAACCATCTAAAAAAATAGAATGCTGTAAAGGAGACCCAGCCATGGTGAAGTCAAACTGTCTGTCCCCAGAATGGTAAGTGTATTGAAAGCACTCTGAAGGAGACTGATTCAGAAGCTAACCTACTATTGGCTGTAAAACTCCAGTTCCATTATTATTATTATTATTATTATTATTATTCATAGTTCATTAAATTTTCAGGGTCTATGTATTAGTTTCCCCTCAAGTGTTTGGCAGTGCTCTGTACAGACTCAGACACTTTGAGTGACATTTTTCCTGTATAAGGCTTCAGTACTTAATATACTGAGCTCATATCCAAGCACGTTTAAAGGTCAGTTCCCTGTGCTTTCTCCTGTCAACCTGGTGAACCTGGGCATCCTGAGGCAATGTAGCAACTGCCTCATGTACACAGACAACCCTCTCCTCTTATCTCCTAGCACTATGACTTGTGAGAGATGCAGATATATAGCTAAATTGGAAGCCAAGCACTCTCCAGCCAAGACTGGATTGGCCAGTCAAGAGGAGAAGGTTAACACTTGCACCACACCACATTCAGGACATAGCCCTACAGAACATACACCACCACAACCCTCACATAGTAACACAAAACACACACCTACTTTTACGGAGGCTCTCAATAAAAATCTGCCCAAACAACAGAGACCTCTGAAGCAGAAACGCAAACAACCACCACATCCCAGCACAAACCATGAGACACATAGCTCACATAAACTGTGTGCCACTCAACCAAAGCCCATAAGGTGAAAACAACTTACCCGATACACTAGTCATAAGTGATTCAATAGTAAGGCATACTGATGCCCCACTCACTAGGTTGAATAAGGAGAAAGTTATGCTCAGCTGCCTGTCAGGTGCCATTATCCACCACATAATGCATGCACTTAGGTCACTCGACAATATATAAAATATGACTCTGTCATTGTCCATGTTGGTGTGAATGGCCTGAGACATACCTCCCTGGACTATATGAAAAGAGACACAGAGGAGCTTTTGGATCTTGTAGCCCAGGCAGGTATGACCCTACTCTGAGTAGCATCCTACCGTGACCCAGAATGATACCACAGTACAAGCAGAAAATGATTGACTTCAACAATTGGCTAAGTTTCTGTTGTCATTTTAAGGGGATCCAGTATCTGTCTGCCTGGGATGACATGATCAACAGACCTCGATGCTTCACCAGAGATGGCCTGCACCTGTCACCCCAGGGATTATGGATACTGGTCAAGGCTTTCGCCACCCCTATAGTGCCTTTTTAGGCAATGTCCTGAAGACAAAATTACCACCATAACAGCTACGAGCAAACAAAATTTGAGGGTAATGCTACTCAACGCTAGAAGTCTAAATCTCAAAATGCACTCGCTCGAAGCACTCCTTAAATTTAAGAACATTGACATCTATGAAGTAACCAAGACCTGGTTCAAGGCTCTGGAGAGCACCCCAGCACTACCAGGCTATAATTCATACCACACCTTTCGGCCCCTAAACCTGGACCAAAGCACTAAAGGCAGTGGTGTCTCCATATTCATAAAGGATATGCACACCTCTAGACTAGTAGCCCAACATAACACATCAGAGATATTTCAGGTACAACTAACACTGGGTAAAACTGCAATCCAGGTTGTAGCCTGCTATAGATTCCCCACTATGTCCCAAGACTCCCACTTCACATTCCTAAACACATTGGAAAATATTAAGGTACAACCCAATACCCTTATACTGGGAGACTTTAACTACCCCTCCATTAACTGGGAAAATTACTCATGTACCAACACACTTGCTCAAAGTTTTCTATAATTCATTAATTCCAATGCCCTAGACCAACTCATTCTTACCCCCACCAGGGGTAGAAACATCCTTGACCTGGTCATTACTAACATGGGAGACCATTGTTCTACACCAGTAATCAACTCCTCCCTGGTCATATCTGACCACAAGCTAATCACCATGGTTATCTACATCCCACTCTCACCCCCCCCCCCAAAAAAAAAGAAACCACTGTAAAAAACTTCTCCAAAGCCAATTTTGGACTTCTAAAAACAGAGGTGGCTAACTTCATGACACCCATGCAAATGGAAAATAGGTGCATGACTGAATCCTACACCAATTCACTGTATGAGCACATACACAAGTGCATGGAACGGACCATACCAAACAAAACCAAGATGCTCTCCTCCAAAAAAAGGAAGCCAATGTGGTGGGTCACCCACCATAAACAAACTCTACAACAGAAGGAAAAACTATTGCAGAAAAGGGTGAAGTCCCAAGACTGGAAAAACTCCCTTGTCAGCCTCAGCAAAAAACTGAGATCCATCATCCAATCCTCTAAAGCTAGCTACAAAAACAAAATTGCTGCAGATTCTAAAGACAACCACAAGGCATTCTATAGTTATGTCAAGAATCTACATGACAATACTCAGATGCAATACATATACAGAACCAACTTATATTGCCAACATATTGGCCGACAGGTTCAGTGTGAACTTTACCCCACTTTTGCCCCCTAAAGGGCCTATCACAATACCTGAGGAATGCCAAGTGCCTATTATCACAGCTACACAGGTAAAAACCGCACTGTCCAAAGCCAAGAATACAGCTTCCATGGAGCCTGATAATATCCCTGGCTGTATTATACATGAATTACAAAGTGAACTGGCACAACACCTGAGTACCCTGTTCAATCACAGCCTCATTTCAGGCTTTGTTCCTACTGAATGGCACACTGTTATGGTCATCCCACTCCACAAAGAGGGAGAGACTACAGACCCTGGGAACTACCGCCCCATTAGCCTGATGAGTCTTTTATATAAGGCTATGGAGCGCATCATCATGGACCTTATAAATAAGGACATAGGGAATCTCCAAACTCTGGACCCCACGCAGTTTGGATTTGTGAAAGGTAGATCATGCCTGCTCAACCTGATAGACTTCTTCAAGTCTGTCACCAGAGCTGTGGATGAAGGCAAGGTAGCTCACACAACCTACCTAGATCTTGCCAAGGCCTTTGACACCAACCCTCATTCAGGAATCATAGATAGAGTCACTAAACATGGCATAAACCCCTATGTCATAAGATGGGTTGCCGACTGGCTCACTGATAGAACCCATACTGTGAAAATAGTGAACTCCAAATCTGACTACCGACCAGTTACAAGTGGTGTCCCACAGACATCGGTCCTATGTCCTCTCCTGTTTGGCATCTACTTCTCTGAAGTTCAAGCCAATAAAAGGGACTCTGGCTGACCAGGTTCACAGATGATTGCAAACTGGGAGCCATTACTGATTTTCCAACTGATGCAGACATTCTACAAAAAGGCCTCACTGACACCAATGACTGGTGCCAGAACCATGGCCTTAACCTCAATGACAAAAAGTGCATTGTCATTCCCTTTGGGAAAGATTTGGTGCCCATGAACTACCACATAGGCAGTAATCCACTAAACACCGAAGGTGTGATAAGAGACCTGGGAACACAGGTTGACAGCAACCTCTGCTTTGATAACCACATTGCCACTGTGGTCAGAAAGTCCTTCTACATGGCACATCTCATTACAAAATGTTTCTCATCTAGGAAGAAAGTGGGTCATAATCCTTCTCTACTTGTCCCTCATTAGACCTGTTATAGAATACAATGCCTCATTTGGTATATACCTCACTAGACACCTACAACAACTGGAAAGACCACAAAAATACCTCACTAAGAGGATCTTAGGTCTTAGCCACATGCCCTATATGGACAGACTCAAACAACTTCAGCTATACTCTGTCTCTTATCGCCTACTTAGAGGCGATCTCTGCTTGACCTACAAAGTCATGTCTGACCCAGAGCTGCTAGATATGCTACACCTACAGAAATCCCAATCCCTCTGTGCCACACACTCCAGGGACCTAAACCTCACTACTACAATTAACAGAACGTGCTGGAGGGACAGGTTCCTAACCCAGAGACTTTCCGTACTCTGGAAAAAAATTCCCATTCATGTCAAGCAGAGCACTTCACTGGCCCTCTTTAAGAGAAATCTTGACGAGTGAATGGGCAATAGGAAATTCACTCCGGGGATCACTTCAGTGGCCTTGCTTGACAGGGGCACTGGGAAGCAACTTTGGCGGCATGATGTCAGGGAATTTTCTTGGGCTAGGCTTATATAGGCTCTGGGGCCATTAGCCTAGTACACACTAATGAACCTATGAATCAAATCATATCACTCACAGTGTCAGTTAAAGCGTGGACAGGTGGGAATGAATGAGAGATCCACTGAGGAATGCTCATAAAAGGAGGATGGAATTTCCACACCATGAAGTATCCCTGATGAATGACTAACAGAACCCAAGAATCCTGAGTGCTCTGACACCAAACAGGAAGAGAAAGAGGAAAGGCAAAGAGAAAAAGGAATGCGGCTGGGAAGGGACAGGTAGTTATATAGCACATGATTTGTCTGGAAAGGAAGGCTTAGGAGTCCCTGAAATCTGAGGAGTCTTAGCAGAAAGAGCCCATTTGCCAATCTTCTTACCTTTAGTAGAAGGGCAGGATTGCCTACAAACAAAGGCAGGCTTAGCGGGGTAGCTTTTCTGAAATTTAGGCACAAGAGAAACAAACACATGTTTAAGCTCCTGTAAGGCCTTACCCTTATCCCAAGGGGACTTAAACAAATCAGCAGCAGCTTCCTCAAACAAAAACCTAGAATCCAGAGGAGCATCCATCAACTTAGCCCTAATGTCATCAGGTAGAGGTTGAAGCCTAAGCCAAGAATATCTCCTCATCACTGAACCAAAAACAGCATTCCTAGAAAAGACATCTGCCACATCATAACTGCATAACTGATGAACAACTTCAGAGGAAGTCCCCAACAATGCAATAACAGAAGTTTTACCCTCAAAGTCTGGAAAATCAGAAATAAGTTGACAGACCTGAGAAAGAAGAGCCAACACATACCTAGACATATGGGTCTGATAATTAATAGCCCTAAAAGCTAGGGTAACAGAAGTGTAACCCTTCTTACCCAGCCTTTCCATAGCTCTGCTGTTCTTGTCAGAAGGCAATAACTTGAGTGAAGGAAAAAAATGAGACGTAGAGAGGGGTCAGCAGAGGGACATTTATATAAAAAATAACAATCCTCAGGCGCCCTATAAAAGCTGCCAGGTTTCTTGGGAGCAGGGGGCAGAGAATCAGATGCATGAAAGGAACTGGAAAAAGCATCCAGCAAAGCAGCCAAAACAGGAGGAATACCTGCAGGGTTAGGAGATTCCAACTGCAGCAACTCATAGTACCTCTTGTGGAAATCAGAGACTTGAGCACAATCCCACTTAAAAAAATCCATCATCCTAGAGCGTGCGCCCTCAAAGGAAATTTCCTGAAAAGGAACATCAGGACTAATAGATTCCTCCTCCTCTGACCCATAGTCAAAAGGAGAAGGAATTTGAGTAGAATAAGTCAGGGATTCATCATCAGAATCTGACTCATCCTCAGAAGAATCCTGTTCTCTAGGCATTTTAAGGGAGTAGTGGACCAAGGAAGAGCAGGAACCGAAACCCCTTAAGGAGGTTTTAAGGACATTAAAGCAGTAAATAGCCCCTGAGTAAAGGCCTGCTAGTCACTTTGTGGATCCCAAAGAGGTTGATTGGTCCATTGGCTTCCTTACAATCATGTCCATCCTCCCAAACATCTTTGAGTTAAGATAAAAAAAAAAAGCAAAAAAAAACTTTGAATGACTGTTGGAAGCTGATTATTTCATCCTTTCAGTCAAATCCATGCTCTGTGCAGCTCTTCAAGTGAAGAGCAAAACAAAAAAAAAGACTTCACCTTACTGTAGGAAGCTGATTGGTTCATTGACTTCCTTACAGTCAAAGCTACACCCCCCTCAGCTCTTCTGCACTGGCATTTCAGTACTTAGAAATACCATGCTTACGGCTGTAGGAACTCTTGAGCGCATCTGCTGACACTTTGTTCCTGGAACATTTATCTCCTTCGCCTCACCTTTATACAGTATTGGCAGAAAGTAATGCTACAGCGGTCTTGCTGGCTTTTGATGCATGCACATACAGCAGTCTGGGTGGGGATGGCTGAAATAAATTTGTCATATGCTCCATGTGCTCTACCCTGGAGATGCACAGCATAATTGTACTGCATGGTAGAGGAATTAAAAGACAAGCTGCACCAAGCTACTCTGTGCAAAGCAGTCAAAACTGAGCACAGCAGCGTCACACTCTAGTGCCATTGCTGTCTGCTTTGGTACCACATTAGATAAGTATTGCAAAGCTGTGTGTGTGTGTGTGTGTGTGTGTGTGTGTGTGTGTGTGTGTGTGTGTGTGTGTGTGTGTGTGTGTGTGTGTGTGTGTGTGTGTGTGTGTGTGTGTGTGTGTGTGTGTGTGTGTGTGTACACGAATGTGTGCATGCGTGCATGTTTGAGTGAGTGTGTGTGTGCGTGTGTGTGTGTGCGTGTGTGTGCGTGTGTGTGTGTGTGTGTGTGTGTGTGTGTGTGTGTGTGTGTGCCCATAGGTGCCTCTGCAACAGTGTTGCTTGAGTTGGAACAACTGCATTGTGTCAAGTCAGAGGCATAGAAATGTGTTACTAATGAGCTTCTACTTGGCTGCGAACTACGTGTTATCACTGTAGCACTACTAATGCTTACCTGTAAAGCACTAATAGTACTACAATGATAATTTCTCTGAAAAATCTAGTATGTGTCTCTGTAGGTGCCTACATGTACTTTTTGTACATTGCACTGCACTTTACCCCTGTGCATTGCACCACAAATAGAGGCCTGTGCAGTACATAGAACACATCGTTAAATGAAGCCCCGTATGCTCAATACTTCTTGGTGACGTGAGTGTACATCTGTCAACAGCCTTGCCATGTCTTCTGAAGGCTCAGTAGGAGAATACAACTTCTGAATCACCTGCAAATAAATGAAAAGATATGCAACTTACAGAAACAGAATGCAGAATCTCATTCTTCAAGCAAAAAAGAAGTGAGAGGCATCAAGGAGACTCCTACAAAAGATGATTTATATATGTTTATTAATGAAGACCGAGTCTGCAAGACTTGTTTCTTAATAAATTGAATCCCAAGCTTATAATTTGCCAATCAAATAAGCATGTGCTGTACATGAGAAGACATTTTCCCCATTTCCAGTCTTGTTAAGTAAGTATTACATAAAATCTGCCAAAGAAATAATTTACAATTGTTCTGTGTATTAATGCTAACAGCACCAGTCTATGCAGTGAGTTTCTAATTTGCCTTCTTGGTTTACAGCCTTTGAGGAAGTGAACACAGCATGAAGTAGACACAGCTGAAAAAAATGCTCACATATTCATCCCAAGCAGAATAAACAAATAATCTGTAATAGTCACTACATATTTATGCTATAAGCTGTGAGTATTCACATAGATCTAATTTATATATATATTTGTTTTAATTCTGTTATATATATTGTTTGTTTACTTGACAAGCTGCTGCTCTTTTGTGAATATTCATTCTTTCTTTTGCTGTCTTGGTTAGTCTGAGTAGACCTGGGCTCTTCTTTCAGAAGACACCCAAGGGTGGTATTCATACTCACTAGGGAAACATTGGCCAAGACACTGGGGAAATTCCTATATTTTTATGATGTATCATGGGATCCTTTATGTCCACCTACGCTACCAATGACTCAGGTAGGTAAGAGATCAGTTTAATGTCTCATCAGAAGGACGGCACACTCAGGAATGCGGCCTCCACCTTTATACTGCACTTCAGGGTCAGTATTATAGAATGAAAACAAGTACCTGTGTAGCTATTGAATGTACAGTCTTTTTCTTCTTCCAATACCAAAGGAAAGTATGCTACCTTTTGAACCTTTGGCACAGAATATTATGTGCAGACTGAAATATACAAAACTGACAGCCTCTGGTATAAATTCAAACAGGAAGTATTCCGTCCAAAACACAAATGTGTTAAATACAAAATAAGATTATTTTGTATAGTGACAAAATAGGGATGGTCCATACAGACCCAAATATTAGTTTCTACTTGGTTACCCAACTACACAGTACAGAAATAAAGTTCTCCATAATGGCAAATAGGCTGTTTTATTTTCTTGAGTCACATTTGTTGGTTGTGACACAAAGGAGGCATGTGTAATGTTTACATCACATAGTGTTATATTTCTGAAAGGTGAACTACACTGCTTAAACACTTTACTTAAAGATCCTGAATCCTTAAAATACTATACAATCTTAAGATGATTTTCTGTGCTTAACAATGGAAGTCCATATGTTAAAACACTGACCTTGTACATTGAATAGCACAGTTGTACTGATAGCCGCATAGCCTTTCAGAGTCATTACTGTCAGAGAAGCTTACTCTGTGCCTGTTATAACAATAAATAGACAACTCTGACTGATTTTCCACTTTAGATGCTTTCACTGATTGCTAAGCAATGTGAAAGCACTGTGCAATGCCAGCTATGTGGAGTGAATAAGCAAGAAAAATACAACTGATTTTCAATTCAGTTTTATTTAACAGGCAAGTAAACCAAAGTACAAGACCCCATTTTCAATCAAGACCTA
This sequence comes from Protopterus annectens, assembly GCF_019279795.1. Classification (NCBI taxonomy): domain Eukaryota; kingdom Metazoa; phylum Chordata; order Ceratodontiformes; family Protopteridae; genus Protopterus; species Protopterus annectens. The sequence continues at coordinate 805,629,137 of NC_056748.1, forward strand.
CACAAGAGATATAAAATAAGAGCATATGTTACACTGTATGTACAAACAAAATATGTATTATATAATAAGCTCAAAAGTTCCAGCTCTGCTCATAATGTTTCAACGTAGTATGAGATGCAATGATTTCATTACATGCTACCATTTTCTACATTAACGCTGCCTATGTCTAAACTTTTTATGTCATGTGGCCTAAAGAATGTCTGCAATGCATGTCAAAGTGACAATGTATGAAATAGTAAAATGCATTGTTCTGCTCTGCAAGTGTACAAAGATCAGTCATTTGCTGGAGATGACTTTAAGAGCTTGCCCGCCCAAAATAACAGCATAAGAGTCATCACTGGTACAGTAATATGGCTGGAGGCCATAAAGCTTGATTTAGTGGAGTGAGATCAGTGTTAAGACCTGCTTGAGCACCACTGTCACTGCCCCCCCCCCTGCTGTCCCCTCTAAGTGTTATACAACGTTAGTTGCACACTCACTCAAACACCATTGACTTAGGATAACATTTAGCTGTCGTGTCCCACTAATATGCTGTAATCCAGATTGAAGAACTGTTTTCTACTGATGTATCATTCACTGCATGATACAGCAGGCAGGAATGAAAGACTTACACCGGAACCTTTATTACTGTCTACAGTATTGACAGTTCAACTATCTGTAACATTTTATTAAATAACTGGTCATTGTTTTTTTAATCACAGTGACTTTTTAATGAAGTTTGGGATTAAACCAAGTATAGTTTACAGGAAAGGCAAGTGTTTTAAGGATTTCTTGGAGAGATTGAACAACTTGAATTTATTACTTCCTCCAGGAAGGTGGAACTCCACTTGTTGAAGTTGTAATCAATGTCAAAACATAATAGAGGATGACATAGTATTAGTGCAAAACAGGTTGATTAAAGTGAAAAAGATTTTTAATTGTAACAGTCAGGGGGAATGGTATATGTAGCTAGACATCAAACGTGCCCTGTTTACTATATTAGTAAAACAGAGAGGACATTCAAGGAGCGTATTTATGAACACATGCACAATATTGAAAAAGGGAAACTAAGTACTTCACTTTATAGACATTTTGTGGAATTTCCCTTTCATAGGTTTCTATTCTGCACTTGACAGATTTGATGTCAACCCTAGAAATGGCCCATGGGAATAGTTTTTGTAGAAGAGAGACTTATGGTGGCAATTGTTGTTAGTTGCCTGTATTTACCCCAGTTTGAATCACATGGTTTTGATAACCTGTCTTCTTAAATTTAATCTTCTAGAGTTGTATGTATTATTACTGTTTTATAAACAAAAATTTTAACTTGTTAGGAAAGATTTACTTGCAATTTTAAAAATGTTTTTGGTTGTGTGTAACTGCATTGGCATGTGCTCTGACTGGTCAACATGCCCATGTAATTAACTTTTGAAAATTTAAAAAGGGGGAGTCTTTTATTCTTAAGATGCTCTAATGAAGTCCGATATTACTGGGACAAAAGCGCTTGCATATTTTGTTTAAAGTGTTTAACAGTGTGCAACTAGCATCTCTGGAGTTGCTTTTTGTTGTTTTTATGCTTATAATTTAACAAATGCTATATAATCACTGATTTACTGACAGCAGTATTTCGGAAAAAGTTGCCAGCCATATATTAAATACAATGCGTACAATGCACAGCTAAAAGAAACATATTAAATACCTTCTCATAATCTATAAGAAAGAACCAACTACTTTCTCATTTATTAAAGTAAGAACCAAATCCTGAAACACTACTGAGAGCGTATGGAAAAAAACAAATGCAATGTGCCAAGAATTTACTCAGACATCAGCAAACATTTGAATTTTGTTTGGTTGAGAAAGTACTCCTTAGGTGGGCCTAAGACTTCTGCTTCATTGTTCCAGGTCTAGAATAAAGGGGATTATTGTAAGCCAAATCAATCTTTTCAAACTGAACTGCTTGAAGTAAAGCAGTAACCTGCATGTTCTTAATGATTCAAATTTCTCACTTTTTGTCTAACATGAATCAAAGAAAATGCATAATAATATATATTTTAAGTATATTCAAGTCAGTAATAAGATGACTGCCTTCATCAACAATGCTCCATACTTCATCTATCTGTTTTCCCTTCTTCTTATTTCAATGCATTTCTGAACTTGGACATCAGAGATACTACAGTAGCAAACATAAAAAAAAAGTAATAGGTAATGTATATGATCTTATTGTACTATAAAACATCTGCTAAAATACTAGCTGTAAATATTACATTTTAGAAGGGGTGGTTTTTACTTTCCTTTGAACTTATCATTAGCAATAAGTTCTCAGGGATTTAAGCCTCAACTAAAATGTTACTAATCTTCATGATTACATGCATCACAAATTAGAGCCACACAAGAATCATGTAGTTTCTTGGCTGTTAAAAGAGCAGCATGAAAGTGAATCATGCCATTTAGTAATGCATTCCAGTTTCCCACATCTGTTAATGGGCAAGCAGCAACAATGAAGTGGTGCTGTTTTTTTTAACCAGACACATCTATTCAGCTGTAATTGAATTTAGTTGGACTATTAACTTATAGAAATGCAACTGCTGGCAGCTTGTAACAGTTATGCTTAATGCAGCATTGTAAAGAAAAAAAAAATTCTTAATCTTTGCTAACTGAAATAATTTCTAAAATGGCTCAGTACTGTGCAATCCATTTCTGGTATTTATCTTCTATTGTTCATCTTGATTATAAAAGAGCACACAGCAGTGTTACTATTTTTTATGTGACTGTCAAAAGATATGTGACTTACATTTATACAGTCTCGAACTTGTTAGCACAATCAGTAGTTGTTTTGCACAGCAGGAAATTTTAGGTCTCATTTAGCGGTATTATCCATAAAGATCCAATCATTTTAAATCTAGTCCCGGTAGCAATTGTATAATTCGAGAAAAAGTGATTTGTACATTTTGCTACATTCATGGCCACTCAAAAGAAAATTAAAAACATTTTGTGCCATTTTGTAATATTTTCTTTCAAATAGTGAATCAGATTCCAATGATATCTTAAGACATGAAACATCTGTTTAATTTTTTTCTGAAATTATAATAAAGAATACCATATTATATTAGATCCACCATACTTTTATTCTTCATCAAAGGGATAAAAGAATAAATGGATTTGGAATTTATGCATGAACAGCAACATCACTGTGGCATCTTCTGCTTTCTAATAAAACTTACATCTGTCTTGTCTTTTAAAAGAGAAATTTGACAACAGTTTTCCAAAACCTCGCTCTGTCTTTTTTGTCCCATCTCCTTCTAACCATTGGCCATTCCTCCTGGCTGCTCAGCTAATCCATTCATTTCAGGGATGAGTGTCCTATAGCCTATTCAATCTTATGGGGTGAGGAGGGAGTGGACACTCCACTGAACAGCGATGCTGTCATCTACATGGGTAATGTTATTTATTTATTTTTTTTTTAGACCCCTAACTTTCTACCAACTACACTTTTTTGCAAGCTGTAATAGTGTTGTAAACAAAGACACATGCATGCTACCAGTTGTGATAGTTCTTAGCTAAGGCAGTTTGGTCCTAGGCTCTAACTGTGAGGGATTCACCTGCTCTCCTGCAAGTGTCACCAATGCAGTAAACTAGAACTGTTTGCCTTTAAATAAGCTTTCTTGTTCTTTCAGGAATGTATTCAGGTTTTGCTACTGAGAATCAGGGAGAAAACTGAAGATCACAACAGACAATGGCTCCATATCAAGGACATTTTAAAAATATTGTACAGAAACACAAGCACACACAACGCGCGAGCGAGCCATACCTCTTAACTGTACAGATTTTCATAGAATGTCTAGATTTTTGCCTCATATTTTTGGCCTGTTTTTCATAAAATTGTGATTTTCTGACAAATTAATGACAAATTATTAATTATTGAAGTTAGAAAAAATTGACTAATATTCGAGTCTCACACTTCATACACTTCAGAAAATTCATGCTAATGCAAAACCTGTTATTCTATCAACTTTCTAAGTTTGTAAGAGCAATATTTAAAATATGTCCCTATTTTTTGGGCCTTTTTCCCCCTTTTATTTATGGCTTGGTCCAGATTTCCTACTCTAAGAGGTTGAGATGTATGAGTCTCGCACACACACACACACACACACACACACACACACACACACACACAATATATATATATATATATATATATAGATACACTAGACAATCTCTATGTACTGAAATGTCGAATTTCAGTACGTCGAGACCGAATAGTGGAAAGTACAGTTAACCGAAACTACACTATGCCGAATCTGCAAATGTCAAATCCACTGCTATTGTGATGTCGCATTCGTAACGTGTGGTGTGGTTTGTGGATTTACCTGGGGTTTCAGGTAAGTGTTGTGTGTTTGAAGATAATGGGTAGGGCTTTTAGTATGTGCGAGTGTGTGCAGTGGTGTTTGTTGTGTGTTTGTATGTTTAGTGCGACCTCGGAGTTAGAATATATAAGTAGGGGGGGTGTGGGGTAGAGGGGGGCTTGCCCCCTGCTTATAAGCAGGTTAAGTGTGTTTGTGTGTGTTATGTTTGTTTAGTTAGGCAGGTGTATGTGTGTGTGTGTGTGTGTGTGTGTGTGTGTGTGTGTGTGTGTGTGTGTGTGTGTGTGTGTGTGTGTGTGTGATAATGTCCTGGTGTGTGTGTGTGTGTGTGTGTGTGTGTGTGTGTGTGTGTGTGTGTGTGTCTGTGTGTGTGTGTGTGAATGGTCGTGATTGTAGTGTTCGTTATTGTGGGTTTTCGTGTATGTGGTTTTTCGACTATTCAGTCTCGAAATACTGATTGTATAGTGAATCCATATATATATATATATATATATATATATATATATATATATATATATATATATATATATATATATATATATACATATATATATATATATATATATATATATATATGTATATAGACACACACACACATATATATGATTCTATCATGATAGATTCAAAACTCAAAACTGAGAATCACAACTGTTAAAACAAAAGAGAAAGAATCACAAAACACTGAATGACTAATAGGAGTGAATCACTAAACATCAAATACTTCTTTCTCACTGAAAAGCATCTAAATCATCTACAAAATGAAGATTAAGTGTTGTCTTGGTAGGGGTATTATTAGGGAAAGGGCTTTTAGTAACATAATGTGTAAGATTACGGTTAGGGTTAGTCTTATGGTTAGGTTTAGCACACACAAGGTGGTGCAGGGTTATGCTAATGGTTAGGGTTGGCAAGCAACAGTTAAGTCGTGCAGGGGCCAACCTTACATGTGTGCTAACCCTTTCCATAAGGGTCTATATTATAACAACAAACAAGCAGATGATCGAACATTGTTATATCGACCCCTAAATCTCAAAAATGCATAACTGCGAACAACCAGAACAACAATTTTTTTCCCAGGGAAAACAAATCGCTGTTACCAAATTAAAAAAAAAAAAAAACACACTAAACAGTTAATGAAGTGAGGGGCTTTGCACCCCACACCCCCATGTGGGGGCTGTGCCCCCCACACTCCCATACTTAAATATACCAATTCCGAGTAAACGGCACAACCCAGATGGCCGGCCCAGCCCAGGAAAAAAAATTGCTGTTTTGGCCATTTGCTATTTTACCGATTCGGCTATTAGTGTTCAAACTAACAGCGTTCGATCATCTGATCATTCGCTGAACTAAAGTAGACCCTACCATAACCCTAACCCTACACATTATGTTACAAAAATCTCTTTCCCTAACAGTACCACTACACAAGAAAAACTGATGCAGAACACATACAGCACAAAACATGCACAACACTTAATCTATCCCCTTACCTAACGCTTACTCTAACACTAACCCGCAAACACTGGCACACCTTCACAACCACCATTTTTTTTATTCAAACAATTTTCCTACACACTCCTACTTACCTACACTATATAAAACTAAATTCAACCAGATGTGATTGACAGACATGAGCATTCGCTCATTTGTACTTTCATACTTTTTTATAGTGACAAAAGCATTTCAAACAAATGAGTATTCAACAATTTGAATTACAAGTTGAATACTTATTTGTTTGGAGGTCTCAAACTTTTAAGAGGCCAATGTGGAACATAAACCATAGCAACGTGTGCCAGTCAGTCAAAATGTGGAACACCCTATTTTTGCACTGTGCGTAACACGCCATTGGGGTCTAGAATATTTGCAAAATTCAATACAGGACACTTGATTCAGATATAAAACCTTTATTTTATAAGCTGAAACAGCAGTTATGCACAAATCAAAAATAAAATCACATTGTCATTAATCCACTTGTTACATTTAAATCCTTTAAACAGACATGTTAGGATGTTGTTCTTATACTACACATCATCATATATTAGATACACCAGATGCACAGTTATTGTATGCTGCTATGGCTTTCTTAGCAGCATATAACACATGTTTTTGGCAGCTTAAGATCACAACAGATCAGTTTTTTATTAATTTTCACTGCTAATAATGAGTTCAATGTTTTTACACTGAGAGACTGTCACAATTCAGTTTTCACTTTCCACACCATGCTAAATGCTCTCTCAGCTTGTGCATTTGAATGTGGCAAGCAAAGTAGAGTCATCATAAGCTGCTTAAAGAGTGGAAATTTCCCATCAATTCAGAGGTCCCACGGAAGGTGTGCCTAGTACTTGGACACACATGAGTGGGGCCCATCCACTGGACCTGTCAGGTTCCCTGTGTCCTCAATCTGATACTGGGTAAACTCATCAATTAATTGTTTAGCTCTGCCTCAGCATCATTTTCACAGACACCCAGATGGAAACCAACATCCCTGACAAGTCCTGAATAAATATTCAATTTTTTGGTAGGGTTAATAAGGAATGCAGCATCTTTCATTAAGTGGTCCTGCATGGGAAACTTTTTTAAACATTTTCTGCAGCACTGCAGCATAGAACACCGTAACTTTTTTATAAAAGTTAAATTCAGTAACTGTGCTGGCAATGTCCTCCTCATGGTTAATCATGTACTGTTTAACTTCACAGACAGTATGCAGCTCACTGTTTGGCAGAACAAAGGTACTGTCAGTCAACACTGAAACATCAGCGTGTTTAATTAGTCTGACAGCAGCTGCAGGTCTGAGGAGTCTGCCAGCGTAATGCTGCAGGAGTTTATGCACAGTGGCATGCAGTGTGAGAAGTTGACTTTCTCGGCTCTGAAGCTGGATGTTGAACTCCAGTAAAGGTTCAAGTGCATACTTAAGAAACATAAAAAACATATGCACTTCATGACTCTGTAGGTGTTTAGAGATCAAGTCAATCTTAGTAGACGGTGGCTCCACAGACAAAAAAATACAGATTTAGAGCTTGCCACATGGCCAAGGTTCTGTTAATTACCTTCCCGAGACTCATCCGTCTAGTAGGTGCATGTCTAATAATTTGAGGGGGTCAGTGTCTGTGACTAATGCAAATTCCTGCAGTTTTTGTTGTCTTTGTGCATTGGAACTGAAATGACAGTATACATCAGATATATGTTCTTCAACTGGTGACCATAGTGCTTTTACACCAGCCTTACTATATAGATCTGCCAGGTGGCACAGACACCACACATTTATAATGGTAGGCTTCACCTCCCTTAAACAAGATAACACAAAATTGTGCTTCCCAGTCATTGAGGCAGCATTATCTGAAGAGAAGGCCACAATGTTGGAAACTGGAAAGTTAAATTGTGTCAGAGTGGACATTAAAGCATCAAACAATGCTTGCCCAGTTCCTGACATGCATTCTGGCATATTAAGGAACCGTATAGCATTTTTGCCTGCCTTTTTATCAAGGTAACCAACAAGGTTCACTAAGAGTTTTTCATCACCCATGTCTGTACTTTGGTCCATATACACACCGAGTGGTGATTTCTGGCAGGCAGCAACAGCATCATTATGGTAATGAGGCCCCCAAACATTCCGTCCAATGCATGCTGCCTTTGTTACTCAACATGTCATTTTCCTGAAAACATCTTGATCTTCACCACATTTCTTCATACATCTCAGAATGTGTTCTTCTACCGTAAATGACAAGTTGTGTTTTGCAAGGAGCAACACAAAGCTAACCTCTGCCTCAATCACCTTTGTATTTGCTAAAATCTGAGGTCCACAGAAGTCTGCCATAGTCCTTCCAGCTGCATGCTTGCAATTCTGCCTGTGTTTCTCACTGTTGGCATGTCGTTGCAGATCATGTCGGCTACCATGATGGATTGTGAAGTCCGTGTTATAGGTCTTGCAGAAAGCATATTTTCACTCCGCACCTACTCACAGAAAGCCAGTCAAAGGCACTTGCCCAACCTGGCTGAAAAATTGTGTATCTCCTCTTCTTTGGAGTGCTATCTATAGCCATATCTTCATATCTTTGTCCTCATCATAATCTAGGCAGTCTGTACCTAGGTTTGTAAAACAGTGGTGATACTGAACACAAAGAAGTGGGGCTATACTGCAGAAAAAAAGAACCATCTCTTGAACATGTAAGATATGGGGCAACAGGTCCACAACCTACCCACATCACTGGAAATTTCTGGTCTTTGCACCTTCTGCTCATCTCTGCTCATTTTGCTAACTATAAAGGCCTGCATGATCACTCTACTCACTCCCTTGCTACGACAATGGCACTTGCAATCCTCTGGTGCTCAGTTGCCTACCTAACCAGTATTACAGAAGGGAGATACTCATTGCAAAATGACATTTTCAGTATGATCAAAGCACTCTTGATCTCAAAATTCATATTAAGGATAAATAAACCCAGCTTAATCTACTTGCAATAC